>NC_057795.1:86768938-87098012 GCF_018294505.1 Triticum aestivum | reverse complement strand
CTGTCGTCGTCGACCTCGCCCTGAGCTCCACCCCGCTCCGCTGGAAGTTCCTGGCCGGCGCCGCCCCGCTCCGGTCGCCGCCGCCTCGCCTCTCTGCTCTGACCCTCCTCGCCGGCCTTCCCCGCGCCCGGATCTGGCAAGCCGCCGCCCGGATCCGGCCGGACGCGACTCCCTTCGGCGCTGCCCCGTCCTCCGGCCACCCCACGACCGTCCTCGCCGCCGTCGCCGGCGTTGACCATGCGCGGCATCCCTCCGTCCCAGTCTGCCTTGTCCCACGATCCAAACGTCATCGTGCCCGTCCTGCACCGCTCCGTCCCGCGGGATCCCCTCATCCATTTTTCCCCGAGAGGTTGATTTTTTCCCGAGTCCCAAAAATTGTTGCATTCTAGTGCCATGTTCATCATGCCATAACTTCTTGTGTGCTGCTCCATTTCTTGCATATAATATATCAAAATGTTCATTGTGAGATGCTCTTCAGTTCATTCCATTGTGCCATGCTTGTTTGATTCCATCTTGATGCCCTAATTATCATTTCAAGAGAGCTATATGATGTTAACTGCTGTTTGTTAACAGAACTTGGTGATTTGTCTTTTTCATTGCATTTTGTGTGTGCGTCCTTTGAGTTTGATGTCTACATGAGTGTTGAGATACATCATGCCATGTTTACTGTGGTGCAATTCATGTATTTTTGTGAGTCTTTAGTGAGTGAATTGAGCTCGTGAAGTAGGGTACTTGCTGTTGTTGTTTTGCTAGGCTGAATCTGCTATATCATGATGCTATGTAAACCTGCTGCTACAAGTCATTCTATGCATAATCTGGAGATGTTTAGTAAGGATGTTTTGTTATACATGTCATGATCTATCCATCCGTGCCCCTGGTTGTATTTATAGCCTGTTGTATCTTGTCGTAATCTTGCTCCAAAGTTGCTAAATAATGTTGCTGTCAGGCTGTTAACATTAAGTTCAGTTTTGCCATGTGTTTTGCTAGTGATGCATGCACCCTATGAACTTGATCTTGCCATTCTTAGCTTCATGAACATGCCATCTTACTATTGGTCACCTTGTCATGCCATGTATTTCTCTGTGGTGAGTTCTACAAGCTCACCAACATGCCTACTTATCGTTGCTCCTGCCATGTCTGAATCTGTCATATCATTTGCCATGTTTGCATGGATCCTACCATCTTTTGTGTTAATCTTTGGAATAAGTTCAGTAAGGGAGTGTTGTTCTTTGTCTTTAGTATTATCATGCCATGCCTTTGTTTGCCATGTTAAGTTCATGTAACATGTTGTTTGATAGCTCTAAACATTGCAACCTGATGTTATTTTCTGCTAAGTCCGAAACTGTTATTATTTGCAATATCGCCATGTCCTTTTGAGCATGTTATAGTGTTTTCTGGAGATAGCTCAGTGTTCATGTTTTGTTATGCTTTACCTGTACTGCATGCCCATGCCTTTTGTTTTCACTTTGAGATGCTGTAGCATATTGGTTTGATGCTTGCTAGATGCCTAGTTGCTTTTTTGGACAGCTTGTGCTTTAAACTTGTATAGTGTATGTGTTGCACCGTTGCTCTGTTTTGAGTGTGCTCTATATGAAACTTGCTTAGAATTGCATGTAGTTTCATATTATCATGTTGCATCCTTGTTTTGAGGTGTTTGCTTGATGTTTGGATGCATTTTGTATCAATGCCATGCTTGACTTTTTTTGCTCATATCTTCTAGGCCGTAGCTCCGAACTAAACAAACTTTATGTGTAACTTGACTAGAATTTCGTGTAGATCATCTTGGTGCATCTTAACTTGCTTTTTAACAACTTAAACATAAGGTTTATTCAGTTATGGACCAATTTCTAAATTTGCATATGAGGACTTACCGGAATTGTTATATGTTGTTTCCGACCTCATTTAACCTTTCTTTGATGTGTTGTTCTTGTATGCATCATCTCTTGCCATGAGTAGCTTCATGTAGTCTTGTATTGCATCATACTTGGTTGAGCATCATGTCATGTATATGTGTGGTGTGTTTACCATGTTGTGTGCTTCTTCTCGATAGTTCTCGTTTCTTTGCGATCGTGAGGATTCGTTCATCTACGCTTGGTTTGTCTTCGTGACTTCATCTTCTTCATGGAATTGTTCTTCTTCCTAGCGGGATTTTAGGCAAGATGACCGTCACCTTGGATCTCACTACTATCATTGCTATGCTAGTTTGCTTCGTCCTATCGCTATGCTGCGCTACCTATCACTTGTTCTTCAAGCCTCCCAATTGCCATGTCAGCCTCTAACCTTTTTACCCTTCCTAGCAAACCATTGCTTGGCTATGTTACCGCTTTTACTTAGCCCCTCTTATAGCGTTGTTAGTTGCAGGTGAAGTTGAAGATTGCTCCATGGTGGACAGGATTATGTTGGGATATCACAATATCTCTTATATTATTTAATGCATCTATATACTTGGTAAAGGGTGGAAGGCTCGGCCTTATGCCTCGTGTTTTGTTCCACTCTTCCCGCCCTAGTTTCTGTCATATCGGTATTATGTTCCCGGATTTTGCATCCCTAACACGGTTGGGTGATTTATGGGACCCCCTTGACAATTTGCCTTGAATAAAACTCCTCCAGCAAGGCCCAACATTGGTTTTACCATTTGCCTACCACCTATACCTTTCCCTTGGGAGTAATTAACCCGAGGGTCATCTTTATTTTAGCCCCCCGGGCCAATGCTTGTCTAAGTGTTGGTCCAAACTAGAGCACCGTGCGGGACCATCCCTTGGCAACTTGGGTTACGTTGGTACCTGTACACTTCGCTTATCCGGTGTGTCCTGAGAACGAGATACGTGCGACTCCTATCGGGATTGTCGACACATCGGGCAGTCTTGCTGGTCTTGTTTTACGATTGTCGAAATGTCTTGTAAACCGGGATTCCGAGACTGATCAGGACTTCCTGGGAGAAGGAATATCCTTCGTTGACCGTGAGAGCTTGTGATGGGCTAAGTTGGGACACCCCTGCAGGGTATAAACTTTTGACTGCCATGCCCACGGTTATGTGGCAGATGGGAATTTGTTAATGTCCGGTTGTAGATAACTTGACACCTGATTCGAACTAAAAGTGCATCAACCGCGTGTGTAGCCGTGATGGTCTCTTCTCGGTGGAGTCCGGGAAGTGAACACGATTTTGGGTTATGTTTGACGTAAGTAGGAGTTCAAGATCACCTCTTGATCATTTCTAGCTTCATGACCGTTCCGTTTGTTCTCTTCTCGCTCTTATTTGCGTATGTTAGCCACCATATCATGCTTAGTCGTTGCTGCAACCTCACCACTTTACCCCTTCCTTACCCTTTAAGCTTTGCTAGTCTTGATACCCATGGTAATGGGATTGCTGAGTCCTCGTGGCTCACAGATTACTACAACAACAGTTGCAAGTACAGGTTTGCGATGATCATGACGCGAGAGCGATGTTTGTTTGTGTTGGAGTTCTTCTTCTGCTTCTTCTTCGATTGAGGGTTAGGTTCCTGGTCGGCATCCTGGGCTAGCAGGGTGGATGTCGTTTGAGTTTCAGTTTTGTGTTTCATCCGTAGTCGGATGGTGCTCTTATGTAAGATGATGTTGTATTCGTGTGGCATTGTATGCCTCTTGTATGTATCCCCATCTATTATGTAATGTTGATGTAATCATATCCACCTTGCAATAGCATCTCCAATATGCACTTCTATCCTTGGTGGGACCTTCGAGTTCCTTTAGGATAGGGTCGCATATTGGGCGTGACACCGGCGGTGGGGTAGTGCTTCGCAGCGATGCATGCTAAGCAGAGCCGCTAGCCACCGGAGGCCGGACCAGGCGGTCCCGGCGACGCTGGAGAAAGAAGACGAGAGATTGAAGGTGCATGCCAGCCGTTGGATATAAATCCAATGGCTGTGGATGACACAATCATTCGTTGACCAAGTTGACAACGCCCTGCGTAGGCTTCGACCTACTGGCCCACATGTCAGCCTGCAAAAATGTGGCATATATTTAACCCATGTTTTCTAGAATGTACAGTCCATTTGCTGGGCTGGGTGAACAAATAATTTCGCGTCAATCAGGCCCATTTATATTTTCTAAGAAATCCCAGCCCATTTGCACTTCCTTGAAATACACGAATTAGCTGGGCTCGTTATATATATAATGTTATGTTAGAAGGAGCAATTAATATCAAAGAATAAACCAGAGAGGCACATTATATATATATATAATTAACAAATTAGTGAGTTATAGCTCAAAATAAAAATGAGCGCGTTATTATTAAATTGGTCCTTAAAACCTTCGCAAGCTTTTGTACGCAATCACCAGGATTTTCCTTGCGTGTGAGTCAAAAACAACCAGGATTTTCCTTGCCAACTTCCGTTAAACATTTACTTTTATAAGTTGATAACACCTGGGATGTTTTTATAATGTATATATAAGTGTCTACAAAATATACGATAATAGTAATAGTATAAATATATATATAATGTGGTTAGAAGGGAAAACATAAATTGGACACAACATTATTATTCTTATATATAGATAAATAGAACATAGACCTGTGTTTTATTAAAAAATACATTGGGATGCCGATCTTTAAGAAAAATCCCATAGGTCGATATGGACCTCAAAAAGTAAGTTGAAACCAGTGTCTCCGTATGTCATAGGCTACGCATGTTAAAATACAAAACCTAGGCCTAGTTGATACTTGTTCGCCCTCTGAAAAAAATGATACCAGATCCCCGAGCGAACTGGATTAAAGAGGGGGCCGGCGGCACGACTGAAGAAGCACATCAGGAGTGATTTTTTTCTTCAGTGAATGGCTCTCGATAGCGTTTTTTACTTACCTCTGCACTATACAACTTGTAATTTTAGCCTCCCAGTCCGTCGTGGTGGACCACCAGCCCATTTGCTGGGCGGGCCAACCTACAGAAACCAGCACTCGATTTTTCATCAAGCCCCAAAAACAACGCAGTACTATGTTTGTTTTGAGGCCGAAAACATTACGGCAGGGGTTGAGCGGGGGAGAGGGGAAGACAGAGTAATAAAAAGATTAAAAAGAGCTGATGCACCATTGCTACCCTAACAAAGCAGGTGCAATTCTTCTCGGGAAGAAGGTGTGCCGTTGACACCCACACGTCACATACCCCACAATAGGCATACTAACAAGTTCACACACAAATACAACAGAAAAGGTAAACATTCGTATCAAACTCAGGTTCACAGGACACGTTCATATTCATAGCCAACATTCACTATCAACAACTCAAAAGATTCATATATACACAAGCTCAACATATCTATGCATACAAATTATTGATAGATCACACGACAATATTCATACATAATTCACAAAAAGATTCAGATATACACATGTTCAGTATGTTTATGCATCCAAATGATTGAGATCACAGCCAATATGATCCATGGACGAACTTTAATTACCTAGGGTACATACTGGTAAATGGTGTTCAGCTGGAGGTACTTCTTGCTTAAACTAGTTCTTGTACGAGTAAACTTTCGAGTACATAAGTGTGACGCCCTGAGACCGACGCTCCAGAAGACTTCCAGCTATTCTGAGTTTCGCCGTGTGTTTATTTTGCTTGTTGCATTCATCATTGCATCATTTGCATTGCATCATGTCATCATGCTACCCCTTTTTAAAAACTCACCTAAATAAATTGCATATATCTTTGATCTATTTAAATCAAGGGAATTCAAATGGTGATGTCTCTTTATAACATACATCCTCCCAATATTATTAGGGAGCTATAAAAATTATATTCCAGTAATTTGGAATTTACCACAATACATGTGCATGTTTAATCCCTTGGCCTTTCCTTCTTCGAGTTTTGACTCTGTAACCTTGCCTATAATTCTTTTCCCTTTTATTGAGGCTCCTCCTTAAATCTCAACATTTTTGACCACACCAAACCTAGTCCCAATTCAAATCCATTTGAATGATATTCAAATGAGTTTGAATTTAAATCTTGCATTCATGCCTCTTTTCTATTTTCTTGGATCAAGCTCATTTTTATGAGTCTGGGAAAAATACCCTCCGGCTCAAGCTCCACCTCTAACCTCTTTTTCTTTTCTTTCTCATCTCTATTTTATTTTTATTTTTTAGAGTGAGAGAGAGCCCAGCAGACCATCTAGGCCCATCCGCAGCCAGCTCCTCCATGGCCCAAGGCCCAGCCGGCCCCAGGCTATCTAACCCTAGCCCCGACCCCCTCCTCTCGATCTCTCCCTCTGGCCGCCGTCTCCTGCTCGATCCCCATCTGCGCTCGATCCCCTCATCCCTCTCCCCTCGATCGCTCGCTCCCTCGTCCTCCCACTCCGCCGCCACATACACAGCCGGCGCAGAGAGGCAGATCCCATTCCTCGAATGCAAAGGACAAGAAAGACGGATTCTGGGAGCTCCTTCGAGTCGATCCCCTCGTCCTTCTCCTCCATCGTGAGCCCCCCCGACCCCTTCCTCCTGATCCCGCGCACCCCCCTCGCCGGCCAACTCTACCCTCGCCAGCCGGCCACCAGCGAGGCCCCTCACCAGCTCCTGCCTCCCTTCCTCTCCTGTGCCATAGCACTCGGCCTCCTCCCCAAGCTCCTGCTCCCTTCGTCCATGGCGCCACTGCATCGCTTGAGCCCTCTGCTCGACCAGGAGTTCGTCAACTCCGGCGCCTCTGCATCTTCCAGCCGAACGCCCGTCTCCCTCGGTGCATTCGCTCCTCCGTCATGGACTCTATCTGTTGTATAGCTCGGCTCCGGCCATCTTCCCCGCCTTCCCTATGCTGATGACCCCCTGCATCACCTCCTGGCCCCACCTAGTTCATATCCACCATGGTCACTTTGGCCTTGCTCGCTGTTTTGCTTAGTCACATCAGCCACAGTCGCCTCCATGTTTTATTCCTTGTGGGAAGAAGACCCATGCCCTTCGACCGCAGCATGCCTTTGTTGGGTTGTCTCCGGAAGGCCCCTTTTCGAATCACTGCCAAGGCCAAGACCATCTCCGGGCACGAAGCATCAAGTCCGAGGACTAGCACGTCCGGGTAACTCGCCAAGTACACCTTCGTCAAGACTGTTGCCCGAACCAGCTCCCTTCGCCTGGATTGCGTCAAGTACCACCACTTCCACTACCGTTGCGAGAACCACTACTTCCTTCAACGAACTCAAACCACTCCGAAAACGCATGCTTCAAAGGTATAACCGCCGAGACAACCTTCCGAGAACGAATGCATGTTGTATGAGATGCTCATGTTTGAACCGTGTTCGAGTTGTCATTGCACGTTCCTCCTCGGTTGCCAAGACATCGACCCGTGAGGAACCCGGTATCCGGGATCACCCCACCATCTTTTGCATATTCCGCACATCCACATCTTCATTTGCACCAGTCGCTCAACGAGTTATCGGAACCAGAATGTTGCCGTGGCACCATTTCCGTTGTCATTGCCGTGGCACCCTTTCGTTCTTCCATGGTGACCAAATGCTTCATAACTTGATCATGTCAATATTTTCATAAAATTTGCATAAAACTTGCATATGTCATCCGCATCATGAAAACAACATTTAAAATGTTTAAAATTATTGTTTGCATTAAATTCCTAAATTGCACATGGGGATTTTCCGGAATTGTTGTTTGTTGTTTCCAGCATCATTTAAATTGCCAAGATAGGTAGTTTTATTATGTTACACCTCTTGCCATGTTTAACAACATTTAATATTGTTGTGTACCTAAACGAGGGCGAACTAAATAACTCGAATGTGGTGTTTCATCAATATGCAACTCGTTGCATATTGAGCTCCACTTAATTTGTAGTATTGTTTTTGCACTTTGCCATGCCATGCCTCATTAAACCGGACATGCATCATACTTGGTTGTCCATTGTGCCATGTTTATGTGATGATTGTTTACCATGTTGTTTGCTTCTTTCCAGTTGTGCTTCTTCTCGTTAGCTTCGGCTTCGTTCCGAAATTGTGAGGTTTTGTTCGACTACGTCCGTTTGTCTTCTTCATGGACTCGGTCTTCTTCCTAGCGGGATTTCAGGCAAGATGACCGTTGATAACCCACAAGTATAGGGGATAGTTGTAGCCTCTTTTGATAAGTAAGAGTGTCGAACCCAACAAGGAGATAAAGGTAGAACAAATACTCTCTCAAGTTCTATCGACCACCGATACAACTCTACGGACGCTTGACGTTTGCTTTACCTAGAATAAGTATGAAACTAGAAGTACTTTGTAGGTGTGATAGGATAGGTTTGCAAGATAATAAAGAACAAGTAAATAAAAGCTAGGGGCTGTTTAGATAAAGATACAACTAAAGTAAATATAGCGAGTATGGAAAAGTGGTGGTAGGAGTTGTGGAATTGTCCCTAGGCAACTGACTATGTTACTAGACCGAAAATCGTTATTGCAATTCTATTTGAGGGAGAGGCATAAGCTAACATACTTTCTCTACTTGGATCATATGCACAACTACTAAAGATTCATTAAGGTAAAACCCAACCATAGCATTAAAGCATCAAGTCCCCTTTATCCCATACGTAAACAACCTATTTACTCGGGTTTGTGTTTCTGTCACTCACGCAACCCACTATAAGCAAATCATAAACATATTGCAAACCCTACATCGAGAATCCCTCATGCTTGCGCGACACGGAGGGCACAATAGGACAGCACCAATAAAATATGCAACTCAAACCAATCATAGCAATTCATCAATCACCGATAGGGCAATAAAAATCTACTCAAACATCATAGGATGGCAACACATCATTGGATAACAATATGAAGCATAAAGCACCATGTTCAAGTAGAGGGTACAACGGATTGCAGGAGAGTGGACCGCTGTAGATAGAAGGGGAAGGTGATGGAGATGTTGGTGAAGATGGCGGAGGTGTTGGTGAAGATGGCGGTGATGATGATGGCCCCCGGCGGTGTTCCGGTGCCACCGAAAGCAAGGGGGAGAGAGCCCCCCCCCTTCTTCTTCTTCGTTGACCTCCTCCCTAGTTGGGAGGAGGGTTTCCCCTCTGTTCCTTGGCTCCCATGGCTTGGGAGGGGCGAGAGCCCCTCCGAGATTGGATCTATCTCTCTGTTTCTGCGTTCTCTGCATTGGCTTCTGGCTCTGTTTCACCGTTTCGCGTATATATGGAGATCCGTAACTCCGATTGGCCTGAAACCTTTTCTGTGATTTTTTCCGAATATTATCTTTCTTGCGGCAAAAGAAGAGCATCAACCGCCTTACGGTGGGCTCACGAGGGTAGGCCGCGCGCCCAGGGGGGGAGGGCGCGCCCCTTGCCTCGTGACCACCTCGGGCACCGTCTCGCGTGGATTTTTCTTCTTGAATTTTCCATATTTTCCAAAAATAAGCTCCATCCGTTTTTATCCCATTTGGATTCCGTTTGATATGGATATTCTGCGAAACACAAAACATGCAACAGACAGGAACTGGCACTGGGTACTGGATCAATATGTTAGTCCCAAAAATAATATAAAAAGTTGCCAAAAAGTATATGAAAGTGAATAATATTGGCATGGAACAATCAAAAATTATAGATACGATGGAGACGTATCAGCATCCCCAAGCTTAATTCCTACTCGTCCTCGAGTAGGTAAATGATAAAAAAGAATAATTTTTGATGTGGAATGCTACCTAGCATAATCTTGACCATATGTCTAATCATGGGATGAATATTAAGACACGAGTGATTCAAAATAATAGTCTATCATTTGACATAAAAACAATAATACTTCAAGCATACCAACCAAGCAATTATGTCTTATTGAAATAACATAGCCAAAGAAAGCTCATCCCTCCAAAATCATACAGTTTGGCCATGCTTCATTTTCGTCACACAAAATGCCCCCATCATGCACAACCCCGATGACGAGCCGAGCAATTGGTTCATACTTTTTAACGCGCTTCAGCTTTTTCAACCCTCACGCAATACATGAGCGCAAGCCATGGATATAGCACTATAGGTGGAATAGAATATAATGATGGAGGTTATGTGGAGAAGACAAAAAAGGAGAAAGTCTCACATCGACTAGGCGTATCAACGGGCTATGGAGATGCCCATCAATATATATCAATGTGAGTGAGTAGGGATTGCCATGCAACAGATGCACTAGAGCTATAAGTGTATGAAAGCTCAAACTGAAACTAAGTGGGTGTGCATCCAACTTGCTTGCTCATGAAGATCTCGGGCATTTGAGGAAGCCCATCATCGGAATATACAAGCCAAGTTCTATAATGAAAATTCCCACTAGTATATGAAAGTGAAAGCACAAGTGTGGTAAAAGGATAGTAACATTGCCCCTTCTCTCTTTTTCTCTCATTTTTTTTGTTTTTCCCTTTTTTTGGGCCTTCTCTTTTTTTTGGCCTTTCTCTTTTTTTATTTTTTTTATTTTTTTTTTCGTCCGGAGTCTCATCCCGACTTGTGGGGGAATCATAGTCTCCATCATCCTTTCCTCACTGGGGCAATGCTCTAATAATGATGATCATCACACTTTTATTTACTTACAACTCAATATTACAACTCGATATCTCGAACAAAGATATGACTCTATATGAATGCCTCCGGTGGTGTACCGGGATGTGCAATGATCTAGCGTAGCAATGACATCAAAAAATGGACAAGCCATGAAAACATCATGCTAGCTATCTGACGATCATGCAAAGCAATATGACAATGAATGCTCAAGTCATGAATATGATGATGATGGAAGTTGCATGGCAATATATCTCGGAATGGCTACGGAAATGCCATGATAGGTAGGTATGGTGGCTGTTTTGAGGAAGGTATATGGTGGGTGTATGGTACCGGCGAAAGTTGCGCGGCACAAGAGAGGCTAGCAATGGTGGAAGGGTGAGAGTGCGTATAATCCATGGACTCAACATTAGTCATAAAGAACTCATATACTTATTGAAAAATTTTATTAGCCCTCGAAGCAAAGTACTACTATGCATGCCCCTAGGGGGATAGATTGGTAGGAAAAGACCATCGCTCGTCCCCGACTGCCACTCATAAGGAAGACAATCAAAGAAACACCCCATGCTTCAAATTTGTCACACAACGGTTACCATGCGTGCATGCTACGGGACTTGCAAACCTCAACACAAGTGTCTCTATAATCCACAACCACCCACTAGCATAACTCTAATATCACCATCTTTATATCGCAAAACTATTGCAAGGAATCAAACATATCATATTCAGCGATCTACAAGTTTATGTAGGATTTTATGACTAACCATGTGAATGACCAATTCCTGTCATCTCTCTAAATAGATATAAGTGAAGCAAGAGAGTTTAATTCTTTCTACAAAAGATATGCCCACGCTCTAACAAGTATAAGTGAAGCAAAAGAGCATTCTACAAATGGCGGTTGTCTACATGAAGAGAAACATGCATATCCAGACTTCAAATGATATAAGTGAAGCACATGAAGCATTCTATAAAGCCACACTCAAAATATTTAAGTGAACTGCAATGAGCATTCTATAAATCAACCAAGGACTATCTCATACCAGCATGGTGCATAAAATAAAAATAAAAACCTAATTGCAAAAGACGCTCCAAGACTTGCACATAATGCACGAACGAAACGAATTCGAAAACATACCAATACTTGTTGACGAAAGAGGGGATGCCTCCCCAGCATCCCCAAGCTTAGACGCTTGAGTATTCTTGAATATTTACTTGGGGTGCCTCGGGCATCCCCAAGCTTGAGCTCTTGCCTCTCTTCCTTCTTCTCACATCGAAACATCTTCAATTAGACACTACATCCACACAAAACTTCAACAGAAAACTCGGTAAGATCCGTTAGTATAATAAAGCAAATCACCACTCTAAGTACTGTTGCAAACCAATTAATATTTTGTTTTTGCATTGTGTATACTGTAACATAACTTTTTCATGGCTTAATCCACTTATATAATTTGATAGATTCATCAAAACAAGCAAACTATGCATCAAAAACAGAATCTGTCAAAAACAGAACAGTCTGTAGCAATCTGAACATCCACCATACTTCTGGTACCCCAAAACTTCTACAAAAATTAGGAAAAATAAACAAGTTGTATAGCAAGACAGTGCAAAAAGAATCAGAACCATTTGACGTTCCAGGTAAAAATGTAAAATTATGCACTACAGCCAAAGTTTCTGTCCTGCACCGTACAAACCAACAAGCATTGTAAACATCCTAAAGGCAAACCTTGGCACATTATTTTTATAATGCAATGGAATTGTACAAGGGTATAATTATTTTTGTTGAAAAGTTTCTGTAATCAAGATTCACAAAGTTTCCGTGAGCATGAACAAAGTCCAAAGCTAGCTCCCACTTCAACAATGCTTGTCTTTCTCACTTTCACTTTCCTTTTTGTAAAGTTTTTAGGTTCCCCTCTTTATTTTTGTTGTTTTTAAACTATAAGAAAGCACTCAACAGAAATAAATGACTCTCTAAAACTTCCGGGTTGTCTCCCTGGCAGCGCTTTCTTTAAAGCCATTAAGCTAGGCATTTAGTGCTCAAGTAATGGATCCACCCGGATCCCAAGGTATATCAAAGCCAATTTTAATTAACAATGATTTGTAATTTAGTAGTGAGCACAAAGTAACATAAATCATGTAATTACGAAGTCTAACTCTCTTCCTATGCATCGGCATGTCATAAAAGAACAATTCATGCACACATAGTAAAGGCCAATGCATAGTATAAACAGTTTCTTGCAATTCTATCGTATTGGAAACATAAAGAGGCGGAGATATAGTTCCTCTCTCATAATAATTGCAACTAGGAGCAGCAAGCACATGCATATTACATTCATCAAAATCATCATGTGTAATGGTAAAAGGCAACCCATCAATATAATCCTTAATAAGCACAAACTTCTCCGATATAGTGTAGTCGGGAGATTTCAAAAAGATAATAGGACTATCATGCGTGGGTGCAATAGCAACAATTTCATGTTTAACATAAGGAACTATAGCAAGTTCATCTCCATAAGCATAATTCATATTGGCATCTTGGCCACAAGCATAGCAAGCATCATCACAAAAGGGATATTTCAAAAGAATCATAGGGATCATAACAGTCATCATAGCAATCATCCTTCGGTAAGCACGAAGGGGAATTAATCAATGTATGAGTTGAAGAGTTACTCTCATTAGATGGTGGGCAAGGGTGATCAATCCACTCTTCCTCCTCTTGTTCTTCGCTCACCTCCTCATATTTTTTCATCCAATGAGCTCATAGTTTCATCAATTTCTTCTTCCATAGATTCCTACAAAATAGTAGTCTCTTCTTGGACAGCGGAGACTTTCTTAATAAGTGCATCAATTCCATAATTGTATTTATAATTCTCATATCAATATTTGAGGATAGCTAAATTTTCAGATCTATTAACAACAACATCATAATCCTCAAACTCTTTACACATAGCTTCAATTTCATAAGCACCCATAAAAGACACAAATTCTTCTATTTGTTCCACATCATAGTAATCATATATACCATTAGCATAAGAAGCTAAGGTTTTATTATCATTAATTTTGCATGAAAAGGGAAGGTGCGAAGAATTCATCCTAGAGCAACAAGTATAATCTTATTCCACGCATAGTTTCCAAGCATACCACTTCAATAAATGAATTTGATCCCATAATAGTTTCCCTTTTTGTGTTAAGCGATAATCCCTAAAGTATTCACGTTGATCCAACATTACTCCCATTATACAGTTGAATGGGGTTTTCTCAGGATTATCAAAGTAGTATATAATATCTCTCGCATAATGAGAATCGAGGGTTTTAGGAGTTACCCCATCCTCATGAGTAGCCACTACATCTAATTTTTTTGATATTTTACGTTCCATATCCATAACTAAAGATAGAGAACAACTAATAACAACAAATAAAAATAACTTAGTGATAAAGCAAACAAGCACACACGAGAATATTCACCCCACGCTATGACTCCCCGGCAACGGCGCCAGAAAAAGGTCTTGATAACCCACAAGTATAGGGGATAGTTGTAGCCTCTTTCGATAAGTAAGAGTGTCGAACCCAACGAGGAGCTAAAGGTAGAACAAATACTCTCTCAAGTTCTATCGACCACCGATACAACTCTACGCACGCTTGACGTTTGATTTACCTAGAACAAGTATGAAACTCGAAGTACTTTGTAGGTGTGATAGGATAGTTTTGCAAGATAATAAAGAACAAGTAAATAAAAGCTAGGGGCTGTTTAGATAAAGATACAACTAAAGTAAATATAGCGAGTATGGAAAAGTGGTGGTAGGACTTGCGGAATTGTCCCTAGGCAACTGACTATGTTACTAGACCTATAATCATTATTGCAATTATATTTGAGGGAGAGGCACAAGCTAACATATTTTCTCTACTTGGATCATATGCACTTCTGATTGGAACTCTAGCAAGCATCCGCAACTACTAAAGATTCATTAAGGTAAAACCCAACCATAGCATTAAAGCATCAAGTCCCCTTTATCCCATACGTAAACAACCTATTTACTCGGGTTTGTGTTTCCGTCACTCACGCAACCCACTATAAGCAAATCATAAACATATTGCAAACCCTACAGTGGGAATCCCTCACGCTTGCACGACACGGAGGGCACAATAGGACAACACCAATAAAATATGCAACTCAAATCAATCATAGCAATTCATCAATCACCGATAGGACAATAAAAATCTACTCAGACATCATAGGATGGCAACACATCATTGGATAATAATATGAAGCATAAAGCGCCATGTTCAAGTAGAGGGTACAGCGGGTTGCGGGAGAGTGGACCGCTGTAGATAGAAGGGGGAAGGTGATGGAGATGTTGGTGAAGATGGCGGAGGTGTTGGTGAAGATGTCGGTGATGATGATGGCCCCCGGCAGCGTTCCGGCGCCACCGGGAGCAAGGGGGAGAGAGCCCCCCTCCTTCTTATTCTTCCTTGACCTCCTCCCTAGATGGGAGGAGGGTTTCCCCTCTGTTCCTTGGCTCCCATGGCTTGGGAGGGGCGAGAGCCCCTCCGATATTGTATCTATCTCTCTGTTTTTGTGTTCTCTGCGTTGGCTTCTGGCTCTGTTTCACCGTTTCGCGTATATATGGAGATCCGTAACTCCAATTGGCCTGAAACCTTTTCTGTGATTTTTTTCCGAATATTATCTTTCTTGCGGCAAAATAAGAACATCAACCGCCTTACGGTGGGCTCACGAGGGTAGGCCACACGCCCAGGGGGGAGGGCGCGCCCCCTGCCTCGTGACCACCTCGGGCACCGTCTCGCGTGGATTTTTCTTCTGGAATTTTCCATATTTTCCAAAAATAAGCTCCATCCGTTTTTATCCCATTTGGATTCCGTTTGATATGGATATTCTGCGAAACATAAAACATGCAACAGACAGGAACTGGCACTGGGCACTGGATCAATATGTTAGTCCCAAAAATAATATAAAAAGTTGCCAAAAAGTATATGAAAGTGAATAATATTGGCATGGAACAATCAAAAATTATAGATACGACGGAGAGTATCAACTGTCACCTTGGATCTCACTACTATCATTGCTATGCTAGTTACTTCGTTCTATCGCTTTGCTGCGCTACCTATCACTTGCTCTTCAAGCCTCCCAAACTGCCATGTCAGCATGTAACCTTTTCACCCTTCCTAGCAAACCATTGCTTGGCTATGTTACCGCTTTGCTCAGCCCCTCTTATAGCATTGTTAGTTGTAGGTGAAGTTGAAGATTGCTCGATGATGGACAAGATTATGTTGGGATATCACAATATCTCTTATTTAATTAATGCATCTATATACTTGGTAACGGGTGGAAGGCTCGGCTTTATGCCTTGTGTTTTGTTCCACTCTTGCCGCCCTAGTGTCAGGACCCCGACTCAATGCCACATCGATCTAGCATGTAACACCTCATATCACTTTGCGGCCTCATGCACGGTATTCCCACGGGTGTTGCCTTACCTTTGCCCGGGACCGTTTGCGCCTTTTGGCACACGTATATGATAGTGTCGCTAGCATCCATATGATAAGGAGCCCGGGCTGACATGGCTAGTCGTAAACCCAAAGTGGCACAAACTTACAGGGACAGGCATCCATGACCCAGCATCGAACGTGTCGGTCATCAGCGAGTGAATCCAGGCTGTAGCACTGGGCTAGCAGGACTCCGGTGAACCGGGCTGTAGCGGGCTAACAGGACTCCGGTATTCATCGCGTGACATTTCCCCGAAGGGACAGACACAGGAACGAAGAAGGACACATGCCGGCCAGCCTAAGTGTTCCGGAGCAGTAGCAAGCTACCATGGCTCGGTGGAAACACTAGGAGACATTTCCCGGTAAGAGAGGCTACTAAAGATAAATAACTAGATAGTCAGATCCCACACATACCAAGCATTTCAATAACATACACACAATATGCTCGATATGTGCAAATACAACATGGCGTCACAACATGACTCTACAACTCAAGTATTTAATCAATAGGCTCCGAGGAGCGAGATATTAGAAACAGGGGTCTCACGACCCAACATTCAGAGCATACAAATCAAAGCACAAGCGGAAGCTATCATGTCTGGGTACAGACATCTATAAATGGAAAAAGGCTGAGAAGCCTGACTATCTACCAAATCCTGCTGAGGCACAAGATCGTAGATGAGGTAACAAGCTAAACATCGAAGTCCACGTGGAACTACCAGTGAGACCGAAGTCTCTCTGCAAAAACATAAAATAGGCAAACATGAGTACAAATGTACCCAGCAAGACTTACATCAGAACTAACTACATATCCATCATTATCAACAAAGGGGATGGTGGGGTTTAACTGCAGCAAGCCAGCTTTGACTCGGTGGCTATCCTAAACTACGACTGCAAGCAACTCTTTGAAGTGGCTCACACGAGTCCACATATTCACCATATCAATACACCACTATGGATCCGCTCCCGTCTCCCTACGAGAACGCCATCCATAGCACTCACGCTTATCTTGCGTATTTTAGAGTATCCACTTTCACTTGTCTATGAACTGATATAAGCAACCCAGAAGTCCTTTACCGCGGACACGGCTATTCGAATAGATGATGTTAACCCTGCAGGGGTGTACTTCTTCATACATGTTTCCACCACTTAGCGTCTGCACACGACATGTGCTTGGCAGACTTCAAGCGAAAGCCGACGTGGGTGTAGACCACGACCTACCTAAACACTCAAGTCTCTAGTCCAAGTTTATCGCCTATTCGGGTTCCATCCATGAGGAGATCCGGCCGGAGTTTCGCTCACAGCCCCAAACGATGTGAACAGGGTTCCGTGACACCAAACGGGCGCCCGGTATACCCGGCCACGTGCCTACCGCATCACAGCCCACCCCTACGGTCAGCGCTGTCCACGGCCTCCAGCATACTACAAACACCAGAAACTACTTGCAACTCCTGGACAGAGGACAAGGGTGAATAAGAAGTCGAGCGGGGTCATATTTCAGGGCCCAATGTATGGTAGTAGCTGAATCATGGATCACAAACACAGAACTCAGTTCCTAAGGATGGCTTCAATGAGACAACCCACCATGTACTCCTACATGGCCTCTCACCGCTACCTTTACCAAATCGTGTTCACACACTTAGCTCACACACAGTAGGACATGTTCACACGCCTCTGATTCATCCCCGATGAATCAGACCTGACTCAACTCTAAGCAGTAGCAGGCATGACAAACAAACATGAATGAGTAGGCACAACAGGGCTCAAACAACTCCTACTCATGCTAGTGGGTTTCATCTATTTACTGTGGCAATGACAGGTCATGCAAAGGATAAAGGGGTTCAGCTACCGCAGCAGGTAACAGTTGAATCGTTGTTGTCCTAATGCAGTAATAGAGAGCAGGAGCAAGAGAGTGGGATTTTATCAGAATGAACAAGGCGGTTTTGCTTGCCTGGCACTTCTGAAGATAACATTGAGTCTTCATCAGTGTCAACGATCACATCATCGGTACAGCGTCTACCGAGGGGGAACAACACCGGCAAACACAGAAGAAACATGATCAATGCAATGCACAATATGATGCATGCTATGACATGGCAATATGAGTGTGTTTTGGGCTAATGCACCTAGCTATGATTTAAATGAAGTTGGTTTGAATACATGATTCAAATTCCAACTCCATGTATGATTATTTAAATGCCCTTTATTTGTTTTGTCCAAAACAGAGGACAAACATTGTTCAAACATGCATGAAAATGGTACAGATGGATTCCTTGAATTTTTCTGATAATTTTTCATATATAAAACATTTAATTTGGACTTACGGTTAATTCTCTATGATTTATTGAAATTTTAGCTATTTTCTGGAATTTCCTGAATATAATAAAATAAACTAAATTCCAGAAAAAGAATATCGCGTCAGCATGACCTCACCCTGACGTCATCAGGTCAACAGGGCGGGTCCAGGTCAAACCTGACGTGTGGGGGCCACACGTCAGTGACACAGGAACTAATCCCGGTCAAACCCAGCGCTGACTGGGGTTTGACCAGGGGTGGGGCCCACTATCAGTGTCAGCAGGGGGGTAATTAGTTTAACTAACTCGATTAGTGCTAATCCTAATTAGCTAACAGGGCTGGGCCCACCTGTCATTGAGTCAGGGGCGTCCAACTGGGGTCAAACTCGCCGGACTTGGTCCACGGCTCGTCGCCGGTGAAGCCCGAGACGGCGGAGGGGGTCGGAATTCCTCCTCCGGCGACCAAATGGCCGGCGGAGGGCAGCTACGTGACGCTGAAGATCCCGCGCGTCGAGTGGTGCGGTCAGTTATGCCGGGGGTGACCTATATCGACGGCGGCGAGCTCAAAGGCGGCGGCCGGAGTTCGGGCAACCGCGGAGATGGCGCTATAGGGC
The DNA here is from genome assembly GCF_018294505.1 of Triticum aestivum. Classification (NCBI taxonomy): domain Eukaryota; kingdom Viridiplantae; phylum Streptophyta; class Magnoliopsida; order Poales; family Poaceae; genus Triticum; species Triticum aestivum. The sequence continues at coordinate 87,079,130 of NC_057795.1, read as the reverse complement.
ATGGCAGGGAGCACCCGTGGGTGTTTCGGGTTCGCAGGAGCGCGGTGAGCACGCTGGTGATGCTCGGGCGAGCGGCCGAGCTCACGAGCGCGGAGCTCGTTGACCATGGCGGCAGCGAGCCTCGGCGGAGGTGGGGAAGCTAGCTAGGGGAGGGGAACGACGGGGATTCCAGGGGGAAAATGGAGAGTGGCTCACGTAGGGACTAGCAGAGTCGACGACGAGGTTGGGGAAGTGCTGGAGCCCGCGAATCGACTGCGAAGTCACCGGCGGCCGGAGGTTGAAGATGAGGCCGGGGATGACGTTGCAGGGCTCCCGTGGTCGCATGCGTCAGTGTGTAGCTCCACGGCATCGTGGTGGAGCTCTTCGCCGTGCTGGTTGGGCGGGTGGTGGCCTATGGCCACGGCTACGGCGACGGCGTGCTCTCGGGGCTCACAGGGAAGAGAGGGGAAGAGGGAGCCAGAGGAGGGGGGAGTGGTCTAGAGGGAGCGGGGAGAACGAGGGGATGGCTCTGGGTGTCTCCGTGGCGTCGCGAGGATGTCGGGGAGGCTGCCACGGCGAAGCAGGAGGTGGAGGCCCATGCACGGCGCGTCGACACGCCTCTACCAGTAGGCAGAGGTTGAAGACGGCGGTGCCCCTGGTGGGCTGGGCCGCCAAGTGGACTGGCAGGGTGGGCTGGGCCAGCACAAGTGAGGCGCAGGTAAGCGACAGGTAGGCTTCTGCTCTTTTTTTTATTATTTCTGTTCTGTTTTTCCTTTATTTAATCTTTTGCCACTGTTTTGAATTTAAAATAATTCAAACAATGCCAAAAGCTCCTCTGAATATTTTTATTTTGCTAGATGGACTTTTCCAAAAGCTCATAAAATATTTCAGGGGTATTTGAGATTATAATCTAGTTATATGAATATAATTCAAATTCAAATAGCTAACGATTTAAATTCAAAGTCCCAAAAATAAATCCTTTTAAAATGTTCATTATTTTTGGTTTGGATCAAAACCCTTGCCAAAAATATTAAACATCTAAGAAGAGCATTTTGGAACAATGAATGAGATTTTAGGGTTTTTGCCCTTTTTTTTAGTTAGGGTTTTGAGGCTTCTAAATTCCTCAGTTCAAGTTTCAAAATTTAAACATGATGCAAACACCAGGCAGCACCAGAAGCTAGGGATGTGACAACTCACCCCCACTAAACAAGAATCTCGTCTCGAGATTAAAGCGTAGGGTAAGACGATGGGGAACGGAAACTAGCACAATCTTCACGATCCAGGTTGCACTTCATAAGAACATTGATTCGATCACCATCATTGTCTTGATGTCTTGCTCCGAGAACTCCAACCAACATGACAACGAGAGGAAAGGAAAGACCCTAAAAGAATGGTTCTTCTCGAAGGTCGAACAACTCAGGATTAACTCACGGAATGAGACATAGCAACATCTCTCGAGCTGAGAGGCGAAGCACACATCCATAGGAATGGAGTGAAGCAAATGACGAAGGTTCACTAGGTAGACCACAATTCCACACCTAAGAATGTGGTGAACGGTTGTCAACGTAGCGAGGAGTTGAGTTTCCATGATACCATAACGATGCACCTTAGGGAAGGTGACTCGTAGAAATATCCCCTTAAGTGGCAAAAAGAATTACCTTTGATTCAAAGATCATTGAAACTCTTTAAACCAGCCTAAGGCAATTCTCGAGCGATCGTTTGGAGGGGGGTCGGTAGAATGGCATACTCGGACTTGGATGATGTGGATTACCTTGTTGAAGACAACGTAATGGATGAATTTGCTTACCACCGGAAATGGAAGAGACCCATGGTAGAATGGCACATTGGCGGTGCAAGCTGGGAACAAAATGCAAATGCTGGGAATGATTCTGGTAACTGGGGAAGAACCCAACAATAGAGAGTGAATTCATTGTTTGAAAGGTCATAGCATTTCCGAGGAAACTGAGAGGAATCCCAGTTAGTGCCGATGATAACACGTAGCGCTTGTGCGTGCTCTCAAGAACTTGAGCATTTCCATAATCATCAAGATTTTACCAACATCCGTGTCAAGGGTGCTGACAACACAACATACTACCATGATGAATAGCGATGGACGATGCAGATGCAAAGGAGGATAACACTTTCTCAGATTTCACCTTAGCGAGGCAAAGCAAATAAAATCTGGATGATCGACCGAGAGACATTTAGCACTCCGCTTCTAATGTTCTCCTTGATGTACTAGCGTATCCCATTCCTTGAAATGGCCTGGTATCTAGAACATCAGGTAAAGGTCGTACTTCGGAAACACTAAAATCATAAGGCATAGCTAAGGGGTAAATCCTATGAAGTCCTTATGGGGAGGTGGCCAACTTCCTCAAACAAGATACTATAATAATAGGTCTACCGGATGGGTGTGTTGGCCATGACATCCACTTTACCGGTTATCCAGGGACCAGTATTATAGTTCTTGGGAAATGTTCCAACCATTATATCTGCCTGAGATTCAGATCTAGTTAGTGTCAGGATATTCCAGGCCCATCGAGTCTAGGAAGAAAAATGAAAGTTTGCAACACAAATCGACGAAATGACGTTGCGAGATTCTCGGGAAATGAACTAAGATAGCAAGATCCAAAACATGACCTAGTTCTGCTACACATGTGTGAACACGCTGTCTCAGACAAACATGATCACATGGTAGTCTTACAATAAAACACTACCGGGTTCTGGTAAGGAACCATCATTGAGGATATAGGAATCTTGTGCATGAACTAGTATTTGCACAGCAACTCCTTTTCCTTGAACAAATCAATCAGTGGCTTGGTGTGCTAGGGATACATATGGAATGAAGATGATCAGTCTATCAGACCATAGAATACTTCGCACATGCATGACTGACTTGGGATGATTCCAGAGGAGCAAAAACAAACTTTCTCGAATTCACGACGGCAACTTACATCAAATGCACGTGAATCAAAGGAAATCACTTCTTTCATCCAAACATATACTTCATGAACGGGGCATGAAGAAAATGCTTACACAAGTTTCCAACACTAGCTTAGTGTTCAACAAAATCATGGAGGAGATAAGGATGTTGTCAATGGGCTCAACAACAATTCATCCGGGTTTCCTTTTAAAAGAAATTCCATAGTTAGGTGAACACGGTGATAGCATTGGTCAGACCAAAGATGTAATGGTGTATGCTCGAGGGATCAACCACGAGTAAGACAACATTACAAGCATCGTTGGTTCTGACTTGATTTGAGGATAGCCCACACCCAAATCAAAGGTTGGACAAGATGATAGGTCCATTAACTGATCATGAGGGTCAGTCGATGAAATATCGATTTTCTTCAACACACACATACAAAGGGTATCCCTTTGAAATGAACTAAGTCAGGTAAGCTTTTATCTTCCAACTCTCCAAGTTGTTGTTTGGCTCAACCAACTAGCTCAGGAATATCCAACACAGATTCTTGGAGAAGGGGTGATTTATAAGAAAACCAACTTGATCACGAGATCAACATAGCGGTCAGGTGACAACCTGGTAATACTTCCGAGAAGATATTCGGAAAATCACAAACCACCGATATGTTACTAAGCTCGAGAACAATCTTGCTTTTCAGGGCAAGACGATATGATCAACAGAGCAAGGGTTTGAATAATCCTAACTCATTGATCGAAGAGTGCACCGGAAATAAGGACTAGGTAGCACCAACAGTCTTAGAATGATGATTCAAGAACCAACACGCTAAGAATAAAATTATTGTCCTTTAACTACCAAGCAACAAGGTTGCTAGGAGTATTGATCTCACACATCACGATTCACTTGTCGACATTCCGGTTACAATAACACAGGAACCGAGGAATGAACAATGATGGCAAGAAGTATCACTGTACCAAGAGTTCATAGGGTGGTGTGCAATTCCTATAGCATTCCCGATATAAAGATGGTAATACTCCAAGGTAGAGCAGAGCAAAAGTTGGATTAGCAATTTGATCGGCGAAGCACAACTTCTTTGACCCAACCCTGGATATGGGTCAGGTTCTGGAGTTTGTTTCTCCTAGTCATTCTGCGATAGAATGGATTGACGGACCACAAGAGTAATAGGTATCGATAAGCGAACGCACACATACTCTTGACTATCAATTGATGTACGAAGGTCAGTAGACAACTAAAGAGGGACAACTCAAAGGAACATATAACTTTCTGAGTTGTGGATGCATAGATTAGTATGTCGAACCAAGTTCAACGTAATTCTTCCTGATATCCCATGCAGAAAAGTTGAGCTGGCAGAGTCACAATATAGCATAGAGGACTCATCGTGAGCACTCTGGTTGTGATCGTTCAGTTCAACGAGGAACTTCTGCCATGAATGGTTCATGGTATTTGGAGGAACGATATACCACAGACCTCGAGGACTATCGCAAAGGTTACTAATATCCTAAAGGCACTAGCAATTACTATCAACATGAAGTAAGTAGGGTGAATCTTGGGCTCAGAAACCCAGAAGTAGAATGCCTACTACTAAGTAGCATCACAGAATGCTTTTGCGAATAAAGGCCAGAATCATCACACTAGGACACAAATCATGGCTAGACCACTAGATGATCCCCTAAGCACTTAGGGTCATACTTATTAACTCCAACATATATGTCAAGGCAATAAAGTACCTCAACTCACTAATTTGTGTGATTAATCTGGCCCAAAGGACATCGGGAACGGGAAGAAGGGATTTGCAAATGCATCAGACTGTTTGGAAACCTGGGATGACTCAGACAGCATAACGGCTGTAAATGCTCAGAAAAGAATTGAGACATTCACAAAAATGGTGGCATAACCACTCGGAAGCACAATATCAAGGTTTCGAGATCAACAGTTAACGTACGGAGGTAGTAGAGACTGAACAGAGGCCTGAATCCAACAATCTTATAAGTCTACAGATTAGTAACACGTGATCCTAATAGAAAGAAGAGAAGGCCTAGTTCCTTAACCCCGTAGGAAGATAAGATGACTCAGATCAGAAGGGCATAAGATATAAGGAGTAAAAAGAGCCTTACGTTCCATCCCACAATCAATTCCCCTATATAACTAAAGAATTTCTAGACTCAACTTCGACCAGTTTGGCTTGGTAATCCTACAGGCAGTCAAGCTCTGATACCAACGCTGTCAGGACCCCGACTCAATGCCACATCGATCTAGCATGTAACACCTCATATCACTTTGAGGCCTCACGCACAGTATTCCCACGGGTGTTGCGTTACCTTTGCCCGGGACCGTTTGCGCCTTTTGGCACACGTATATGATAGTGTCGCTAGCATCCATATGATAACGAGCCCGGGCTGACATGGCTAGTCGTAAACCCAAAGTGGCACAAACTTACAGGGACAGGCATCCATGACCCAGCATCGAACGTGTCGGTCATCAGCGAGTGAATCCAGGCTGTAGCACTGGGCTAGCAGGACTCCGGTGAACCGGGCTGTAGCGGGCTAACAGGACTCCAGTATTCATCGCGTGACATTTCCCTGAAGGGACGGATACAGGAACGAAGAAGGACACATGCCGGCCAGCCTAAGTGTTCCGGAGCAGTAGCAAGCTACCATGGCTCGGTGGAAACACTAGGAGACATTTCCCGGTAAGAGAGGCTACTAAAGATAAACAACTAGATGGTCAGATCCCACACATACCAAGCATTTCAATAACATACACACAATATGCTCGATATGTGCAAGTACAACATGGCGTCACAACAGGGGTCTCACGACCCAACATTCAGAGCATACAAATCAAAGCACAAGCGGAAGCTATCATGTCTGGGTACAGACATCTATAAATGGAAAAAGGCTGAGAAGCCTGACTATCTACCAAATCCTGCTGAGGCACAAGATCGTAGCTGAGGTAACAAGCTAAACGTCGAAGTCCACGTGGAACTACCAGTGAGACCGAAGTCTCTCTGCAAAAACATAAAATAGGCAAACATGAGTACAAATGTACCCAGCAAGACTTACATCAGAACTAACTACATATGCATCATTATCAACAAAGGGGATGGTGGGGTTTAACTGCAGCAAGCCAGCTTTGACTCGGTGGCTATCCTAAACTACGACTACAAGCAACTCTTTGAAGTGGCGCACACGAGTCCACATATTCACCATGTCAATACACCACTATGGATCCGCTCCCGTCTCCCTACGAGAACGCCATCCATAGCACTCACGCTTATCTTGCGTATTTTAGAGTATCCACTTTCACTTGTCTATGAACTGATATAAGCAACCCAGAAGTCCTTTACCACGGACACGGCTATTCGAATAGATGATGTTAACCCTGCAGGGGTGTACTTCTTCATACATGTTTCCACCACTTAGCGTCTGCACACGACATGTGCTCGGCAGACTTCAAGCGAAAGCCGACGTGGGTGTAGACCACGACCTACCTAAACACTCAAGTCTCTAGTCCAGGTTTATCGCCTATTCAGGTTCCATCCATGAGGAGATCCGGCCGGAGTTTCGCTCACAGCCCCAAACGATGTGAACAAGGTTCCGTGACACCAAACGGGTGCCCGGTATACCCGTCCACGTGCCTACCGCATCACAGCCCACCCCTACGGTCAGCGCTGTCCACGGCCTCCAGCATACTACAAACACCAGAAACTACTTGCAACTCCTGGACAGAGGACAAGGGTGAATAAGAAGTCGAGCGGGGTCATATTTCAGGGCCCAATGTATGGTAGTAGCAGAATCATGGATCACAAACACAGAACTCAGTTCCTAAGGATGACTTCAATGAGACAACCCACCATGTACTCCTACATGGCCTCTCACCGCTACCTTTACCAAATCGTGTTCACACACAGTAGGACATGTTCACACGCCTCTGATTCATCCCCGATGAATCAGACCTGACTCAACTCTAAGCAGTAGCAGGCATGACAAACAAACATGAATGAGTAGGCACAACAGGGCTCAAACAACTCCTACTCATGCTAGTGGCTTTCATCTATTTACTGTGGCAATGACAGGTCATGCAAAGGATAAAGGGGTTCAGCTACCGCAGCAGGTAACAGTTGAATTGTTGTTGTCCTAATGCAGTAATAGAGAGCAGGAGCAAGAGAGTGGGATTTTATCGGAATGAACAAGGGGGTTTTGCTTGCCTGGCACTTCTGAAGATAACATTGAGTCTTCATCAGTGTCAACGATCACATCATCGGTACAGCGTCTACCGAGGGGGAACAACACCGGCAAACACAGAAGAAACATGATCAATGCAATGCACAATATGATGCATGCTATGACATGGCAATATGAGTGTGTTTTGGGCTAATGCACCTAGCTATGATTTAAATGAAGTTGGTTTGAATACATGATTCAAATTCCAACTCCATGTATGATTATTTAAATGCCCTTTATTTGTTTTGTCCAAAACAGAGGACAAACATTGTTCAAACATGCATGAAAATGGTACAGATGGATTCCTTGAATTTTTCTGATAATTTTTCATATATAAAACATTTAATTTGGAGTTACGGTTAATTCTCTATGATTTATTGAAGTTTTAGCTATTTTCTGGAATTTCCTGAATATAATAAAATAAACTAAATTCCAGAAAATGAATATTGCGTCAGCATGACCTCACCCTGACGTCATCAGGTCAACAGGGCGGGTCCAGGTCAAACCTGACGTGTGGGGGCCACACGTCAGTGACACATGAACTAATCCCGGTCAAACCCAGCGCTGACTGGGGTTTGACCAGGGGTGGGGCCCACTGTCAGTGTCAGCAGGGGGGTAATTAGTTTAACTAATTTGATTAGTGCTAATCCTAATTAGCTAACAGGGCTGGGCCCACCTGTCATTGAGTCAGGGGCGTCCAACTGGGGTCAAACTCGCCGGACTTGGTCCACGGCTCGTCGCTGGTGAAGCCCGAGATGGCAGAGGGGATCGGAATTCCTCCTCCGGCGACCAAATGGCCGGCGGAGGGCAGCTACGTGACGCTGAAGATCCCGCGCGTCGAGAGGTGCGGTCAGTTATGCCGGGGGCGACCTATATCGACGGCGGCGAGCTCAAAGGCGGCGGTCGGAGTTCGGGCAACAACAGAGATGGCGCTATAGGGCATGGCAGGGAGCACCCGTGGGTGTTTCGGGTTCGCAGGAGCGCGGTGAGCACGCTGGTGATGCTCGGGCGAGCGGCCGAGCTCACGAGCGCGGAGCTCGTTGACCATGGCGGCGGCGAGCCTCGGCGGAGGTGGGGAAGCTAGCTAGGGGAGGGGAACGACGGGGATTCCAGGGGGAAAATGGAGAGTGGCTCACGTAGGGACTAGCAGAGTCGACGACGAGGTCGGGGAAGTGCTGGAGCCCGCGAATAGACTGCGAAGTCACCGGCGGCCGGAGGTTGAAGATGAGGCCGGGGATGACGTTGCAGGGCTCCCGTGGTCGCATGAGGCAGTGTGTAGCTCCACGGCGTCGTGGTGGAGCTCTTCGCCGTGCTGGTTGGGCGGGTGGTGGCCTATGGCCATGGCTACGGCGACGGCGTGCTCTCGGGGCTCACAGGGAAGAGAGGGGAAGAGGGAGCCAGAGGAGGGGGGAGCGGTCCAGAGGGAGTGGGGAGAACGAGGGGATGGCTCTAGGTGTCTCCGTGGCGTCGCGAGGATTTCGGGGAGGCTGCCACGACGAAGCAGGAGGTGGAGGCCCGGGCACGGCGCGTCGACACGCCTCTGCCAGTAGGCAGAGGTTGAAGACGGCGGTGCCCCTGGTGGGCTGGGCCGCCAAGTGGACTGGCAGGGTGGGCTGGGCCAGAACAGGTGAGGCGCAGGTAAGCGACAGGTAGTCTTCTGCTCTTTTTTTTTATTATTTCTGTTCTGTTTTTCCTTTATTTAATCTTTTGCCACTGTTTTGAATTTAAAATAATTCAAACAATGCCAAAAGCTCCTCTGAATATTTTTATTTTGCTAGATGGACTTTTCCAAAAGCTCATAAAATATTTCAGGGGTATTTGAGATTATAATCTAGTTATATGAATATAATTCAAATTCAAATAGCTAATGATTTAAATTCAAAGTCCCAAAAATAAATCCTTTTAAAATGTTCATTATTTTTGATTTGGATCAAAACCCTTGCCAAAAATATTAAACATCTACGAAGAGCATTTTGGAACAATGAATGAGATTTTAGGGTTTTTGCCCTTTTTTTTAGTTAGGGTTTTGAGGCTTCTAAATTCCTCAGTTCAAGTTTCAAAATTTAAACATGATGCAAACACCAGGCAGCACCAGAAGCTAGGGATGTGACACCTAGTTTCCATCATACCTGTGTTATGTTCCTTGATCTTTTGTTCCTTATGCGGTTGGGTGATTGATGGGACCCCCTTGACAGTTCGCTTTCAATAAAACTCCTCCAGTAAGGCCCAACCTTAGTTTTACCATTTGCCTCACCTAAGCCTTTTTCCCTTGGGTTTCCGGAGCCCGAGGGTCATCTTTATTTACCCCCCGGGCTAGTGCTCCTTCGAGTGTTGGTCCGAAACGGGCAGACTGCGGGGCCACCATGGGTCAACTCGAGGGCTGGTTTTACTCGTAGGCTGACCTATCCGGTGTGCCCTAAGAACGAGATATGTGCAGCTCCTATCGGGATTTGTCAGCACATCGGGCGGCTTTGCTGGTCTTGTTTTACCTTTGTCAAAATTTCTTGTAAACCGGGATTCCGAGAATGATCGGGTCTTCCTGGGAGAAGGAATATCCTTCATTGACCGTGAGAGCTTGTGATGGGCTAAGTTGGGACACCCCTGTAGGGTATAAACTTTCGAGAGTCGTGCCCGCGGTTATGTGGTAGATGGGAATTTGTTAATGTCCGGTTGTAGAGAACTTGACACCAGATTCGAATTAAAACGCATCAACCGCATGTGTAGCCGTGATGGTCTCTTTTCGGCGCAGTCCGGGAAGTGAACACAGTTTTGAGTTATGTTTGACGTAAGTAGGACTTCAGGATCACTTCTTGATCATTGCTAGCTTCACGACCGTTCCGTTTGCTTCTCTTCTCGCTCTTATTTGCATATGTTAGCCACCATATATGCTTAGACGCTGCTGCAACCTCACCACTTTACCCCTTCCTTTCCCATTAAGCTTTGCTAGTCTTGATACCCATGGTAATGGGATTGCTGAGTCCTCGTGGCTCACAGATTACTACAACAACAGTTGCAGGTACAGGTTATGCGATGATCTTGATGCGAGAGCGATGTTACTTGTTTTGGAGTTCTTCTTCTACTTCTTCTTCGATCAGGGGATAGGCTCCAGGTTGGCAGCCTGGGCTAGCAGGGTGGATGTCGTTGAGTTTCTGTTTGTGTTTCATCCATAGTCGGATGTTGCTCTTATGTATGATGTTGTTGTATTCGTGTGGATTGTATGCCTCTTGTATGTATCCCCAACTATTATGTAATGGTATGATGTAATGATATCCACCTTGCAAAAGCGTCTCCAATATGCGCTTCTATCCTTGGTGGGACCTTCGAGTTCCTTTAGGATAGGGTTGCATATTGGGCGTGACAATAAGAGGCAACACAGACAATCTGAACTTTGCTTGTAGTTTTATCCTCAAATAGTGGCCTCATGCCGAGCGAGGTTTGAGCAACTTGGCCACTACTTTCATGCAACTAGTTTACTGGCTCATCTTGGTCCTGTAGCTCGCCAAAATTCTACATTGCAGACGAGAAAGGAGGCGGTTGAGAAAATGAACCACCCAAATTTTTTGTGCAGTTCAAGTCAAATGGAGCATCCCTGGCATGCAGACTGGTTAAGTGCCAGATGAATATACGTGTCAACCAACTTGTCTGGAATCTTTAGACTCCATGCCATACAGTTCGCTACCATATCTGCCGATAACTAAAAGGCACAAGTTGGGACCAAAGACTGGACTGTGTTCTTCTGGGCTATGCGCCAAACAATATTTTGGCGTTCACTCTCCTAATACTTGGGAGTTTGACAACTGGTTGACGCTGGTTGATACTCAAATGAATATAGACAATTCTTGTCAACATCGATGCTTGTCTGAGTGATCTTTGGAGTACATGGCAACAGCATAAGTATCTATCCATCTGATCATTTTGTGCAGTTCTACTGAAATCACCCAATGCAATGATTTGCCTGCGAGTTCAGGCTCCAAGTTACTCCTTTATAAAATCGGCAAATAGTACCACAATACCAAATTACCAATACATGACAAGCACAATAATCAGGATAAAGACCAGTACCAACCTGTGTGAGGTAGCATATCAATTACTATTTCCTTTTACTAGAAGCCGAGATAAGCGAAGCGACTGACAGCGAAGGAAGAAAGCAAGCCGAGATTAGAGATTGAGAGGAAAGGACAGAAGCTGTCGAGGCAATGAAGCACCCAAAGTTTTTGTGCAGTTCCACCAAAATCGAGCATCCCTGTTGGAACATATATTGAGAGAGTGAGATTACTATAATAGTGGGACTAGTTTATGAAACATACACTAACAAATAGAAGCACCCTCATTATCTTAATGGGTAAAGTTAGCAACATAGTAGTCTTGCTTAAAGAGAGGTATTAGTTTATTTAATTAGTGCCAATTAGCTCAACACTCAAAGCATTGCCATTTATCATAGGTTGCAAAACTTTAACGTGCAAATATAAAGGAGTTTCTCATGACAGTAGCACGATACAAATAGAGATGACAGCAAACTAATATGGATGAAGGCCTTAGGCCCATACCAACCTGAGAAAAAAATCTTATTCATGTAGTCCCATAAGAGATAATAAAGCACTCACTGGAATCACACAATAGTATATATTTTTGTGCACTTCAAATGTATGGTTGAAATCGCTCTTGTTAACCAGTGCTGAGATTATATCGAAAGATTATCAAGAATTTCCAATAGAGTTAAAGCACTGGCTGGGATACAGTTCATTGTATTGTCTTGTGTAGTTCCACTAAAATGTATGATTGGCACAACATGATCCCTGTTTGCACAAGTAGGAACAAGGTGAAACCTTCTTTAGATTAATGAGAAAGGATAGGAAGACATTAGCATATTACTCAAACAGTAGCATCAAATTCATGATGGACAATACGCAAAACATTGCCTCATTGAACCAATGGCAATAAATTGACATGCAGAACAATAGCACTATTATGTCATGACACTAATAATATTCCCTCCCTGCTCCACCACATGATTCACCTCCATATACAAACATACAAACGTACATGATTCAGCATAGGGTCCTACTAAAGATTTGTTTAACTCCGATAGGAAAATTAGGCAACAATAAATTAGTGGTACTTAAGTACTCCTAATTAATTAAGTGAGACAGCAGAAGTGGAAGGGCTCCCTGGAGGATCGTCTCACATGTAAGTTAGTCGTTGCCGGAGCCCTTGAATGGCCTTGACTGAGGCCTCTGGCTTCAGCAAGATCGCCTTGGCACTGTTTATTCTTCTTCTTCTTCCTCTTCATGCTCTATTTCTCTTTCTCCTCACTAGTTGGTGAAACCAAGTACATGATTGGCCTTCTAATTCAGAATTGGTTTTGTCAGTGAGGGAGTACAAGTGTACTCGTAAAAAATAGCATTATCTTCTCATGGCAGTCGGAAAATAGAGATGAACACATGCATTAAATATCATTCTTACCTAAAGGAAGGTTATGGCACCAATATGGATGATGAGGATTGGAACACAGATCTCGCTTTGTGCAGTTGCACCGAAATGAACCAACTGTTCCATTCTGACATTCCAGTTAAACATCACAAAAGTCACGTCTTTTACAAAGAGTTTTGTGCAGTGCACCAAAAGGTCACAACAGCAACCAGGTGAATTGGATATCCCTGTTTGCACAAAAAGGTACAGAGGAAACAGTCAGAGTCTCAAACAATTACACGCAAAAACATTTTGCTAAACTCGTCATGGCTTATAACAGTGGCATGGCTTCATTTTTCCCAGGGACATTAGATTAAGAACAACTAAATATTTGGTATAAGGGCATGGGACAGTGGGTGCACCAGGAGTCCAGCACCATGTACGTAAACAGGGGCATAAAGTGGTGATTCATAGTTTGTTGCCCCGAGAAACAAACATCCAAGAAACATATCTGGGTTGGTCCCATTTTTGTTCACTCTCGCCACCTACTCCTATGTGTGGATAGCAAATCTAGTCCTGGTCATACCACTGTGTATAGCGTTACCCCTATATTTCCCTTTTCAACCAAGAGACCGGTTGGATGACCAGTCTATACTACTTTCACCCCCTTTCCTTCCTGTTTGTACCAAGTCCGATGTACATACTAAATTTCCCCACCCCCACTTTATTTCTTGTTTGAACCAAGTACTCCCTCCGTCCAGAATTACTTGTCATCAAAATGGATGTGTATAGAACTAAAATACATCTAGATACATCCATTTCAATGACAAGTATTTTCGGACGGAGGGAGTACAAGATTCGACTCCATGAAGTAGCTTTACCTCTAACAATAGAAAAAAAGGTGACGTTGGACCATGCAATCGAGAGGGGCTGAGAGGTAGAAAATGATGCACATGCAGTGACGTAGCGAGCTGGGGAAGTAGAGCTAAGGCGGTTTCGAACGAAGATATTCCTGAAGGTCATCGGGATGTGGATAGGTGGGCGGCGGGAGGCCGTATCCGCCCACAGGCAATGACGAAGGGGTCGGAGGACCTCCCGCGCTGGCGCTCGGCCAGAGATAACGGTGCAGCCGGCAGTGGGTCTCCTCCCTTGCTGTCGACGACGGCCTAAACGATGCCCCTCCTCCCCTTCACCAGCGGAGGGGATACGTCCGGATCTGTAACCAGCGGTGAGAATAGAAAGACAATGTTTTTTGAAGGGAGAAAGACAGTGTTGCTACCCCTATCTTGTTTAGATCTGGAGAGGATGAGAGTGTGTGAATAGAGCAACCCTAGCAAGCAAGCGTGGAGGCTCCGGCATATATATACATAGTGGGGTAGTTTTCCTTTTTCACTCCATGAAAACAATCGTTTAAAATTGTGTATTACTACTACATGACAGGTCGCGGGTTTTTTAGTTGTTGATTGTTTTTTGAGATAGCTACCCGCTTGTTATAAGTGGTGTTACGGTGTACCAGGTCGCACTTTGTATCATTCAAGCCTGGTACTACAAGTCCCTCCATTAAATGAACAACCACCCCCTCGTAGAAATTGTGAACAGGCCCACGCCTAAAATTAGTGGAAACGTGGGTTGCCCCAACATGCATTATTATTTATATTTTCTACTCCCTCCGTTCCTAAATATAAGTATTTTTCATTAGCCACACCTAAGACCAGAATTTTTTTATTAGCAGTGAACCCCACATGTCATAGACACAAAAATTGTGGCAAGATTCCCTTAGGCAAGCCAAAGTGTGTCTAACAATTTGAGCAACTCAGGTTAGGCAAGTGTGGCAAGTGTGGGAAAAATAATGTGGCAACATAAGACAAACATAGTCACAATCCAAACAGCCCTGTAGTTTTTTGTGACATGCATGAAAATTTGGTTAGTTAAATTTATAGACAAAATTTGGCAAGGTGCATCAAATCAACACATGCAAGTATCAAAAGGAAAGTCACGGCATGCATGCATGCATTGTACTCCCTCCGTTTCCAAATATACGTCTTTTTAGAGATTGCAACAAGTGACTACATACGAAGCAGAATATGTCTACATACATCTGTATGTTGTAGTCCATTTGAAATGTGTAAAAAGACTTATATCGAGTGCAGTGCTTTGATGTGTCGCGTCAACTCGTACAAGACCGAGAAATTTGATTACTACAATGCCCTCTCCCTCGCGGACTGAGCTCCAGTGCCTTAACTGCACCTGCCTTTGGCTGCATGATAGGCGGGCCAACCACCTGTTGAGCCCACCTGTCATAGACGCAAAGGCAGGAGCAGTAAGTAGAAGCTTTGGCTACACGCTATCCCTCCCGCATGAGGTGGACAGACATGCAGCAGTGGATTCGATACTGTAGAAGTAGGAGTAACATCATTGTTCATCTTCTCGAAGAGGCGAAGAGCCAAGCGCAACGTGAACATGGCAGTTGCAAACGCTCGCGTGGTGCGGTGCCTTGGAGCACGCATATACTAGCCAGGCTCTTGCATGAGACAAAATTGCTATTGTTTAACAATTAAACTACATCATCCATTGGTTGATACGCATACTACATAGGTCCACGCGCTTAGCACCGTTTCCTCCTTGGGTCACCAATGTTTATTTGCTAATTAATAGCATTGCATGCAATGAACTAGCCATTGCAAGTCATTAAAAGCATGCACACCTCTCATCTCTTATTGGTTGATATGTCAAGAAACAAGAAACAAGGTAGAAGTTAATGCACCGCGCCTAAGTGTTATGGGACTATTTGGTTTTCGTAAGATGACTTACACACCTAGACGGAGGGAGTAGTATAGCCCTGTAAACCGGAAAGGAGTATTTGCCTTTCTAGAGATTTCAACAAGTGACTAGACTACACCCCGTGCAGTACTCCCTCCCTTCCGGTTTATAGGGCTCAAATCTCAAATCTCATGAACCAAGGCATTTTGCGATTGGAGAAATGTATCTCGTACTTTACAAAACTACCCTAATTAAACTCATGCATTAATTACGTAGTTCTCTCGTTTTCCTCTCCCCCTTGGTCGTGGTGTACAACATTGAGCACTCCTATATGACTAGCCGCTCTATCTACATGCGGGACATTTCAAAGCATCCGGGCCCGCGTGGCATCCACCAAATCACAGCGAGGTGCTACAGTCGAGACTCACCTGTCACCCCGGTGTGGCTGTCATGACCCGCCATATCACAAAACCCACACCTTTACCAGCAGTGGTAAGGTGGCCTCCAAGTTGGACTGGACGAAGCAACCATCATTTCACGGGAACGCTCGTTCAAGCCCTTTCTTCCCTTCCTTGAAGAAAACCTCACTCCACGCTACTCACTTCTGCCATTTTTCTTCTATACCGATGGAGGAAAGGTGGGTGAATCAGTTATGCTGCTATATTTTCATTCCAAGAATCTTCTTTTTGCGAAGCACCAACCGATTCTCACATCCTATTCTTTTCCCGTTTTCATTGCCATTGTGGTTTCCTTTCGATAGCTTTTTGTTTGTCAGTTCATTGATGGATCCTGGAGCACTAGGCAAAGAGTTGCCGGCGGATAACCCACTGGAGACAGAGATCTCCAAGAAGTGAGCACCAACCAACGAGTTGACCATGTTGGCGGGCCAACCCATGGAGATGAAGAACTCCAAGAAACAAGCACTGGCCAAAGAGTTGATGACGTTGGCAGACGAACTCCTCAAAGAAAGTTGGAAGAACAGCAAGGGCCCCATCATGCCTACCCCAGGAACTCTGATGGCCACCTATGCGAGGCTCAAGGACGAGTTTGAGGAGACAGTCGCCGTTGAGAAGCAGTATTCCCCTGTCAAGTGATGGCCCCCATGGAGGACGAGGAGATGGCCCCCAGAGGGATGAGATCCCCCGGTGAGCTGCACAAGGTAAAAAATAATGGCTTATTACCATGTTGTGGTTTTTGATTATTTGCAATGTGCTTGCTAATATGTTAGGGTTGTGCAGGTGCCGGTGAACGTCCTTGATGATTCCGATGTCGCAGCCCGTCCTGTTGGCATCGCCCCGGAGATCGATTCTGATGCTGCTGTCCATCCTGTGGACATCGCCCCAGAGATCGATTCTGATGTCGCAGTCAGTCTTGTGGACATCGCCCAGAGATCGATTCCCATGCCGCTGTCCGTGTTGTGGTCATTGCCCGAGAGATCAATGACAAGAAATAGTTGGTCGCGCTAATCCTTCAGGGTAGTTTGCATATCCCTGTGTTTAATTACTAGAATGATGAGTGTTATCAAACCATATTAGGGCTAGTGCACTGTCTTGTGTGGGCGGTACTTGCTACTTTTGTTTGATAGTGAATCATGCGAACCCTCTCCGAGTTATGGAAACAGATGTATCATCACCAGCTTTCGATGTAATATATGGCATGCTTAGATATAAGTTTGAATTGTTTATCATATCAGCAGGGCTTGTTTGATGATTCTTGGTGTTAGTAGGCTAGCTACTGTGCGAGCTATAGTACTTGCAAAACACTCACCGAAGAGAAACATTGGGGCTGATGAGCTCGTGGTACGCTTATACTTATCCGTCGTCGATCGACCAATAGCCCTAGCTCCTAAAATTGTAGGCTTAGCGATCGAGCAGACAATAGTCGACACGGATACATTCAGGCCTCATTTGGTTTATAGGGTTGGATAATCGTAGCAAAAGTACAGAGACGTACAACACAAAATCATAGCAGTGCAGAGACGTATTCCCTCCGTTCCAAAATAGATGACCTAGGCGGGCTAGTTTGGCCTAGTGGGTTTCAGTGATATGACGTGGTACAGCGCCGTCCAGTCTTCGCGTGTGGTAGCAGTATTGCGGGTACAATAAGTTTTCTTGAAGAAGGAAGTCATGATGGTTCCTTCGTCCGAACAACTTATAGTGGGAAAGGTTGGGCCTGTGATACGACCGGGGTAGACTAGAATAATTTTGTGCATGGCAGGTGGACTAGGATGGTCGACGTCCCACATGTCGGCGAATGAAAGCATTCTTTCCAATATAGAGGACGAGCAACAAGTATTCATTGTTTATTTTTGATGAAAGCTATTGTCTCCACTGTTACGACGGAGGCGTGTGAAGCACGACAGCCCAGTGAACTTGGCATGTGCACCACTCCCTCCTTCCTCATGTAATGCTACCATATTGTTGACTATAAGGTTGGCTATAAGGTTACAACTTTTTCTCACTTTCTCTCTATCTATTTCCTCTCAAATGTTTTTTACCTTTCTTTTTTTAGACACAATTGTTTTTATGCCTTTTTTAGAATTATTTTTTATACCTAGGAGCACGTGTAGAGACGGGCTCTTGAAGAGCCCACTCCTTGACTTTGTCAATGCCTCTCTCTCCTCCACATAAGCGGGCTTATAGTCCAGTTTTTTAGTACTACTTGCTATGCATCCATGCGGGGGGCAGCTGGCGTCTTGAGGGGCTAGGGCGGTCAGAGCGGGCTCCAGAAGTGGTCCGGACTCCATCATGGCCCACCTCACATTATCACCATATATTTATTGGAGTCTGTGCGCAGCGGGCGGGCGATCTCTTCTCCCTCCCCTGTTTCTCTCTTCTTAGCCGACGCCCGCCGAGCGATTAGATTTCGGCTATCGACGGTTTATTCAATTACAGTCCCACATGTCAGTGAAATTGCAAGACAACGCGTGTCCCCTCTGGTGAGCGGCATGCGAGCCGAACTGTCGGGGGTGCGACGCATACGAGTCGTAAGTGTGCCGCCTTTTCCTTTAGAACTTGCGAAGCGTAACATTTTTGCGCGATCGATCCATAGAAATCCAGAACAAAATGACAAGGGCGGTGCTTTCCCGCTCGTTAGGCGGGTGATAACCCACAAGTATAGGGGATCGCAACAGCTTTCGAGGGTAGAGTATTCAACCCAAATTTATTGATTTGACACAAGGGAGCCAAAGAATATTCTTGAGTATTAGCAGTTGAGTTGTCAATTCAACCACACCTGGATAACTTAGTATCTGCAGCAAAGTATTTAGTAGCAAAAGTGGTATGATAATAAAGGTAACAGTAGCAAAAGTAAAGATAAATGTTTTTGGGTTTTTGTAGTAGTTGTAAAAGTAGCAACGGAAAAGTAAATAACCGAAGAACAATATGTGAAAAGCTCGTAGGCAATGGATTAGTGATGGATAATTATGCCGGATGCGATTCCTCATGCAATAGTTATAACATAGGGTGATATAGAACTATCTCCAGTTCATCAATGTAATGTAGGCATGTATTCCGTAAATAGTCATACGTGCTTATGGAAAAGAACTTGCATGACATCCTTTGTCCTACCCTCCCGTTGCAGCGGGGTCCTTACGGAAACTAAGGGATATTAAGGCCTCCTTTTAATAGAGAACCAGAACAAAGCATTAGCACATGGTGAATACATGAACTCCTCAAACTACGGTCATCACCGAGAAGTATCCCGATTATTGTCACTTCGGGGTTGTCGGATCATAACACATAATAGGTGACTATAGACATGCAAGATAGGATCAAGAACACACATATATTCATGAAAACATAATAGGTTCAGATCTGAAATCATGGCACTCGGGCCCTAGTGACAAGCATTAAGCATAGCAAAGTCATAGCAACATCAATCTCAGAACATAGTGGATACTAGGGATCAAACCCTAACAAAACTAACTTGATTACATGGTAAATCTCATCCAACCCATCACTGTCCATCAAGCCTACGATGGAATTACTCACGCACGGCGGTGAGCATCATGAAATTGGTGATGGAGGATGGTTGATGACGTCGACGGCGACAAATCCCCCTCTCCGGAGCTCCGAACGGACTCCAGATCAGCCCTCCCGAGAGAGATTAGGGCTTGGCGGTGGCTCCGTGTCGTAAAACGCGATGAAACTTTCTCCCTGATTTTTTTCTCCCCGAACGTGAATATATGTAGTTGGAGTTGACGTCGGTGGAGGTCCAGGGGGCCCACGAGATAGGAGGCCACGCCCTAGGGGGGCGCCCCCTATCTCGTGGACAGGCTGTGGGCCCCCTAGCATTAATTCTTTCGCTAAAAATTCTTATTAATTCCAAAAAGTGCCTCCGTGGATTTCCAGGACATTCCGAGAACTTTTCTTTTCTACACATAAAACAACATCATGGTAGTTCTGCTGAAAACAGTGTCAGTCCGGGTTAGTTTTATTCAAATCATGGAAGTTAGAGTCCAAAACAAGGGCAAAAGTGTTTGGAAAAGTAGATACGTTGGAGATGTATCAACTCCCCCAAGCTTAAACCTTTGCTTGTCCTCAAGCAATTCAGTTGATAAACTGAAAGTGATAAAGAAAACTTTTACAAACTCTGTTTGCTCTTATTGTTGTAACATGAAAAGCCAGCATTCATGTTTCAGCAAATATTATGAACTAACCATACTCAAAATAACACATGGGTCTCACAATTACTCATATCAATAGCATAATCAGCTAGCGAGCCATAATAATAAAACTCGGATGACAACACTTTCTCAAAATAATCATAACATGATATAACAAAATGGTATCTCGCTAGCCCTTTCTGAGACCGCAAAACATAAATGCAGAGCACCTTTAAAGATCAAGGACTGACTAAACATTGTAATTCATGGTAAAAGAGATCCAAGTCATACCCAATACAAACGAATAATAATGAATGCAAATGACAGTGTGCTCTCCAGCGGGTGCTTTTAATAAGAAGGGTGATGACTCAACATAAAAGTAAATAGATAGACCCTTCACAGAGGGAAGCAGGGATTTGTAGAGGTGCCATAACTCGATTTTAAAATAGAGACTGAATAACATTTTGAGCGGCATACTTTTGCTGTCAACGCAACAACCCATAGATTGCTGTATCTTCCATACTACATGCATTATAGGCAGTTCCCAAACAGAATGGTAAAGGTTTATAATCCCCCAACCACGAACAAGCATCGATCCATGGCTTGCTCAAAACAACGAGTGCCTCCAACATACAACAGCCCTGGGGGAGTTTTGTTTAATTATTTTGATTTGCTTTGATCTTTTTGGATCATGGGACTGGGCATCCCGGTTACCGGCCCTTTCTCGTGAATGAGGAGCGGAGTCCACTCCTCTTGAGAATAACCCACCTAGCATGGAAGATATAGGCAGCCCTAGTTGAAACATGAGCTGCTCGAGCATACAAAATAGAATTTCATTTGAAGGTTTGGAGTTTGGCACATACAAATTTACTTGGAACGATAGGTAAATACCGCATATAGGAAGGTATAGTGGACTCATATGGAACAACTTTGGGGTTTAAGGAGTTTGGATGCACAAGCAGTATTCCTGCTTAGTACAGGTGAAGGCTGGCAAAAGACTGGGAAGTGACCAACTGAGAGAGCGACAACAGTCGTAAACATGCATTAAAATTAATTCACACCGAGTACAAGCATGAGTAGGATATAATCCACCATGAACATAAATATCATGAAGGCTATGTTGATTTGATTCAACTACATGCGTGAACATGCGCCAAGTCGAGTCACTCAATTCATTCAAAGGAGGATACCATCCCATCATATCACTTAATAATCATTCTAATAGCATGTTGGCACGCAAGGTAGACCATTATAACTCATAGCTAATCAAGCATGGCACAACAACTATAATCTCTAAATGTCATTGCAAATATGTTTAGTTCATAATAGCTGAATCAGGAACGATGAATCATCATATTTACAAAAACAAGAGAGGTCGAGTTCATACCAGCTTTTCTCATCCCAATAAGTCCATCATATATCATCATTATTGCCTTTTACTTGCATGACCGAACGATGTGTATAAGAATAAGCGTGCACGTGCATTGGACTAAGCTGGAATCTGCAAGCATTCAACTCAAGAGAGGAGACAAGTAATATGAGCTCTAAATTAAATAAAAAATCATGCATGTAAGAGCCACTAAGCATTTTCAATATGGTCTTCTCGACCCCCAAAAGAAAGAAAGAAAATAAAACTATTTACACAGGAAAGCTCCCAAGAAGTAAGAAGAAGAACTCGAAATCTTTCTTGGGTTTTCATTTTAATTTCTACTACAAGCATGGAAATTAAAATAACTAATGTTTTTGGTTTTTTCTCAAGGTTTATTAAAAACACAAGAATAAAACTAGAAAAAGAAATTTAAACTAGCATGGATAATACAATGAAAGAGTATGGGCACCGACGACTAGTGTGTGAACATGAATGTAAAGTCGGTGAGAAATATGTACTCCCCCAATCTTAGGCTTTTGGCCTAAGTTGGTCTAATACCAAGGACCACCACTACTCTCCCCGGTGTAATGGGATGTGTAATCAGGATACCATTGGCTGGTCATCTCCGATCCCACTGGACGGATTATGCACGATAAGGGTCCAGCTCAGGTTCCGGCTCAGGTTTAGGTTCTGGAGTAAAAGCATGAGCTCGGTAATTGTTCACCGCTTCCGACGTGACAAGACGATTATTTGCAAGAAAATCAAACAACAGAGGCACATGAAAAATAATAAACTCAAAGTGTTTCTTACTGAATCTAAGTCTATACAAGAGAATCTTCTCTTCGTTGTCAACAATAAACTTGTGTGCTACCATGCTCTTGTAATCTAAGATGTGAGGAGGCAATTTTATCTCATCCTCCTCATGGTGCCTGAGGGAGTCCCGGATTAGGGGGTGTCTGGATAGTCGAACTATTACCTTTGGCCGGACTCCTGGACTATGAAGATACAAGATTGAAGACTCCGTCCCGTGTCCGGATGGGACTTTCCTTGGCGTGGAAGGCAAGATTTGCGATACGGATATGTAGATCTCCTACCATTGTAACCGACTCTGTGTAACCCTATCCCTCTCCGGTGTCTATATAAACCGGAGGGTTTTAGTCCATAGGACGAACAACAATCATACCATAGGCTAGCTTCTAGGATTTAGCCTCTTTGATCTCGTGGTAGATCTACTCTTGTACTACCCATATCATCAATATTAATCAAGCAGGAGTAGGGTTTTACCTCCACCGAGAGGGCCCGAACCTGGGTAAAAACATCGTGTCCCTTGTCTCCTATTACCATCCGCCTAGACGCACAGTTCGGGACCCCCTACCCGAGATCCGCCGGTTTTGACACCGACATTGGTGCTTTCATTGAGAGTTCCTCTGTGCCGTCGCCATCAAGAAGGATGCCTTGTCCCGTCTTTAAAGACGACACCATTGCTAAAGGAGCTTTGGCCATCGTCCAAACTCTCCGGCTAGGTGGTTTTCTCATGACCGCCTGTTCGGCCGCCGCACCGACGATGACTTCTCGGGTCATCAAAAGCAATCTTCACGTTAACTCGGAACTTGACGAGCAGCTAGATCCGATGGAGCTCTCCTCCTTAAAAGAGCTCTTGGATCGCATCACCGCCCTGGAAGTCGCTACAGACTACGATCAGATTGGGCCTAAAACCAATCTGAGAGAGATCAACTCTCCCCAGGCTACCCACCACGTTGCTGTGGTGGAGGAACAGTACGACGTCCCTTCTTCTATATTAAGGACTAGCTATGTCCGGATTTCCGACCCCTCCATGCCGGATTCCCGCGGAGGGACGGACGTCGATCAAGTCCTGAACCTAAAGTCAGGCAGCGGGCTGGATTCATTGGATAATATCCAAAAACCCAAGCTTCCAAGTTTGGAAACTTTTTGGCCCTTGAGTCTTATATTGGACGGGGTTCCGAATTTAATTCCACCCGCCCACCCAAACACAAGCGATCTATCCCGAATCCGGCAAGAGCTCGCTGAAAGAGTACACCATTACTGGGCAAGATTCCTCCTGGTTATGGACAGGATAAAGGACTGCCGCGAGGAAGACGCAATTTCACTTTTCTGCAATGATTGCACGGACAAGGGAATCCTAAACGCCATAAGTCGTCGTGAAATTACACGCTTTGCCGACTTGGCGTCCATAGTATGAAAGTACTATGCGATGGAGAGCGCCTGGAAAACCAAAACCATATTTTGGGATAATCCGGCTCTGAATACAACCCTAGTCCGAAATAAAAGGGTGCATCATCGCCAGGCACCTGGGTTAAATACCAAAAGGCAAAAACCCCCTAAAGGGCATGGAACCGTACTGGAGGGATGGCTCAATGGACCCTCCAAAATTCATAGTACGGAGGGCGCCACTCCAACTCATAGCCTTCAAGCATGTTGGATACTATGGAGGTGGCCAAAAGTGGCGAAGAGCTTCTAGCTCCAGAGAACCAGCCCAGCAACACTAGTACGGTATTAACAGTCTTCGAGACTTTCGCACCAAATAATATGCGGAAACGAACACTCCGCAGCCTTGCCGAAATCTACCAAGTAGCAATAATAAATCCATGGAGTGACACGGCTATTACCTTTAACGCTAGTGACGAACCTAAATTCCGAACAGCCCGAGCACCAGCCGCATTGGTACTCAGACCAATAGTGGACGGCTTTCGCCTTACCAAGGTACTCTTGGATGGCGGCAGCGGATTAAACCTCATTTATGAGGAAACCCTTCGAAAAATGGAAATAGACTGGAGCCACATTGAGCGAAGCAGCACAACCTTTAGAGGAATAATCCCTAGTCAGGAAGCATGCTGCACAGGAAAAATTACACTGGATGTGGTGTTCGGCTCGCCGGACAATTACAGGTCCGAGGAGGTCATGTTCCAAGTGGCCCCGTTCAGCAGCGGATATCACGCCTTATTGGGGCGAGAGGCATTCACAATTTTTCAAGCTATACCCCATTACGGGTACATGAAGCTCAAAATGCCTGGGCCCAACAGAATCATCACTCTTGCCAGTGATCCGGACATAACACTCCGCACCGAAAATAAGACAGCCGCACTAGCCCTCAAGGCACTATCCGAAGCCCTAGCGGCCGAGGAACTCACTGCGCTTTGCTCCACGGTGAACAGGGACGATGTGATACTCGATAAGAGATCCAAGTCCACCTCTTTTAAGTCAGCGGACGAAATAGTCAAATTCCAAGTCCATCCAACGGACCCTACAAAGACGGCATCCATTGGGGCACAGTTAAACCCTGATGTAGACGCCGCACTACGAGAATTCCTACGGGAAAATTGGGACATTTTTGCCTGGCACCCTTCAGACATGCCAGGAATCCCACGCCGGCTGGCCGAGCACAGTCTAAATATCCTAAAAGGATTCAAGCCAGTCAAACAGGCTCTTCAGCGATTTTCCGAACCCAAGAGACAGGCAATGGGAGAGGAGCTAGCCAAACTATTGGAAGCAGGATTCATCAGAGATATAAAACATTGGGACTGGCTAGCAAACCTGGTGATGGTACCAAAGAAGGATAAATCCTGGCGCCTATGTGTCGACTTCAAGGACCTTAACAAGGCTTGCCCAAAGGATCCCTTCCCCCTCCCCCGCATCGATCAAATTATCGACGCTACTACAGGGCATGATTCATTGTGCTTCCTCGACGCATACTCCGGCTACCAGCAAATCAAGATGGCAGAGCCAGACCAAGCCGCAACGGCATTCATCACTCCATACGGCCCATTCTGCTTCAACACAATGCCCTTCGGGCTCAAAAATGCCGGCGCAACATATCAGCGCATGATTCAGACAGGTCTGGCAAACCAGATCGGCAAAACAGTGGAGGCATACGTAGACAATGTGGTCGTCAAATCCAAGCATGTCGAAACTCTAGTAGACGACTTGAGGCTCACATTCGACAATCTCCGAACATACGACATTAAGCTGAATCCGGAAAAATGTGTCTTCGGCGTACCAGCCGGAAAGCTCTTGGGCTTCATTGTATCTGGTAGAGGAATTAAAGCAAACCCAGCCAAGATCCGAGCTCTGTCACAATTGGTTATCCCAAAAGACCTCAAAAAAATACAAAAATTGACCGCATGCGTGGCGGCTCTAAGCCGCTTTATCTCCCGTTTGGGAGAAAAGGCATTACCCCTTTATGCCTCCTCCGGCGCACCGAACACTTTGAGTGGACGGATGCCGCCACGGCCGGACTCGAAGAAATCAAAGCCATATTGGCAACAAATCTGGTCCTGGCCGCGCCCAACATGGGCGAACCAATGCTATTATACATCATGGCAACCCATCAAGTTGTAAGCGCGGTGCTTGTTGTCGAACGAGAAACGGACGGACACAAGTTCCCTCTTCCAAAACCAGTTTACTACATGTCCACTGTCCTAACTCCATGCAAGTCCCAGTATCCACATTATCAAAAGATAGCGTACGCGGTGTTCATGGCATCCCGAAAGCTACGACACTACTTTCAAAAGTGTTCGATAACAGTCGCCTCCGAAGTACCTCTTAATAACATTATAAACAACCACGACGCGACTGGCCGGATTGCAAAATGGGCCATCGAGCTCCTCCCGTTCGACATAACCTACAAGCCACGGCGAGCTATTAAGTCGCAAGTTTTGGCCGACTTCGTCGCCGAATGGACTGAAGTCGAACTCCCTAAAGAGTATGGCGCATATTCCAATTGGATCATGCACTTCGACGGCTCCAAAATGTTGGCTGGCCTGCGGGCTGGCGTCGTCCTGACGTCCCCATCAGGAGACACAGTCCAATACGTACTCCAGATAATGTACACGGACTCCAACAACGCAGCCGAATACGAGGCGCTTCTACATGGCCTCCGGATGGCGGTCTCCATGGGCATCAAACGCCTAGAGGTGCGCGGGGATTCGAACCTCGCGATATCCCAAATAAATGGAGACTTCGACGCCAAGGATCCGAAAATGGCAGCTTACCGTAACGCCGTCCTAAAAATGTCAGCTCGGTTTGAAGGGCTCGAATTTCACCATATAGCCCGGGATAATAACTAGGTGGCGGACGTATTGGCACGCATCGGCGCAAAGCGCGATGCCGTCCCTCCCAACATCTTCCTGGAACGGCTTTTCAAGCCATTCGTACTATGGGAAGGGGAGTCCGGAAACAATAATCCGGACCCAACCGCACCGCCCGACACCGAACATTCTGACACAATCGGTGGTTCTGCCAATGAAATAACACCTTCAGCCCACGAAATAATGGCAGTCATTGCCCCGTGGACCGAACCATTCCTAGCCTACTTAACTAGGCAGGAACTTCCTGAGGACCAAAACGAGGCCCGCTGCATAGTACGGCGATCTAAAGCCTATAAGGTCCACGAGGGAGAGCTTTATAAGAAAAGCACAACCGGAGTCCTTCAAAGGTGTATCTCCAAAGAGGAAGGGCGAAATCTTCTGGCTGAAATTCATGCCGGACTCGGTGGGCACCACGCCGCAGCCCAGGCCCTTGTAGGCAAGGCCTTCCGTATAGGATTTTATTGGCCGACGGCCCGGGCAGACGCTCAGGACTTAGTCCAACGATGCGTCGGTTGCCAGCTCTTTGCTAATCAAAGCCACATGCCACCCACCGCCCTCAAAACTATACCCATCACCTGGCTGTTTGTGGTCTGGGGGCTTGACATGGTTGGACCCCTTAAAGGAGGAACCCACAAGCAAAAATACCTATTGGTCATGGTGGATAAATTCACCAAATGGATAGAGGCCAAGCTAGTTAAGACGGCCGAATTCGGACCCGTGATAGACTTCATATCAGGGGTAGTACATCGTTACGGCGTCCCCCATCGCATCATCACTGATAATGACACGAACTTCATGGCCGACGAGGTTAAACTCTGGTGCAAAAACATGGGCATCAAGCTCGACTACGCTTCAGTCTATCACCCTCAAACTAACGGTCAAGTTGAACGAGCAAATGGTCTAATCATGAGCGGCATTAAACCCAGACTAGTGCGGTCCCTCAAGGAATCTAACACACACTGGGTAGAGGATCTCGACTCCGTACTCTGGGGGCTGCGGACCACGCCAAATCGCACTACCAGATTCACACCATTTTTATGGTATACGACGCAGAGGCAGTTTTGCCTTGCTACATAATTCATGACTCACCTCGCGTGCGCATGTACGAAGAAAGAGAAGCCGAGCTGGATCGGTAGGAAAGTTTGGACGCCTTAGGAGGAGCGCGACGTGGCAAAAGCTCGTTCCGCATTCTATCAATAGCAGGCTCGAAGATATCAAAGCAGAGAAGTACGGGCCAAAACTTACATTGTTGGCGAACTAGTTCTACGCCTGACGGACAAGAAAAAGGACAAACTCAAGCCCAAATGGGAAGGTCCCTTCATCATCGACCAAGTCCTGCCCGGCGGAGCGTACCGTCTGTGAAACGCATCGAATAACCGACTCGAGCCAAACCCATGGAACGCAGCCTGTCTCCGAAGATTCTACGCCTAGCGCTGGACTCTGAGTTCATCTCCTTCCTCCGTCTACATTTTATACTTTAGCTGTCTTTTATTTCTCTCCTTCTCCCTCCTTTTTCCTTAAAGCCTTTGGAGGCTCGCCTGTGCATTGTTCGCACACACTTGACGTGCTACTCGCACTCATTATACCTGGGGGCTTCTTTAACAGAAGCTTATTTATATGGGCTTTATGCCCAATACATGTGTCACACTTCCGCATGTACCTTTTATTCACCATTATATGCATCGATATGACTTAAGTTTTGGCCAAGCTGGGTTGCCTGGCTCCTGTGCTTACCCCTACGTTCCCGATTGTTCGGCTAGGAGGTAAAGGGAGCACCTCTGTGATTGTTACTGCCGGGTCAGCCGGATGTGTACCTCAGACTGAGTGAAGCCGAAAGCTAGCGTTCTTAAGGGAATATTCGGTCGGTGAATTAAAAGATGATTTCTTACCTATTTATTTATCTGCCCCCAGATGCTTTCCTGCTTTTTTCGCAGTCCGGACATGCACTTTAGGGCATGCCTCCCAGGGAAAGGAACCCCTAACGGAACTATTCTCCCTGGAAGATGTTCCTTACTAACCATGTAATATAACATAACTAGTTGGGAACTTGTCTGATAAAGCACTAATGACCCCTACACCTGGTCTCCACGCATGCCCCGGTTTTTTATATAACTGCGAGGGTATTCGGACACACTCCGGACTGTCGGGTCCCGAGGTTGAAGCGAAAAGGTCTGCTACGACAAACGATCTACAATCCGTCTAGAAGGCATTTTACATGTCATTTTAAATTACATAGTCAAATTGACTGATTGTATTCCTCTTCAATACCATCTAATAGGCTGTCTAGTTTACAGTCCCGCTGGGAATACTTTGCGGCCAACTCTACTTGGCCGTACACTAAGCTCACAGGGATCTCCTTCCCATCGGGCCCCACAGGTCTGACCTCGGCCATGTGGTTTGGGTCAGCCTTCGTGTACCGCGTCTTCACCATGGCCCAGGCCTTCCTGGCGCCTTGATGGCAGGCCGATATCTTTCATAGCCGGAAGCGCCGCCGTGCTCCCTGAAGCTTCTCTGCAAGCTCTCCAAGACCTTCGGGTTGGGAGATGGATGGCCACAAGGCCTGGGCGACGCCGCTCATCACCTGCCGAACTCGTTCGTGCAGTTGCAGCAGCTCGGGAAGTAGGTCACCCGTTGAACCGGGCATTTCCTCTACAGGACGACCTGTGAGCATACCTACAGACATATTTCTGTTAATCGACTTCCTCGCCGAACTCTTCTTTTCAAAAGTTCGCTCAAGCACTTACTATAAATGCCGCGATGAAGCCGCCGATTCTCCTTCACGGAGTCAGACAACTGGGCCCGAACATCTTTTAGTTCCTCGCCTAGCTGGGTGTTGGCATCTTGGAGGTTATTTTTCTCTTGCCGCACCCTTGTAAGCACATTCTCGCTGGCTTTTAACCGGCGCAGGAGCTGTTGCTTGTCCGGATCTACCCCGGCACCATCTGCATTGTTATTGTCAGACTTATACACACGCCGCACTTCCCAAACTACTTCTCTTTTAAAGCGTATATTACCAGAGGGGGTCTTTGTGGCTTCCCCTGTCGTGGCTAGTGCAGCCTCAAGTTGGGCCTTGCACTCTTGAAGCTCCTGGGACAGTTGGGTATTCTTTTCTGTAAGATCCTGCATAACAAATGATCCTCAAATCAGTTATTCTAACTATTTTATGTCTCGGGGGCTACTGGCATATATAACTGTCAAAATCCCTCACCCATACGTCTTTCACATACTGCTCTGTGGCTCTGGTTAGACCATCTTGAGTGGCACGGAGGTGCGCATCTCCCGAATGAAAGGCATTCAATGCCTCTTGGGAGAAACATGCGTCACGAAGAATTGTCCGGTGGCGCCTGTGATTCATGGCACTCTCCACCTTAGATTTGGTGGCGGACAACCTGTCGGCATCCTCCATTGGAGGAGCATCCGACGTGCGCCTTGTGTTCGCCTCCCCTTCCGGACCTGGCTTTGAAGCCTGGCTGGCGGAGGCTCGATTCGCAACCTCTCCGGACACAGTCCGGCGAGCGCTCTTTTTCCTGAAAAGATCACGAGTGTTAGTATGCCTTCCAGGAATCTTTCCTTGAAACATGGTGGCGCGCCATACCGTTGCAGCGATGTCCCGATCCGCACCGCACTTCTTTTCTGCCTGCTGGGCCGAGCTGCCCCTTGTTGGCCAGCCGCGCAGGCTCGGCTTCCCGCCTCAAAGGCACCCCCTGTGAAACACCATTGGTATGTGGTGGTCAGAAATAAGCACGAATGGGTCATGGTATCAGTACTTCGGTCACAGTTACCTGGGAAGCTGGAAATATTCCAGGGTAGTCGGCCGTAATGGCGACCAAAGCATTGTCGATGCTAGGTTGGTGGAACACCCCATCGATCAGCTCCACCTTTATGTCCGGATCCTCTTCGGAGGCTGGATCGAGGGACCGTTCCGGATCCTCGGGTTGTGGAGCCGGGCTGTGTATATCCTCTACGGCCCGGCGCAGTTCCTGCGACGAAATCACAAAATGAGATACTTAAACCATGGGAATATGGATCGGATAGGCAAAAAGAAATATCCGCTTACCCAGCTTCAAGGGTTGTCCATAGAGAACCCGTTCAATGGACTGGCACGGAGGAAATCCTCCTCTTCCCCTTTGTACAGGCCGGACAAGATCTTCATCAGATCAGCGACCGATCCCGGCCCCTTACGGCCATGACGGGTGGCATCATCCTCCCCGTTGAAATCCCACATGGGGTGGCCCCTATACTAGAGCGGCTGCACCCCCCGCATAATGCATGTGGCCATGACTCCGATCATGGTCAATCCGGAATGAGCCAATAATCTTATTCGGCCCATCAGGTAAAGGACGTCCCTGTCATTCTCCCATTGAGGGCTCCGCGGACACCAACTTAGGCGTTTCTTCAAGGGAGCATTGCTGAACTCTGGGAGGCCGGTCCGAATGGGATCCGGTAGCAGGGCGTCTTCTATATATAACCATTCCGAAGGCCAGTCTTCGGACGCCTTCTTCGGGGTTCCGGATAGATATCCGGTCCCGGCGATGCGCCATAGCTCGGCTCCGCCCACTTGATATATTGACCCCTCATGAGAATGGGGTACGAGGCAGAATAATCTCTTCCACAGCGCAAAATGAGCATCGACGCCCAAAAACAGTTCGCAAAGGGCCACGAAGCCCGCGATGTGCAGAACAGAGGCAGGCGTAAGGTGGTGCAGCTGGAGGCCGTAGAACTCTAGGAGCCCCCAGAGAAACGGATGTATTGGAAATCCGAGTCCTCTTATCAAATAAGAGACAAAGCATACCCGCCCTCCTTTGGAAGGATCGGGGACGCTCTCCGCTTGGTTTCCGCCCTTATAGGTGGCGAGTCCGGCTCGAAGCGGAATGATGAAGGCTGGGGGAAGAAATCCCTTGGTTTGGAGCGTCACTAGCTTGCTATGCGGGAGTGAGCATCTCTCCCAATCCCCAGGCTGATGGCTGGGAGCGCGTGAGGAGGAGCTGCGTCGACTGTCCATGATGGAGTGGATTTTTTGTCAGAGGCACTCCGATGAAAGCTTGCGGAGGGAGGATGGTGTGATTCGGATCTAGATCCTCGTCTCTTTTTATAGGTGGCTCATTTGCGCAGCTAGGGGGGGGAGTGTAAAAATACCCTGGCTTTCCGCATTTGCTTGACACGTGGAAGATGGCCATTATTGGGCGTGGAAGCCAAGGAGCGCAGCATTTATAAGAAGCCGGACACTATTCGACAAGTATATGGAATTTGGAGGAGAACCCGCCTCGCAATGCCGAAGACAATCTACGCGCCGGACTGATCGTCATTGAAGCCTGGTTTGGGGGCTACTGAGGGAGTCCTGGATTAGGGGGTGTCCGGATAGCCGAACTATTACGTTTGGCCGGACTCCTAGACTATGAAGATACAAGATTGAAGACTCCGTCCCATGTCCGGATGGGACTTTCCTTGGTGTGGAAGGCAAGCTTGGCGATATGGATATGTAGATGTCCTACCATTGTAACCGACTCTGTGTAACCCTAGCCCTCTCCGGTGTCTATATAAACCGGAGGGTTTTAGTCGATAGGACAAACATCAATCATACCATAGGCTAGCTTCTAGGGTTTAGCCTCTTTGATCTCGTGGTAGATCTACTCTTGTACTACCCATATCATCAATATTAATCAAGCAGGAGTAGGGTTTTACCTCCACCGAGATGGCCCGAACCTGGGTAAAAACATCGTGTCCCTTGTCTCTGTTACCATCCGCCTAGACGCACAGTTCGGGACCCCCTACCTGAGATCCGCCGGTTTTGACACTGACAGTGCCTAATGGGTATCTGAAAATATTTAGCAAGACGTGCAGCATAGATACCTCCAAATATGGGGCCTTTTGTATGATTCAGGGCTAGCCGTTTAGCAACGACAGCACCCATACTAAAAGTGTTGTCTCCCAGCAAAGCATGTTCAAGAATAATAATATCTGGAATGCTCAAATTTCCACTATTTCCACGACCAATGAAGCATCTACTAGCAAATATGGCAAAGTAGCGTAAAATAGGAAAGTGTATGCTAGAGACTTTTGCCTCAGAGCCCTTCTTTGGCTCTTCCACAACAATAGTTTTAATGAAGCCACCCACATCTTCACGATGGGGTTCCTCTAATTCTCCCTCATAAGGTATCCTACATACCGCACAAAAATGACGTAAAGACATTTCTTTGAATTCATCATATTAATGAAATGATACTGCAGGCGGTGACTTCTTAGGATAAAAATAAAAGTTTTGCACGAAAGTATTGGTAAGTAAGAGATACTGATCGATTCGGTCGTTGATGAAACTGGTGAGGCCTGCAGTCTCGATTAAAGCATAAAAGTCTTCATGAATTCCGGCTTCTTTCAAGAAATCCTCGCAAGGCCATTCACACGACCTTACTTCCGCTAAGCGAGGAAGATTATACTTGCCTTTTTCCTTCTCTTTGTCTTGTTTTTCCTTAGAGCTTTGGCTAGAAGAGCCTTTAAAGAGCCTCCTTAACATTTTCTGAAAATTTCTGAAATTTTAGTAACTTCAAAACAAAAGTGAATAAAACTAAACAAGATTGGTAGCAAGTACTCCTACAAGTGCCTAGAGCCTATATCATGCATTGAAATTGCTTGGGACCTCAAAAATTTAACATGCAAGCTCAAGAACACGGTCACCTATGCAGCAAAAATTTGTAATGAATAAAGCACTAGAACAAAAACTAATTGGACCAATGGAGGAGTCACATACCAAGCAACAATCTCCCAAATCAGTTTTGTGAATGGAGCTTTGAGCTAAGAGATCAAAAATCGCAGCAAAATGAGCTACAACTCGTGCTTGAGCTGGATGGGGATTTTTTGGGTAGAAGATGAAGTGTGTGGGTGCTGGCATAAGTGGAGGGGAGCCACCAGGGGCCCACGAGACAGGGGGGCGCGCCCTACAGGGGGGCGCGCCCTCCTCTCTCGTGGCCTGGTGCTTGCCCCTCCTGCAGTGTTTTCAGTGCCTAAAATCCTCAAATATTCTAGAAAAAATCATACTAAATTTGCAGGGCATTTGGAGCACTTTTATTTTTGGACTATTTTTTTAATGCACGGATAATTCATAAAACAGACGGTTAATACTATTTTTTCTTTATTTATTGTAAATAACAGAAAGTAAAAGGAGGGTACAGAAGGTTGTGCCTTCTAGTTTCATCCATCTCATGATCATCAAAATGAATCCACTAACAAGGTTCATCAAGTCTTGTTAACAAACTCATTCCGAATAACACGGAACCGGAGAAATTTCGAATAACACTAAGTTACCTCAACGGGGATATGAAAATCCCCAACAATAAGAATATCATACTTTTTCTTAACAGTAGGGAGAGGAAATTCAAAACCTCCAAAAATGATAGTTGGAACTTTTTCAATAGAATTGATGGTATGAACTTGAGATTATTTCCTCGGAAAGTGTACCGTATGCTCATTACCATTAACATGAAAAGTGACATTGCCTTTGTTGCAATCAATAACAGCCCCTGCAGTATTAAGAAAAGGTCTACCAAGGATAATAGACATACTATCGTCCTCGGGAATATCAAGAATAACAAAGTCCGTTAAGATAGTGACATTTGCAACCACAACAGGCACGTCCTCACAAATACCGACAGGTATAGCAGTTGATTTATCAGCCATTTGCAAAGATATTTCCGTAGGTGTCAACTTATTCAATTCAAGTCTACGATATAAAGAGAGAGGCATAACACTAACATCGGCTCCAAGATCACATAAGGCAGTTCTAACATAATTTATTTTAATGGATCAAGGTATAGTTGGAACACCCGGATCTCCAAGTTTCTTTGGTATTCCACCCTTAAAAGTGTAATTAGCAAGCCTGGTGGAAATTTCAGCTTCCGGTATCTTTCTTTTATTTGTGATGATATCCTTCATATACTTAGCATCTTTGATCATATCAGTTAAACGCATACGTAAGAAAATAGGTCTAATCATTTCAGCAAAGCGCTCAAAATCCTCATCATCCTTTGACTTGGATGGTTTAGGACGAAAGCGCATGGGTTTCTGAACCCATGGTTCTCTTTCTTTACCGTGCTTCCTAGCAACAAAATCTCTCTTATCATAACGTTGATTCTTTGATTGTGGGTTATCAAGATCAACAGCAGGTTCAATCTCTACATCATTGTTTTTGCTAGGTTGAGCATCAACATGAACATTATCATTAACATTATCACTAGGTTCATGTTCATCACCTGATTGATTTTCAGCATCAGAAATAGAAATATCATTGGGATTCTCAAGTGTGTCTACAGTAGGTTCACGAGAAGCATGCAAAGTTCTATCATCTTTCTTTTTCTTCTTTTTAGAAGAACTAGGTGCCTCTAAATTATTTCTCTGAGAATCTTGCTCGATTCTCTTAGGGTGGCCTTCAGGATACAAAGGTTCCCGAGTCATTCTACCAGTTCTAGTAGCCACTCTAACAGCAAAGTCATTTTTATTATTTAATTCATCAAGCAAATCATTCTGAGCTTTAAGTACTTGCTCAGCTTGAGTAGCAACCATAGAAGCATATTTGCTAATGCGGTGAAGTTCATCTTTAACTCTAGCCAGATTATCACCTACGCGTCCTATCTCGAAAGCATTATTCTTTAACTCTCTACCAACATAAGCATTAAAACTTTCTTGTCTAGCCATAAAATCATCAAATTCATCTAAGCATGGGCTATGAAATTTAGTAGAGGGTATTTCAACTTTATCAAATATATAGAGAGAATTTACCTTTACTACCTGTGTCGGGTTATCAAGACAATGTTGGTTCTTTAGGCAGTATATGCAGACCATGTATTTCTTCAATAGGTGGTAAATTCTTAACATCTTCAGCTTTAATACCTTTTTCTTTCATTGATTTCTTTGCCTCTTGCATATCTTCAGGACTGAGAAAAAAACGCCTCTCTTCTTCGGAGTGGGTTTAGGAATAGGCTCAGGAGTTGGCTTAATTGGTTCAGGAATTACATCAGGAACTGGCTCGGGAAGAGTCCAATTATTTTCATTAGTCAACATATTATTTAATAATATTTCAGCTTCGTCGACTGTTCTTTCCCTGAAAACACAACTAGCACAACTATCCAAGTAGTCCTTGGAAGCATCGGTTAGTCCATTATAAAAGATATCAAGTATTTCATTTTTCTTAAGAGGATGATCAGGCAAAGCATTAAGTAATAGGAGAAGCCTCCCCCAAGCTTGTGGGAGACTCTCTTGTTTGATTTGCACAAAATTATATATTTCCCGCAAGGCACCTTGTTTCTTATGAGCAGGGAAATATTTAGCAGAGAAGTAATAAATCATATCCTGGGGACTACGCACACAACCAGGAGCAAGAGAATTGTACCAAGTCTTAGCATCACCCTTTAATGAGAACGGGAATATCTTAAGGATATATAAATAGCGAGACTTCTCATCATGAGGAAACAGGGTAGCAATACCATTCAACTTGGTAAGATTTGCCACAACAGTTTCAAATTCAAGGCCATAATAAGGATCAGATTCAACTAAAGTAATAATATCAGGATCAACAGAGAATTCGTAATCCTTATCAGTAACACAGATAGGTGAAGTAGCAAAAGCAGGATCGGGTTTCATTCTAGCATTAAGAGACTGCTGCTTCCATTTAGCTAATAATTTCTTAAGATCATTTCTACCATTGCAAGCAAGAATTTCCCTAGCAGCTTCTTCATTCATAACATAACCCTTAGGAACAACAGGTAATACATAATCATTGGGGGAACCTTCATCATCACTATCATCAATAATAGGTTCTTCAATATTTTCATTCCCCCTAACTCTAGCAAGTTGTTCATCAAGAAATTCACCTAATGGCAAAATAGTATCACGCATAGCTATGCTCCCCGGCAACGGCGCCATAAATTAGTCTTGATAACCCACAAGTATAGGGGATCGCAACAGCTTTCGAGGGTAGAGTATTCAACCCAAATTTATTGATTCGACACAAGGGGAGCCAAAGAATATTCTTGAGTATTAGCAGTTGAGTTGTCATATCAACCACACCTGGATAACTTAGTATCTGCCGCAAAGTATTTAGTAGCAAAAGTGGTATGATAATAAAGGTAGCAGTAGCAAAAGTAAAGATAAATGTTTTTGGGTTTTTGTAGTAGTTGTAACAGTAGTAACGGAAAAGTAAATAAGCGAAGAACAATATGTGAAAAGCTCGTAAGCAATGGGTCAGTGATGGATAATTATGCCAGATCTGATTCCTCATGCAATAGTTATAACATAGGGTGATATAGAACTAGCTCCAGTTCATCAATATAATGTAGGCATGTATTCTGTAAATAGTCATTCGTGCTTATGGAAAAGAACTTGCATGACATCTTTTGTCCTACCCTCTCGTTGCAGCGTGGTCCTTACGGGAACTAAGGGATATTAAGGCCTCCTTTTAATAGAGAACCGGAACAAAGCATTAGCACATAGTGAATACATGAACTCCTCAAACTATGGTCATCACCGAGAAGTATCCCGATTATTGTCACTTCGGGGTTGTAGGATCATAACACATAATAGGTGACTATAGACTTGCAAGATAGGATCAAGAACACACATATATTCATGAAAACATAATAGGTTCAGATCTAAAATCATGGCACTCGGGCCCTAGTGACAAGCATTAAGCATAGCAAAGTCATAGCAACATCAATCTCAGAACATAGTGGATACTAGGGATCAAACACTAACAAAACTAACTTGATTACATCGTAAATCTCATCCAACCCATCACCGTCCAGCAAGCCTACGATGGAGTTACTCACGCACAGCGGTGAGCATCATGAAATTGGTGATGGAGGATGGTTGATGATGACGACGGCGACGAACCCCCCTGTCCGGAGCCCCGAACGGACTCCAGATCAGCCCTCCCGAGAGAGATTAGGGCTTGGCGGCGGCTCCGTGTCGTAAAACGCGATGAAACTTTCTCCCTGATTTTTTCTCCCCAAACGTGAATATATGGAGTTGGAGTTGACGTCGGTGGAGGTCTAGGGGGCCCACGAGATAGGAGGCCGCACCCTAGGGGGGGGGCGCCCCCCTGTCTTGTGGACAGGCTGTGGGCCCCCTGGCATTAATTCTTTCGCCAAAAATTCTTATTAATTCCAAAAAGTGCCTCCATGGATTTCCAGGACATTCCGAGAACTTTTCTTTTCTACACATAAAACAACATCTTGGTAGTTCTGCTAAAAACATAGTCAGTCTGGGTTAGTTTCATTCAAATCATGCAAGTTAGACTCCAAAACAAGGGCCAAAGTGTTTGTAAAAGTAGATACGTTGGAGATGTATCAGCGGGCTAGTTTGACTGATATGACGTGCTAAAGTGCCGTCCACTTGCTCCATTTTTATGTAAGCAAGAGTTTACACTCTTACGCGGGAGGAGTGCGAAGCACCGCGGATGTGATTTTGATCGAGGGATAACTGTTCCCTGCCAAATAATGGAGGACTGTTAGCGATTATAGCATGATAGTTAGGGCATCTCTAGCGCTGGCCCACAAATTTACACCGGCATCTGTCCGAGGACACTGATGGATGCCATCCGATGCTGCCTGCATACCTTTCGACAACTATATGAACTAACCCGACGAAATTCGTGCAAACAAAGCAAATTTCAAATTAATCGGATGAAATTCATTACATTTCGAAAACTTTTCCTACAAACTAGACAAAATTCATTACATATTTCGCACAAACCATACTAAAACCTACTGTAAACCTAATCTAAACGATCGCCTATGCCCGACCACCATGTCCGGCCATGAACCCAAGAATGCCGACCATTGCCTTTGCCTCCTCCTCATCCGCCTTGATAACCTACTCCTCCAGAGCACAAAGTTCTGAAGATTTCCGCCTGCACGTTACCGTCAAGCAGCTAATCGGCCGCCGATGTTTACCCCACCAAGCTTGGCGTGAACTGAGTGCAGTAGCGGTGGCCTTCCTGGGACCAGAGCGGCGGCGACCTACCGTGTACTACTCTTCCTTGCTGCCGGCTGCGCCCGCGCACGCGCGCCAGCTTCGTGGTCATGGCATCGGAGGGCGGCCAGGGGGTACCGGCGATCTCCTTCGTTTGCTCCTGCAACAGTATGTCGAAGAGAGCTTTGGAGCGCGCCCGGAGCGGAGCCACCAATGTCCCTCGTCTGCTCCTGCAACAGTACGTCCAAGAGAGCTTCGCAGCGCCAGGAGGCCATGGTTGGAGTGGTGCCGACAGAAGGAAGGGATCGGAGGAGAATAAGTGTGGGTCTTTGGCTATGGCTGGGAGACGGTGACCGGTTCAGGCGGGAAGCGCGTGCTAGCGATGGAAGGGGTTTCGGTGTGCAGTGGCACTAAGATCGGTCGCTCACAATAGTACATACGCCATACCATACTACCATAGCACTCTTGCTAGGTTGTTTTATAGATTGTCGTTGTGATGCACGATATACATGAGCAAAGCGCTCCGAGTATGATCGTTGGTGTTGAGCCAGGTGAATGCATGCTCGGTGTTCGCGTAGGCCTCCATCAAACGTCTAAATAGTAATGTCAGGCACCGCCGGGGTGCGCAGGTGATGGGCTCGCCGTTTGCGTTGGGCCATGAGCAGGACTTTGATTTAGAGGGCGACGTGGATGCATTAGCATGCTTTGATAGCATGAGCGTGAGTATCTGAAGTGAAGTATTTCATTTTCATTTGGCTGACGAGGGTGCGTTGCAGCGACGAGTCCGTGGTTTGATTCCCCACATACGCATAATTTTGGTTTTTACAGTATTTCTTTCTCCATTGACAGGTAGGCCCGCATAGATAGATAAAGAACATGAGTTGATGAGGTGCATGCGGACTATTTGACTGGTCAACCAGACAAATACAGAGCTATACGTTGAGCCAGTGACTGTGTAATCACCATATCTCGTATACAATGATCAAAGTTAGCTATCAAGACAAGTTCGATGACCGCCAATGCATTTTACTCGGTAATAAATGACCAGGATTGAAGGGGAATCCAAATTTCCTTCATCTTCTGTCCTTGAGCTGTTGATAAACCAATGCACTATACGGTTGTCCGGCCACTCCACCCCATAGCTCTCACCAAGTGTCGTTCATGCCACCGCGCCGCAGACTAACTGGTAAGGCAGCGATGGCATCCCGCTGCGCCGAGTTCCTCGCCGCCCACGACCGCACACAAAATGTGTAACACCCTCGATGCGGCTATATCTCCCACGTGTCGAAGCACGACTTAGAGGCATAACCACATGGTGGTTTTCTCGCAAGAAGGGTCATCTTCACACAATCCCATGTAATGAACAAGAATGGGATAAAGAGAGTTGGCTTACAATCGCCACTTCACACAATACATAATTAAGATCATACATCATTCAAAATACACTCATAGACCGGCTACGGTCAATTCAAATGAAAAGAAGACAACCCCAAATGCTAGATCCCCATTCTTCCCGACTGGGCTCCTCTACTAATCATCTGGAAACGATACATAGTAACGACCAAGGTCCTCATCAAATTCAACTTCAGATCGGTTGCGCCATCTGCGTTGGTATCCTCGGCACATGCATCTGTTTTGGTAGAATCTGTGAGTCACGAGGACTCAGCAATCTCACACTCGCGAGATCAAGACTATTTAAGCTCATAGGTAGGAAAGGGGTAATATGGTGGAGCTGCGGCAAGCACTAAGCATATATGGTGGCTAACATACGCAAGTGCGAGCGAGAAGAGAAGCAACGCATCGGTCGAGAAGCTAGAAGCAATCAAGAAGTGATCCTGAAACTACTTACGTCAAACATAACTCAAACTGTGTTCACTTCCCGGACTCCGCCGAGAAGAGACCATCACGACTACACACACGGTTGATGCATTTTAATGAAGTCAAGTGTCAAGTTATCTACAACCGGACATTAACAAATTCCCATCTGCCTCATAACCGTGGGCACGGCTTTCGAAAGATAATGTACCCTACAGGGGTGTCCCAACTTAGCCCATCATAAGCTCTCACGGTCAACGAAGGATAAACCTTCTCCCGGGAAGACCCGATCAGTCTCGGAATCCCGGTTCGCAAGACATTTCGACAATGGTAAAACAAGACCAGCAAAGCCGCCCGATGTCCCGACAAATCCCGATAGGAATCGCACGTATCTCGTTCTCAGGGCACACCGGGTGAGTCAAGCTACGAGTAAAACCAACCCTCAAGTTTCCCCGAGGTGGCCTCGCAGGCTGCTCGATTCGGACCAACACTCGAAGGAGCACTGGCCCGGGGGGGTTAAAATAAAGATAACCCTTGGGCTCGCGAAAACCCAAGGGAAAAAGGCTTAGGTGGCAAATGGTAAAACCAAGTTTGGGCCTTGCTGGAGGAGTTTTATTCAAAGCGAACTGTCAAGGGGGTCCCATAAAATCAAGGAACATAACACCGGTATGACGGAAACTAGGGCGGCAAGAGTGGAACAAGTCACCAGGCATAAGGCCGAGCCTTCCACCCTTTACCAAGTATATAAGGTGCATTAATTTAACATGAGATATTGTGATATCCCATAATATCCATGTTCCAACAAGGAACAAACTTCATCTTCACCTGCAACTAGTAACGCTATAAGAGGGGCTGAGCAAAAGCGGTGACATTGCCAAACAACGGTTCGCTAGGACAGGATGGTTAAAGGTTTGACATGGCAATAGGGAGGCATGATAAACAATGGCAGGTAGAGCTAACATAACGATAGAGCGAGTACTAGCAAAGCAAAGATAGAAGTGATATCGAAGGTATGGTCATCTTGCCTGCAAAGTTCTCAGAGTTGTCGAAGGCTTGATCCTCGTTAGCGTACTCAACAGGTTCCTCGTGCACGTACTCGTCTCCCGGATCTACCCAAAGAAAGAACACAAGCAATGGAACCACAATCAAACAAGGAGCAATGCACAAGCAACATGATGCAATACATGACATGATATGCGAGATGTGATATGCAATGCATATGCGTGCTCCGAAAGGAAAATGATGAACAAGGCATCAACTTGGCAAACCAAGTATGCCACTAGAAAGATGAGATGATTTCGGTTGAAATCGATATAAAGATCACCGGAATCGGATGCGCGGTTTGCAAATGGCAAGCAAAACAAGAATGGCACAAAACTGCGATTAAGAACACGATGCTACTTAGCATGCAACAAGAAACTATGCTACAGCACCCCAACATAAAAACAAAGCATACGGAAGTGATCTACAGGATATGCTTAACAAAAAAGGAACACTGAGCTACGGCCAAATCACATCATAACAGGTTCAAACAAGCATGGTGAAAGTGCAAAAAATATCAGGTTGGACATGGCATAAACAGCATCACGAAGCAACGTTCAGAGCAAGTTATCAACATCCTACAGGAACTTATAATAGCAAAACAAGACATGGCATGAATCTACTCAAAGCATAGATCAAAAGTCCCTTACTGACCATAAGCTAAAAAGGACCAGAGAATATGATGGCACCCATGTAAACATAGCAAGTTTCGTTAACAGATTCAGCAAACAGAGCATGGCATTGACAGAATTATGAAGGCACCTTCGCGAGCTCGGTGCACTCACTACAGACATTTCATGATAACTAAGCATACATACATCAAGAAGACATGGCATAGAAGCTATACATGGCAAGAACAACATCATAGCATACACGGATCAACTACAACAACCTTGGCAAAATTGAATAACATGTAAACAATCTGCCAGGAAACATTCTAAAGCAAAAGTAGAGCACGAAAATGACATGCTAGACTACTCCATAATTGCAACCAGGACCATGGATGGATAGATCATGACCATATGTTCAAAACATCCTTACTGAAGTAAATCAAAATATGCATGGATCTCTTTGTAGCATCATGTTTACATGGCATCAAAATATCAGCAGAACGGGGACTAAAATCAGCAATATCACGAAGCCTAGTTTGCATGCTTGTGCTAGTCACCACATTGATCACAAAAATACATGGCAAGTACCTCTGCAAAGAAGACATGGCATAGTTCAACTCACATGTAGGGCTCAAGTACATAAGATGCACACATCAATCATGGCAAAAATGACAAAAGTGCATGTTCTGATAAGAATCTAAAACTAACATTATGAAGCACTCTTCCAACAGCATTTCTGGCATCAAGATGAGCTCAAATGACCATGATTCAAGGAGATGAAATTATGTACTCTTCGAGACGAACAATTCGGTATGCTATACGCCCAAAACGGAGCCACCGGTAAAAAGTTGTGGGGCGATGAACATGCAACGAAAATACTGACAGAAAAGGACTTAGACGAAATCGGGGGAGAAGAAAGTCAACCG
The DNA here is from genome assembly GCF_018294505.1 of Triticum aestivum. NCBI lineage: Eukaryota > Viridiplantae > Streptophyta > Magnoliopsida > Poales > Poaceae > Triticum > Triticum aestivum. The sequence goes on along the minus strand of NC_057795.1, from coordinate 87,036,363 downwards.
AGGTCTTCTCAGATCGGATTTGGGCGCGTGGCTCGAGGACGTCGGAGTTGGCCAGAGAAGAGGACGGAGACGGCTCCGGCGAGGGTTGAGGTGGCCGGATCCGGCGGAGGGCGGGGCCGGCGGCGTCGGGCGGAGGCGGGGCCGGGCAGCCGAGCCGCGGCGGCGCGCGGTGGCCGGGACGGCGGGCGGTGGCCTTCGGGGCGACGGGGAGCGGGCCACGGCAAGGAGGCGCGGAGGCGCGATGGCGGGACGGCGGCCAGACGAGGCGGCGGGCGCGGCCCGGGTGCATGGGCCCGCCTGGGCCCGGCGGGCCTGCGCGGGAGGCGACGGCGATGTGGGCGCGAGCTGCCCACGTGGCAGCCCCTGGTTGGTTGGGTGTGGCGGCGCGGATGTTGTCCGGCGCCGGCGGACGGTGTCCAGCGCGGGACAGGAGCGGGGCTAGGGTTAGGGTAGGAAATGATTTGGGATTTCGGGGGAGGGGGTGTTTTTATAGGTAGAAGGAGACAGGAGTGTCCAAATGAGGTGTAGTTTTCACCCACACGATCGTGATCCAATGATGGAGAGCATGGAAGTAACTTAGATGGGTTATTGGGCTGTTTTGGAGGGGTGTTGGGATGCAACTCAAAAGAGGCCTTTGCGGTTATGCGGTTAACTATTGGAGTATCAAACGAGCTCCAAATGACTCGAAAATTGACAGGTGGTCTACCGGTGCTATACCAGGGCCACTTGGCAAGGCTCGGTCCATTCCGAGAATGTTTAACACCCGCACACGAAAAAGAGACAAGAGGGGTGCGCCGGTGCATGTGGGAGTGTCGGATTGCGAAACGGACAACGGGGAAAATGCTCGGATGCATGAGATGAACACGTATGCAAATGATATGCACAAGATGACATGATATGAGATGCATGACATGAACAAAATGCAAGACGAAAGACAAAAAACCCAACCACAGAGGGAATATCATAGCACATAGCCGAAAATGGCAAGAGTTGGAGTTACAAAGAAGGAAAATTACATCCGGGGTGTTACAACATGGTAGGGAAGCGATGGCATCCCGCCGTGCCGAGTTCATCGCCGTTCACGACCTCACAACTATGTGGGAGGAATTTGAAGATGCCAAGGCTGAATGGGCGGTAGAGCAAGAGGCGGCCAAAGCCGCACAGAGGTAGCGGAAAAGTCAGAAAGCACTCAAGAAAAGAGAGGCCCGCCACTGCAAGAAAGAAAAGGACGCACGCGCTGCTGCGGAGAGGTCGACGGAGATCCAAGCACGGTGGGGTGTCGCCGACAAAGCCGGGAAGGAGAACGACGGCGTCTGGCCAGCATATGAGATGTAGTAGTACTAGTAGTTAGTGTGTGTGTCTGTGTCTGAGTACAAGCGTGTACCAGTACTACTGTTACTACTGTAGTTTCTAGAGAAAATTACCAGTACATTAGCCTAGACTAAATGGAAAAATTCCTATCCTACGCATCAAATGGCATCTCTTTATCTATAGGAATTGAGATGCATGTCATCTCACTTCCTATGATTTTCATATTCCTATAAAATTCCTATCCTATGAACGAAAGGAGGCCTCTGTTGGTGTAACTACTATAGCTAGCAGTACTGCTGGTAGAGTAGTTTTCTTCAAGAAGCGGAATTCAACGAAGTCATGATTGTTCCTTCGTCCGAGCAACTTCAAAGTGGGAAGTGGGCCTGTGATTTGGAGGCTCATTAGTCATTGTTACTGCGGCGCGACGACCGGGGTGACTCTCCCTTGGAGTTTTGCGTGCATGGCAAGTGGATCGGGATGGTCGACGTCCCACGTGTTGGCGAACGGAAGTATTCTTTCCGATAACGAGGAACAAGGAAACCGCATGGTATAGTATCACTGCTGATTGGTTCTCAAAAAATAGTATCACTTCTGATTTATAATTATTTTTTATTTCTGATAAATGCTAGCATTTCAACTCTTACGACGAAGGGTGCCAAACATGACATGTGCTGGATGTCCCACACGTCAGCGAAAGGAGTGGGACATGAACAGCATGGTAGAGCCCAGCGTAAAAAAACCAATGTGGTAGAGCGTCTCCACTTCTTCCACTTCTGGGTCGGAGACCACACGTGGTAGTACTTAGTGGTATGAACGATACAAAGTGCGACCTAGAGAGAAAGACACGTCTAGTTGGAAGGTCTCGGGGCATACACGTAAACAAATATAAAAGTTAATATGTGCCTCCAACTAATATAGTAGTAGTAGAGTACTTAGGCACGTACTCCATAACATCACCGTGCATTGCACGTACACCATTTAGTGGTAGTACGTAGGAAGACACAAATGCCGCCCAAGAGTTCCCTTCTCGACCTACTTTTGGGTGTTTGGTAGAGTGTATGGAGGGTGCATGAGTCCTGCATGAGTCCACACCAGTTAACACAAATACACTAGAAGCATGCATGAAGAGAGCATGCATGAAGAGGGGTTTTGAGTTGAGCATGCACGAAGAGGGAACAACTATGCTGAGACGAGAACGCAACCAAACACACCCTATATGCCACGCATGTTCATACCATTTGTGCCTTTCTACTTCACTTACTGCGCTACATTACACAGGTTCGTACGTCCACTCCTGGGTACATGTCCGTCTCGTAGTTCCAGTCCCACGTGTTCTTCATATAGATGGAACGATCCTTGCATAACACCTGCACCTTTATGCTAGATGTCTCACGTGTTGGCAAAAGGATGAACAAAGCTCACGTAAAAAAATAGATTGGAAGAACATAGATTCCCGACGACCGAGACGGAGCAAGGAACCTCGTGGTGGAGCGTCTGCACTCATAATATTGAATATTATTCAGCGATATAAAATCAACCAATCATCTCCACAGTGGACTAGAAGAGTACGAAACACGGCAGCCCAGTGTAGTTACATCATACTAGTACATGGCTAACCCACGCTATGACCATATTTCTTGGCTTCCGTGCAACACCTATCTCTAGTAATCCAGGAGCATGTATCGCTTCTCCCTCCTCGTCTCTATCAAAGTGCGGCGGGCTGGCGTTTTTGCCGTCTATTGAGGTCGGTTAACTCATCACATGTTAGCGACATGCCAAGAGCATTCTAAAAAAATTCCTTTCATGTTCCGTTTTCAAAAAGAAACAATCCTTTCACGTACGAATTTGATTGTATGCTTTGAGCAACTTGCATGTCCTATACTGCTCCTGTTTGATACTCTAACTTAGCTAGAGGTTAGACTAACTCATGACTAACCCTGAACTAACTGTAGCCAAAGAGGTGTTTGGGTGACAGGATTAGATTGACAATAAATGCACTTGATGGAGAGAGAAAAGTGATTTTCCAGTGGTCCCAATGAGAACTATCTCCAGTTAGCACCTCTTGGGTGGGATAGTTTTTTTTGGTAGGTTCAGTGCAACTTGCTCCAATTTAAACCCTCATCCTTGGATACTTTAGGGCTATTTGAGCCCCAACTAGCTCAAACTAACTCTAACCCATGGATCCAAACAGGGCCTATGGCCAGTCTCGACGCAGAGCAGTCGCGTGCACCGGGAAGCGGCGCTCTCTCGGCCATCGCGCCACTTCAAACCGGCTCCAGTGAGAGGTCGCCTCCGCTCTAGCCGGGCATTAAGGCGGCACTAACGCTCCAGGGCGACACTGACCATTTCACACGGGAAGCGCGCGCTGGCAAGGGAGTATAGGTTTTGAACCATTTCAGGTGTAGTACTGGTAGTTTGCAAAACTACTCAATTATTGCACTCAATTTCCTAAGAAATTGTGGTAAAAAACGTTACTACACAGTCTGCTTCCCTTCTCCTTCCTCTTCCACAACCCATGCATGTCCGCGGGAAGCGACCGGTCAACCCTTATATAGGAGTGCTAGCACAAAAAGATGCATGGATGACCTCTAAAATTTCCATATTAAAGCGTCGCTCCGGCGGGAGTATGGCGTATGTTGTTACATTCGGCCGGGCCATGGTTACCGGGCGACGGCGACCAGAGAAGAGGCAGCGGGAGGGGAATGAATGCAGCTACTGTTTGGGTTTGCCTTCCGTCTTAAATAAATGCGGAGCATCACGTGTACCTGCGGGTGCACAAATTGTAACATATGTGTCTGCTTAAGTGGGCGTCACGTAACTGGTGTGTGTGTGTGTGTGTGTGAGAGATTCTGAGAGACAGAGTGCGTGTGTGCGACTCTACTCTTCAGACATGGTATTTACTTTAGCTAGTGATTTACGTGGCCATGTTAACGTGCAGTACTAGGAAAAGGGCTATAAATGATATGGACACTAATGGCGCACCAGACATGTGGTGCGCCACTACTATATAGCAGTGGCGCACCATGTGTTGGTGCACCACTACTAACAATTTTTTTTTCCAAAAATAGTAATGGCGCACCAGGGCCCAGTGCGCCATTACTAGTTTTAACTAGTAGTGGCGCACCATACACCCCGTGCGCCACTACTATCATTTTTTTTGCAAAACTACTTATGGCGCACTGCAAGCTAGTGCGCCATTAGTAACCAGGGTTACTAATGGCGCATTTGTAGGTGGTACGCCATTAGTAACCTGGGACCAGCTAGATATTTTGGATAGCCACCTACACACTCACTTTCCCCACTTCATTCTCTCCACCTCCTCCTCCAAGCTTGTCTTGGCTGCCTCCTCCTCCTCACCTCATTTGCACCATAGGTTCATCCAAATTAAGTGGTTAAATTACCTTTTTTTGATAGGTAAGTAAGGGGAAATCATTCTTTATGTTGTAGATCTACTTTTTTCTCCCTCCAACAACGTGCACATGCACTTTTTATGGCCTAGCTAGATCTATGTATGTTTGTGGTGTTGCATATGTGTTTGTGTTTGCAGGTACCGGTATTTGAAATGCGATAGTTGCCAATATTTTGCCGGAATGTTGATTCATTTCCGTTTCGGCGAGAAATTTGGCACTATGCATTCTTTTTGGTCTTATTTTTAGGCAAAGTCATGCCAAATTTTTCTTGGTTCTAAAATATCATTTTGCTCTACCCCGCAGGCGACCATGGTTCGCACAATGACCGAAGGCATCGTGAATAGGTTTTTGAGCTCTGTGAAGGCCGAGATGCTTCAAAAGAACGAGACGGAGATAAGATGTCCGTGTCGAAGATGCAAACTGAGGAGCCTTATGGACCCGGATTCCGTACAGGTGCAGGACCACCTGCTCTTGCGTGGTTTCATGGATGGCTATCGGTGGCAAGGTGATGAAGATGATTATGAAGTCGTCCATGGGGGCCGGGCAAGAAATGAGGAAGAGCAGCAAGACAACCGCGGCGAGGGCGGGCGCGAAGACAAAGAATCTCCAGGACATGATCATGAAGTAGATGCAGTACACAGTCATCATGTAGAAGATACTGGAGATGATGATGAGGAAGATGTCGGAGCAGACGAAGGGCATGATCATGAAGATGAAGATGCCGGAGCAAACAATGATGGACCATTGATGGGCTGGGTGCAGGACCCTCATATTCAAGAGCTGATTCTCAAGCAGACGGATAACGCAAGAGCTGCCGCCCGAGAGAAAGCCAAGCTGGCTCAACTGGAGATAGACGCGGTTAATCCATTGTATGAAGGATGCATGCCCGAGGATACCCGTCTAAAAGTAACGCTCATGGCTCTGGAGATGAAGGTAAAACACAAAATGACCGATGCATGCTTGGACGAGAACATGTCATTCTGGCACGAATGTCTTGCCAAGGGGAACAAGTGCCCGACCAGTTTCGAGGAGGCGAAGAAAATCGTGTGTCCTCTGGATTTACCGCACGTGAAATACCATGTGTGAATGAACAATTGCATCATTTATCGGGACGAGCATGCGGTGTCTACCATATGTCCGGTGTGCGGCGTCACTCGATACAGGAAGAGGAAGAAAGCTCCTCGAAAAGTGGTGTGGTACTTTCCGATCACTCCTCATCTGCAGCGTTATTTCGCGGACCCTAAGGTAGAAAAGCTCCTGCGTTGGCATGCGGATAGGGAGGAGAAGAAGCGAGAAGATGACGCAAATGATCCAGAGATAAATAAAAAAGACAAGATGTTGAGTCACCCTAAGGATGGGAGCTAGTGGCAAGCGTTGAACTTCGAACACCCAGAATTTGGGAAGGATCCAAGGAACATCGTGCTGGGCGCGAGCACCGATGGAGTCAATCCGTTTGGCATCCAGAGAAGCACACATAGCACCTAGCCTGTGTTTGTGTGGATGTACAACCTTCCCCCCTGGTTGTGCATCAAGAGGAAGTACATTCACATGAGTATGCTAATTGAAGGGCCGAAACAACCAGGGAACGACATCAATCTGTATCTGGGGCTGCTGAAAGAGGAGCTAGACACGCTATGGAAAATGCTAGCCAATACGTGGGACGCCGCAGAGAAAGAATATTTCCCTATGGGAGCCGCATTGCTCACGACGGTGCAGGACTATCTCGGTTACAGATATATCACGGGGCAGGTGGTCCAAGGATTTTCTGGATGCGTCAGGTGCATGGATGACACAAAGTATCGCCAGATAGATAGAGATCCCGGGTATTCGAAAACCGTGTTCATGGGACATCGAAGGTGGCTTCGCGATGATGACTCATGGAGGAAACGCAAGGATCTGTTCGATGGTGAAACCGAACCCCGAAGACGCCCGCGTACAAGGAGCAACGAAGAAATAGATGAGTAGTTGAAAAATTGGAAAGATTGCCCACTGCCGGGAAAGAAGCAAAAGGCGCCAGAGCCGGGAAAGAAGCAAAAGGCGCCAGAGCCGCTGCTGAAGGTATGGAAAACGAGGTCTGTTTTCTGGGACTCGCCATACTGGAGGATCCACCGTGTGCCTCACAGCCTTGATGTCATGCATATCACGAAGAACGTGTGTGAGAGTCTGCTTGGTACCCTGCTCAACATGCCAGAGAGGACCAAAGATGGGCCGAAAGCAAGGGCAGACTTGAAATCAATGGGCATCAGGGAGGAGCTTCACGCTAATGATGATGATGATGAGGCGAAGCAGGATACGAAAAGTCACCGCAAAGGCAAAAAGGCCAAGAAGACCAGAAATGACTTCCCTCCCATGTGCTTCACTCTAAGTCAGGAGGAGATCGATCAGTTTTTCACCTGCCTCGTAGGAGTAAAACTTCCTTATGGTTACACGGGGAAGATAAGCAGATACCTAGACTCAGCGAAGCAGAAGTTCAGCGGGATGAAGTCTCACGACTGTCACGTGCTGATGACGCAGATACTTCCAGTTGCAATCCGTGGGATCATGGACGCGCACGTCCGTGAAATGCTATTTGTCCTATGCAACTTTTTCAACGTCATCTCTCGGAAGTCGGTTGGTGTGAGGCAACTAAGAAGTCTACAGGAAGAGATCGTGGTGATACTATGCGAGCTTGAGATGTACTTCCCGCCCGCATTCTTCGATGTTATGGTCCATCTGCTGGTCCATATCATGGAGGATATCATCCAACTCGGGCCGACGTTCCTGCACAACATGATGCTATTCGAAAGGATGAATGGTGTCATCAAACGATACGTTCGCAACATGTCACGTCCAGAGGGAAGCATAGCCAGGGGCTTTCTGACCGAAGAGTGCATCTCCTACTGCACGAATTATCTAGGCATCGAGAACCCCGTTGGTCTGCCCGTCAACAGGCACCTCGACAGGCTCGCTAGATGGGGTCACCGTGAGGGTTGCCGTGAAATGCTTGTTGACTTCGAGTGTCGACTCGACGACTTTGAAAGAGCAAACCTAGTCGCGCTACAACACATAGACGTGGTTGATACTTGGGTGGTAGAGGACAAAACCTTTATTGAGAAGACGTACAATGACCGAGGCCAACAGAGGACGGATGGAGATATAATCAAAGAGCACAACTCATGTTTCACGCGTTGGTTCAAGCAGAAGCTTCTGTCGTACCCTTTACATGAGGATTCTTCCGCGGAAGAACAACTCATATTCGCCTTGTCACAGGGCGCCGAGCACAACCTGATGACGTATGAGGCGTACGATATCAACGGCTACACATTCTACACCGAGGGAAAGGACATGAAGAGCGATGGTTATCCGAACTCCGGGGTAACGATGGAATCCTACACCGGTAACGACAAGGACAGATACTACGGAAGGATCGAGGAGATTTGGGAGCTGAGCTATGCTGGAGAGAAGGTCCCGATGTTCCATGTCAGATGGGCCAAGAGCGTCATAAAATAAGACCGGTATTTCACCACCATGGTTATACCTGAAGCCAAATCCAAGATCGTGGGTGCAAACGTCATCGCGAAAAATGAGCCATGCATACTGGCTTCCCAAGTGGACCAATGCTTCTTCATTACTGACCCGTCAAAGCCCAGTCGTGTTGTCGTGAGGAGAGGCGAAAGGAAGATCATCAGAATGGATGGAGTCGCCAATGAGCAGGACTTCGACAAGTACGGTGACCCGAAGATGGAACATGACGACAACGATGAAGTGCCATACACCACAAGAAGAAGCAGGACCACCCTACCTAAAGGACGTCTGTTCAACAGAAGAACTCCATTTGCGAAAAAGAAGGGCAAGAAGATTGTGAAAAGATAGCTAGCTAAGATCGATTGTATTTAAATCATAGACTTCATTTATCGATTGTATTTCGACATTTTGAAATGATATTTCTTCTGTTCTAGTCCTCATGAATATTGAATTATGTTTATTATGGTATTGAATTTCTAACTCACAAATAGTATTGAATTTGTTAATATTTTGTGAACTCATGAATATTTTTAATTTTTATGATATTTTTTCAAATATTTTCAAATAACAAATTTGATGATATTTTTAAATAACAAATTTGATGATATTTTTTCATATTCATAAATATTTTCAAATAAGAAATTTGATGATATTTTTTCACATTCATAAATGTTTTCAAATTTGATTTGTCATTTTCTAAAAAAATATTAGATGAAACTAAATATTTTTTCACGACCCCCTGCACCCGTCAACGAATGTAAATGCTCCCTCCCTCCCTCCCTCCTCTACTCATCTCCTCTATATAGTGTAATAATTTTTATCAATAAAATAATAATAATAAAAAGTTACTAATGGCGCACCAGGAGAGGGTGCGCCATTGTTATCAATAAAAAAATTACTTAGGGTGCACCCTTGGGTGGTGCGCCATTGCTATGGATGTACTTATGGCGCACCCCTGGGTGGTACGCCATTGCTATCCCTTTCCCCCCTCTATCCCTTTCCCCCTCGCCCCCCGCGCCAGATAAAATCCCTAGCCCCCTCATCCCCCGCGCCAAATCCCTTTCCCCCTCGCCGCTGACGACCCCTTTCCAGCGCGCCCCGCCCCCACCTCCAGCGCTCCTCCACCCATCACCACCGAAGCTCTTCCACCCCTCACCACCACAAGCCGCCGCCACCCCCAAGCATCCCTCTAGTTCGATTTGAATTCATCACATCGCGCAGTGACCTCAGCCCCCTCGTCGTTGCCACGACCACCATCATCGTCGTCGCGCGGGAAGACGTCCAGGAGGATCACCGCGTTTTGCTTCTTCCGTTCACGGAACCAGCTCGAGTCGGGGTCTCGCATAGCCGCCGCCATCGCCCCAACCATTGCTCTTGCCCGTCCCCGGCCTCGTCGAGCTCTCCTCCGGCCCTCCCCGTGGTGAGCCTGCTCCCCCCACCCGTTCCCCCCTCTGTCGCATGCACCCATCGCCCCCGTCGGCCGCCCCTTCCCCCTGTTGCTCCCATCGCTGATGGTTCTGTTGCCGCTGCTCTGTTGTTTTGCCGCCACTACTGGCGCTGCTTGCTCTACTACGCTGCTGCCTGTCCTTGCACAGCCACCCGCGTCACGCACGTCCTGGCCTTGCGCCATGTCGGCGCCCGCCTCTGCAAGCCGGCGCACCGTCCGCCCTGCTGCCCCATTGCCTACTGCCTCCCCTTGTGCGTGCTGCGTGCTGCTGCTGCTGGCATATTGACGAGGACAATAGGCCAGAAGTGAATAACATGCAGCTGCAGCCCCCATAGATACTTTTTTTGTTTTGGAAAAGACGATATATCAAATGTGAATTCTTAAAAGATGAATTACCGTGAAGTAGCTTGGTTGTGCCAAAAAAATGCTGCATTTTTGGTACTTGAAAGGTTTATGCTGATTCAGCAAATCCATGTGGCCTATTGAAAATTTAGAACTTGTGATCAGGACATGTTTGGGAAAAAGGAGTGTAGGTAATGTTCTTGAGTTGGGATAATTTTGTAGATTTTTAGGAGCTAGGGGAAATAGGGTTGTAGTTGTAAACTGAAAATGGATCAGAATGGAAAAGTGGGTGTTTCTCTCAAATTTTTTAAAAGAGTAGGATGGGTCTTTGTTCAAAAATGATTTATAGGAATTATAGGGTCTCCCAAAAATTTTGTGGCAATTTTATAAAAATTATTTGAATTAGTTTTAGTGCAACAGAGGCAACTCAGAGTTTGAAAATGGCATTAAAGGAATTTGTTTTTGGGGTAAATTCTATTATGAAATAATTCATACTGTTAGTTAAAATATAAATGAAATGATTTGTAACACCAAGCAAGAGTTACGTTTCAAGTTGCTGAACCTTTTCATATAAGCTTGCAGAAGATTTAATTGATCATACAGAAAATGAAAAACGAAGGTCATACCGATCCTAGTTGGTATTATTTTTCTCAATTTTAAGTGTTGAGTGAACACAGAAACAGAGTGCTAAGTGATTTCAATATATCAAGTTTCAGAATAATATATAGGATTGTTGGTTTTTAACCTTGGTTGCCATTGTTTCTATTTGTAATGGTCTGAAGAATGACTCATGTTGTTTGTGTTATCGGCTACCTAACAATCTCTAAGTGAAAGCAACTAGCTGGAGTAGATTTGTGCACACAATACTCCTTCCAAGACAATTTGCTTCCAAGGAGTAGTTTCAGTTTGCTTGCAAGGAGTAGTTCCAGTAAAGTTTCAGCATGGTTTCAGTATAGTTTCAGCATGGTTTCAGTTTGCTTCCAAGGAGTTGTTCTTTGTCTGGTCAAATTCTGAAGAAATAAAAAGTGAATAGTTTGTTTGTTCCCTGTGTGGTCACTCTATTTTTTGAGTACTGACATTAATTATGTTTGTTAGTAGCAAGAAATTTAAATGAAGCTTGTTCTTTTTCAACTGATCAACTGATGCCATGAAACTGAATATAGTAGTTGAAAACCCTGTTTTTCTTCCTGATCGTGCTAAAATTTGAAGTCCTGTTTGTGTTTTGGTTTTGTTGGTTGACAATTATGTTTAGTTTTTCGTTTCATGGATGCTGTAAAATGTGCAAGTGGTGAGTTGAGGCTCAGCATACAGCTTGTTTGGACTAACCAAGAGGATGAGGTATGTTGCTTGCCCAATCTAAGTGACACGCGCCAAGTTTTGTGTTATATAATTACCTGTTAGTGCTTAGTTAAACTGCATGAAACGGCCATAGCAGATGGATGGTACTAGGTGTTGTTTTGTTTCTTGCCAATGCATTCAGAGAGCAGATGTGCCACTTCAGATTTCTTTTCTTGAAGGCAGCTAGCTACTTGGACTACACAATTCGACAAGTTCTGCCACAGATACCATCAAAATTGAGTTTGCTCTTAATTAAGCATCTCACCATATAACTTTAAGATTTTTCCAACATGAAAATGATGATAATTTTAAGACATCGAAATTCGGAACCTCTATTGAAACTGTTTTATAGTAGCATATATGAACTTTAGGGGACAATTCACTATTTACCTGGACAACTAAAATCTCAAAGCTCTTAGCCTGCAAGTACAAGTGAACAACTTGCTACTATTAGATCTGGAATGGAAGCTCACATAAGTTGAGCTGATTTTTGTCCATATGAAAGCAGAGGACCATATGGTCTGTGGCCTTTTCATCCATATGAAAGTAGAGGCACATTGTGGTGCTAGTTTGCTGGGTTTTGTCTCCGACCATCGTGTCGTGATGATTTTGCAGGTACCCCGAGAGGCCCTTGAGTTTGCCGGAATGTCGATTAACTTTCGTTCCGGCAAATTCGGGTGCTCCATATGTCCTACTTTCAGCAAAGGTCATGCTGAAATTTTCCGTGAATTTTAGCATGACTTTGCTAAAAATAGGACATATGGGGTACTTGTGACTAATGCATGGGCCGGGGTATCTTAGTACTTAATTAAGTAGGATCAACTGCCCCTTTATTCTTGCTGCATTAAACCATAGGTGGCAATATAGGCAAGTGATTAGGCCCAACTTAGAATTCTCCTTCCCTTTTCTTGATAGGGTATATTATTAGAAGATACCCATATATATCAGTCAACCTAGGGTGCCTCAGTGTCGACAAACCCTAAATTATAAAACCTTGGCTATTAGGGTGCCTCCGTGTCGATAAAAACCTAAATGATGAAAGCTTAGGCTTTTAGGGTGCCTCGGCGTCGACCAACCCTAAATGATAAAAGCTTAGCTTTTAGGATGCCTCGGTGTTGACAAACCCAAAATGATGAGACCATGATCTTGTTCCTTGACAATAACCAACTTTTTGACCAAACTTTTTTCCTATTTAGAGCAAAACATGGCCCACAACGATGAGGCCGGTGGTTCGTGCAAGCAATTCTGGGAGCTGTCCCAGGAGATGGAGGAAGAACCTCACCGCTATGAGGACGCCGCGGAAGACACCGATCCTGACTACACAACCCCTAGTGGCATCGGAGATGACACCATTGATGGTGCCGTCGAGGATGCCACCACTGATGATGGCAGCGCACGCATAGATGGCAGCCAACCGAAGAGGCAACGGAAGGACTGGCGCCCGAATGTGCTCGGCACCGTCAAGGAGGAATTTACTAAAGTGAACTCCGACAGGCATCCAACGGCGCCCAAAGAATTAGTCAAGGGGTACTCAGTTCAGCTTGGGTGCATTCTCCAGAGCACCGTCTCGATCAACATCGAGAACCTAAGGCATAAGGACCGAGGGAATTTGCGCAGCCTCCTCTTCACGAAGCTGCACGAACGATGCAAGTTCCTCACTGACTTTGCAAACACACGCCTCTTAGGAAATAAAGTGAACAATTCCTCCCTCACGAGGATGAGCACGACCCTGTCTACTTGGAGAAGCACGGTGAAGAGAATGATTGACAAAGGTGATAGTTATGAGAAGATCAAGGCGAAAAATCCTTCGATCAGCGAAGATGACTACAAGGAGTTCAAGATCAAGTGCGAGAGCAGCGCAACCGTGGAATCAAGTCAGTGGGGGAAATAAATGCGGGAGTTGAACTTAGGGGTCCACCAACTCGGTCCCGGCGGTTACAGAGTGGCAGAGCCTATATGGGACAAGGAGGAAGGGGAGCGTGCCGAGCAAGGCCTACCGCCCTGCTTTGAGAAATACCATGACAAGCAGACCAGGAACTATGTCAGGGCTCGGTACAAGGAGGACCCGGTAACAAAGGATCTTACCACGGATCCGAAGACCAAGGCGCTTGAGCGTGTTCTGGGAAGGAATACACCCCTGCGTAATTAGCTCCATATGGTTGCATTCTAATTAATGAAGCCAAATTTCTAAATGGTTCACATTCCATCCGCAGGATATTGAAAGCAGTAGCGCGGGGTCGTCTCAGAGCTCCCCTTGAGACAGCACTCTAAATAGGGCGTTGAACGTAATGAAAAACAAGGATAAGCTCAGTAATCCGTCGTCAGCTGGTCGTGTGGCCGGCAAAGGCTTGTCCACAAAATGGTCGTCATACTATAACGCTGGTGGGCGAAAGGAGAGAAAGACCAGCTCGGAAAGCCAGTCGCACGAGGTTCAAGAACTCAAGGCACAAGTGGCACGGATTCTGGAGATTGTCCAAGAGCAAGTGCAACAACAACTAGGAACGACGCTCACCGCCATTGTTCCTACCTTGATTCAGGGGCTGACGACGTGGATTGCGGGCGGCCAACAGGGGCCACCCCCCGTTCCCAGCTTCACGGCCAGCAACTGGCACAACGCGCAGGCAACGCCATTGGTGTCTCCGACGGAGGCGGTATTGGTGTCTTCGGCGCCGGCACGGGCATTGGAGCTTAATGCACCCGGGTGTACATCGGCCGGCACCTCGACAACAAGCGGCCCCTCCATCAGTTGCACGCCTGCCGTGGGTGGTGCCTCGATATTAGCTGAGTTCGACGTCATCACGGCAACTAAGCCTCTCTGCCAATGACTTCATCTCCTTGCCTTTGACTGGGCATCCCTGACGCCCTACATGTTTTCGCAGGGCGCCGCCGATGTTCCATGCACTCTCCTGCACTTCATGGCTGGCGAGTTGATCGATGTCGCCAAGGGAAAAATCGTTAAACCGGGCAACCCCGTGTTCCACGGTAATCCGATGCCACCCACCGTGTATAGGGTTGAACTGGTTCGGGTGCTGCCAGGCTACGATGAGTTGTTACCTCCGATTCGACCCCCTGGGGCCGACGAAGATGATGTGATGACCCTCAGTGCCTGCGTAAGCTGGCCCCTGCTTTGACCGAAGAGCCAGATTTGTTTGGGGGCGGGGGACACCACCCCATAGACAACACCGCCAGTCGTGCAGGCGCCAAGCCATGGCAAGACCACCACAACTCTACCGGACATGCCGGACATCCCTATGGCACAGGATCCGGACATGCATATGGCACAGGATCCGGACAACGATGACAACGACGACGGTACATTTACCAACGTCGATAAGTACTTTGCCGAACATGGGTACGGTGACGAATTCTTTGGGCCTCCATCTCAAGAACCCAACCCTGAAAAATACAACCGCGATCTAGCTGGTACCGCGGAGAAACCCAATTGCAACAGGCATCGTCTGGCGTTCAGTTCTTAGGAGACCCCTAAATATTCCATGGCCATGTATTTCGACCCGGACCGTCAGTCAAAGATAGACTACACAAATATCAAGAAAGTTCTTGATGATGCTCTCCCCGGCTACGCCAGATCTGGAGGCACCTTCAAGAGGCCAGTTCATAGGTACGGCAAGCACGTGTTCACCCACAATATGACCTTCCCCTGCATCAAGCAATCGCCTGGCGGTCAGAAGGATGCCTACTACGCCCTCCATCATATGCGGGTGATCGTACGGGACCATAATCACCTTCTTCTACCAAATAATCTCAAAGATTGGGCCACACGCTTGTCGGCAATCCAGGACGCGGACATCTGACAAGAATTCTTTCGCATCCAGTCAGAGTTTGCGGAAATCATCCATCAAGATGTCCTTCGTACCTCAGGGCAGTTCTACCTCAGATCTCAACCGTCCAATAGTGTAGAAACAACGCTATAAATGCAGGCTGACAACGCCCGCGATTTCATGACCATCATGAAAGACGGCGGCTTCATCCACGCTCCGGTCCCTGAGTCGAGTCGAAAGTAGTGATGCTATGTAGTTCTGAAATGTCGATTGGCTCATGTTGTAATATTAAACTTTAATGAACTTGTATGTCTCTTTGGTTTGGACAGTCGTTCAACTTATATGTAATCGATGCTATTTACTAGTAGGACCATGAATCATGCTATTATGTGTTGCTTTTCTCTTCCGATCCTTTTGTTGCATACTTATATATTGCTTATGTATTGTCTATGAATTGTTACTAACATTTTGTTTGGCTAGTGCATAGAGATGTCGTCGTATGTCATGTACAAGGGTAAGGTTCTTGGAGTCTACGACGATTGGGAGGAGTGTCGGAGACAGGTTCACCGTTTCAGCGGTAACAGTTACAAAGGGTACACCACTAGGGCGGAGGCGGAAGTTAGATACGCGCGCTATCTAGCGGGAGAGAGGACGGAGCGTTGGAGGAACCAGATGAAGACCAGTTTCATCGCAATTATGCTCATCGTGATGATCGCAGCTCTCTTCTATGTGATGGTAGTTTAGATGATCGATATCGACCTGTAATGTGAAGACAAACTCGCTACTCGCGGTCTCGAGACTTGTAATGTTCTAACTTTGTTCGGTGTTTTAAATCTGGAGGCTAATATGATGAATCGTATTTGGAGACTAATCTTCTATTGTATTCGATAAATCTACTGTTTATATGTTGTGCTCTCTATATTCTGTGCAGTAATATGTTTTGTAACCTGTGCAAATATCAGAAAAGAAAAAAATAATCCCTAATATTCATACTAGTGGCGCACCACTCAGCACTTTAGTGGCGCACTGCAAAAAGCACACTAGTGGTGCATCAACAACTAGTGCGCCATTAGTAAGCCAGAGCACATGGGTAAATTTGGCCCCCTGGGAGGCATACCAATGGCGCACTGTGGGATATACTAATGGCGCACTTCCTGGTGCGCCATTAGTATACCAGATACTAATGGCGCACCTGTGGTGCGCCATTAGTAAAAAGTTCTAATGGCGTAATGCTAGTGGCGCACCTGTAGTGCGCCATTAGTAGGCAAAACAGGTGAGCCACTAGCAAGCCTTTTCCTAGTAGTGGTGGTTGTGTCAAAAAAATGTCACTTCCTTCTCGTGATTTGCGTTATATAATTACAAGCAAGATTCTCATGCATTGCACGGAACATCAATGTGCATTTTTTACAAAACACCTGTTGTGATTGACCCATGCAGGAGTAATACCATGTGTAAAAATTAATGATATCTCGAGAATGTTATCGAAAAAATGTTATCTCGAGAATGTCATCGAAAAAATGAAAAATGAGAGATAAGGCGAGGAGGAGTGGAGCGTGGTGGTGACTAGTGGTTGGAATGGGCGGAGGCATGAGGATGGATGGCGCCGACAGGCGTCAGTGGCCACCATGCTAGATTGTTCCAGAGACTTGCTTTTTTAATTGTTGAGGAATGAGGTTGTGGGAGATAAGGATGTGGATAGAGGTGCGAGTATCGTTTGTAAAATTATCATAGTTTGCTTTCTATCCGTCAGATATTGATCGTACGGTCTGTATACAAGATGGCAGGCACACCATCGTTGCCAACTTGTTTTTTTATAAGGGTATAGATATAGATGATAAGTTTGCTGAGTACTAAAGTAAAGTGGAATTTGTCCATGTTATGCAAGTAAATTAAGGTGATTGTTTATTATACGGGTAAGGTTTGATGAAGGGTGGTAGGAAAAAATGCTCCGCCTAGAGCATGTGTGTGTGAGATGGAGTCTTAGTGTGTGTGGGGTGTGTGTGTGTGTGAGAGAGAGAGAGAGAGAGATGGAGTCTTAGTTTGTGAGTGTGTGTGTGTGTGAGAGAGATGGAGTCTTAGTGTGTGTGGGGTGGGGTGGGGTGGGGGGGTCGGTGTGCGTGCGTGCGTGTGTGCGTGTGTGTGTGTGTGTGAGAGAGAGAGAGAGAGAGAGATGGAGTCTTAGTGTGTGTGGGGCGGGAGGTGTGTGTGTGTGTGTGTGTGTCGCGGGGTCCTCTGTGGCGGATGTAATTTAAGTGTGCATGGCTTCATCATAGAGAGGTGATGTGTATGGCAGAGGCCACCAACGATGGGGTGCGAGAGAGAAAATGCCCGTAGAGAGGGAAGAGAAGCTGTGTGCGCATGAGAGGAGTCGACATCGAGAGAACATATTTGTTCGAGAGACACCGAGGAAGACTACTATATATCGATGGTGCATGTAGGCGGGAATTAAACAAAGGGATGGTCTTATTGGTTTCGGGGATATAGGGGAAGAGTGAGAGGCGGGGGGGGGGGTAGCTAGAAGGAGATTGTTAAGTGTGAGTGTGTGTTTTACCCATCCAGGTGGAAGTTATGTGCACACAAGAGGAGAACTATTCGATGTGGCGTTAGGATTGAGGGTAATTAACTACGTATGGAGACATAGATACCTTGAACGTGCATGTGTGATAGGTATAAATGTATACGTGGGGTGTGTGTGTGTGCGCGCGCATGATCGAGATAAAAGAAAGAAGACATAAGTCATAAGATCAACGACATGGGAGAGACGGATCGGTATGACAATATGCATGCATGTGAGAATGCAGGGAAGAAGGCCCGACAATTGAGCATGTGTTTTTGTCTTTAAGAGATAGTGGCGTGGGCTGGAGCATGCATCTATGGCGATCAGAGGGAGTGAGGCACAACGATTGTGCAAAAGAGATCAACCTATAAATTCATATGTATGGAGAGACATATATAGTGTGGGTGATAGGAAGCAAGACTCCATGCGAGAAAGAAATGTTGACGGAGAAACTACATATAGATACAGAGATGGAGATGCTAGCTAGAGGGACATCTGCTAGTTTGGGTGTTGGAGATGACCGCCGGGTGGTTCAGAGGGTGAAGTTATATATGTGTGTGAGAGGGCACCTGACTGCATGTAGAGAGAAACATATGTAGTGTGCGTGATAGGAATCAAGAGTGAGGGCGAGAAAGAAGGTTGATGGAGAAACAGATAAATAGAAAGATAAAGAAGCTAGCTAGTGTGCATTAGAGATAGGAGTCGAGTGGATCAGAAGGCTCAGTTATGTGTGTGTGTGTGAGAGAGATAGAGAGAGGGTGCATGTGAGTCACATACAAACAGATATCAGAGAGAAATGAGATCCCGAGAGACGGAGTTTTGTGTCCGCGAGAGAGAAAGATATTTCACAATGGGAGTGATAGCTAGAGAGACATATGAGGGAACGCAAGATATCTCTAGGGAGAGAGAGTGTGTGTGAGTGACATACAAGAGAACAATGGAGAAATATGAGACCCGGGGAGACAGAGTTTGTGTTTGCGTGTGAGATAGACATATTTAAGAGGAAGAGTCATAGGTTCTCATATCTAAGGAGCAAAATACATTTCTGAATGAGGGGTGTGAGAGTGGCACACATGGGAATAGTAGAGAGAAATGAGACCCCGGGAGACAAAATTTTGTGTTTGTGTGAGAGAAAGAGATTCCACATGGAGAATCATAGTTAGAGACACATAGCAGGGAGCGAGATATACTTAGAGAGAGATAGAGTGATGAGGTTGAGGGAGAGAGTACCATCAGTGTGTTAAGAAGATAAAAGATCATTGTTGACATACAGGTAGCACGAGAGATACCTGAGGGACGATGAACGCATATAGGTCCAGAGAGATAGTCCTATATAAGCATGAGTGATAGCTATATGAGACCAATATCAGGATTAAAGGGGATTCAAATATTTAAACTGGAGATCAGGACATCGATAATATCATAACGCAAATTGGTGTATCAAACATGCATATTCATTTGAATTTGGGCACATGTGTAATGTTATATAGTTTATCAGTATTGGTGATCCATAGATTCTTAAATTACTAACAATGCATGGTTTATATGCAATTAATGCCTAAACGGGATTACACTATATGTTGCGTGTGTGAAACACATTATACATGTTTGAGAAGTAAAAAAAACCGCATGAAACACACATTAATTGGAGACAGTTAGCGAGGAATGCATACATTGGATTTCAACATAAAGTGGTTTCAAATATTTGAAAATCCAAATTGATGGATACAACCTTATGAAATCTGAGATCATGCCATTTGTAAACCATATTTATGTATAAATGGTGTTGTGCTTCTGAAAGTATATATATAAAAAATGATGTATATATAATGTAATTCCAATTAAAAATGGATCCCACCCGAAAAAAATAGAATACAAACGGGATTCGAATTGAGGCGGCACGATAAACGTGCACTCTGCAAAATTTGAACGAAGCGAGGAAAGTCGTCGTAACCGCCCGAAACCAAAATCTGCGAGATGGAAATTACTACTGCCTATCCCTGCCACGCAAAGCCTATCTGCTGGATTTCTATAGGTTTCGATAGGGGTAGGTTTGTAATTTCACCCAAATGTGACGAAACCGCCTCTCACCCGGATTCATACACGGTGGGCGCCAAAACACAGTGTGTCCTCGCCCAAAATCGACTCCCTCCCTGATTCATATTCATACACGGTGGGTGCCAAAAACAAACTCTCGTCAGCAAATATTCGGTGTATGCGAGATTACTGTCCTATCCCCAACTGACTAATATTGCTGTGATGTAGGAAATTTGAAACGGGGGCTAAGTTTGTAAATTTCCTTGCATTTGAGACAAGCGCGCCCTGAATACATGGTTCCCCCCTTCCTCTCTACCTCCCTTTTCCCCATTCATACTCCGTGGGCGCCAAAACACCCTCTCCACCCCACCCTCCTCCGTCCGCCACCGTCCGCCACCCCATCCACCGCCGTCCTCCTCCACCATGACGGAGTTGATACGCCGACACCGCCGTCCATTACAAGAGATCGACCTCTCTCATCCACGGCTTTGGACCGAGATCCTTGCATCCCATCCTCTCGCTTCATCCCCGCCGTCATCCACCTTCCCGGCGCCGCTCCTACGACCGTCTCGTCTACCGCGCCCTGCCGCCACCGTCTACCCTCCTAGATCTACTTCCACGCCGCCGACAGCCATCGCTACCGCAGCACTGTCAAATTCTCAGCAGATGCATACACGGTGCCGCACCAGAGGCGGTACTCTTTCGTATCTGCTTAACTTATTTATCGCAGCAAGAAAATAGATCGCCACTGCTTTACTCTGATTTCTTGTGTTGGTTGCGAAGTTGCCTTTGTCCGGTTTGCACCTTCAGATCCGCCATGGCATGCTCAACACTATACTCCCAATGCTTATGGTTTTCCCCTTTTATAGTCCACACTAGTTAAATCACAATAGACTAAATTTCAAAATTGGGTTAGTCGATTTTTCAGAGCTCGCCGGAGTTCGCCGGTGCGAACGAAGGGGCTCGGGTGGTTGTGGGGCCTCGCCGAACGAAGAAAACTCGACGCGGGTGGGGGTGGGGCGGAGGTGGGGGTGGGGCGGGGGTGGGGGTGGGGGTGGCGGAGGAACACACGCGATGGGGGCTGTTGGTCCGGCTGGCGGCCCGTGCGGTGTTCTGTATGGGAAGAATCAAGACGAGGAAGAAGAAGGGTTAGGAGACGTAGGATCTTCATCCAACCGCCTCAAATGGTCGAGAGACAGCTGGGAGTTGCATTCTTAATGCGCTCTAGTTCATCATGTGTGGGCACTGCGCAACCAACATTTTATTATCCAAAATCTGCTTGCTCTTCTTTACCATCTTCCTCTTCCGTTCTTCTTTAATATGTACTCTCTCTGTTCCTAAATACAAGTCTTTGTATAGATTCCACCATGGACTACATATGGACCAAAATGAGTGAATCTACACTCTAAAATGTATCTGGATACATCTGTATGTGATCCATAGTGGAAATCTCTACCAAGACTTATATTTTGGAATGGAGGGAGTATGATAGTAGTACAGTATGTTCCTTGTATTGAAGATGAGCAGGGACATTTGCAGTGTAGAGGTATATACGGTCAGTTGTGATGGACACTTTGAGCCTCTTTGATTCGTAGGATTTGTTAAACATAGGAATAGGATTTGTAGTGACCTGCCCACTTGAATCCTATAAGAATAGCAAGGAAATGCGGGGAGTTGTGTCGCCTTTGAGAGTTACACTGATATTAACAGTACGGCACCTTCACTTGATGAGCTGGTATCCGAAGCCTTTCTAGCCATACCGGCAATACTAGCACATATATTACAGCAAGTTCCACTTTGCTGATTTTACTCTGATGCTTAAGGTTTTCCCATTATATCTACACTATGATCTGTGTAGCTGCTTTGTGTCGCACTAGCAGCAGTCCACTCTTGAAGTAAACAATGCAATGACTTACAAAATTGGCACCAAGGCATTGAGTGCCATTCTGGATGCAATGAAACTCATACGCTCCCCACCTATTGACTCTTGTTCAGAATATGATCCTAATGACTCTTGTTCAAAATTGCCACATAGAGAGAGACAACATGGAATTGCATTTCTTTGGGCACTATGATTCATCATGAGTGGGAAACCAACATTGTATTTAACATGTTCCTCTTCTGTTATTTAACATGTTCCTCCTTGTTTATTCTGTATTTAGTACGTACAGTATGTTCCTTGTCAGGAAGGGGCGCAGGGACATCTGCAGTCAACAACTGATAGAGCTGGTATGTACGTGATTAGCGGCAATACAAAACCGTATTTTCAAGCCAGTTCCACTTTCCCGATTTATATATCGTGGTTATGGTGTACCCCTGTTATGTAAACTATGATCTGCCTAGTTGTTGTGTGCTCTTGTTATCATGGTTTGGCAATAAACTCTCTATACAGTATATTATGAACCTATCATCTGCCAACTATCCTTACTTCTGGAGCCTATTTTTTTGTGTACTTGTGCCAGATTATATAAATGCATGCACCATATTACAGCACACATGAGCTCTCTCATCAGAATCTAGTGATAGCACACAAGTGTTTACAGGGGCGCCCCTATATTAGAATATCATCTGCATTACAAAGATAATCTCACAACTATTTATGTTTTCATGGTTCTCAGATATTAAACGCAATTACAGTGAATATCAGAATCCGTGCCTCAGAAGAATATTGTGGAACACATCAATGACTTACAAAATTGGCACCAAGGCATTGAGTGCCATTCTGGATGCAATGCAACTCATACGCTCCCCACCTGTTGATTCTTGTTCAGAATATCATCCTAATGACTATTCTAACCTCGAGGAGTCTAAGGCAGATGGTTGTCCTGTTCACCCATCAAGGTGCCTGTTCTAATTTGGCAAGGTTTTATTGATTGCGCGTATCTTGCATATGTTGTCTTGCATTTCTTCTACTTTGTTGCACCGCCATCTGCTTAGTTTACTCATCATATAACTCGAGATGACATGCCCATCCATTATCAATACATATTCCATCTGTCATCATACCATGTTTTTCCACTCAAATGTTGTTCTTGTGCATCAGACATCAAAAAGGAAGAGGTTGATTGCCGAACCTGAAGGAGCACCAGCAAAGTCCTTGAAAAACGTGGTGGTGCCGGAGAAATCAGACAGCGCCCCACTTATATTGGCTGTACAACCAGTGACACAAAACGTAGGACCGACTCCAGCAGACTGTACCCATACTTCACTGGCCACACCACTAGCTCCACCACACAGGACCTGCACTCCAGCAAAAGGTATACCGATTTCATTTGCCATAGCACCAGCTGTACCACAGAAAAATCCCACTCCAGCAAAAAGTATAGCAAGTCCACCGGCCAAAGACCTATCCCAACTGCAGAGACGGCCAATTCCTACAGATTGGAACCCCATTCCATTTATTCCCAGGTTAAAAGACAATGCTTTCAATGTTGTTAGGGACTACGTGCATATATTCCCATCATGGGAAGATTATAGTGAAGACAAACACCATTTTCACATCTTCCTATCCAACTTATGTGTAAGTGCTATTATTCATGGTTATTATTTTCCTGTTTTCTGCTGATTGAACACATCAATGATTTACATTACATTGTTGTAACTAGGTGAGGGTCAATCTAGATAGTCATGACGAGCAAAGCTTGCTTGTGCTTTTCAAGGAAGCATTGCAGCAGTATCGGTGTTACATGAGGAATTCACACTTTGATGGCAAGTCTATAAACAAATTTCCAGTGAAGTCTCCTGTGCTAAATTTAGAAGACATTGAAAGGAAAAACCTTGTTATGCACCGGTCTCGTTCCCAGGATGAGGTACTGTCTATGAAATCACATGACAATTTGAACTTCTACTTTTCTGCATGTGCCTTACGGATCTTTTTTGCAGGAAGTCTGCTCGAAGAAGAATTCCGGTTTGAAAAGAATGACAGGATATGGCAAATATGTTGCCCGCTACTTTGCTCTTGTTAGTACCTGTTTTCCTGTATCACTATACTTGCATACATACCTGGTTCATTATGTGATAGCAGTATGCATGATAGCTTACTTATCAATTGTTCGCTCCAAATTATCTGATCTATATGAATGGTTACATTAGTGTAGAATATATACAATGCCAATGATTTTTTTAGCTCTGCATTGTTCTTGTAAGTACATGATGTCCTTTATCAGTGTACTTATATTGATAGGTAGTTGTTCATGTACCATCATCTACAACTTATTTTCCTTTGCCCTCCATTTTCTACACATCAGATCTATATTTACTCTTACCATAAGGTTGGTACTGAAGAATTTTAGCTGTGCATTGCTCTTGGTTGTGCCTTTTGCCTGTATCGCTGCACATACATTTATAGCTACTTGGTTATGTAGCAACACTCTTCATCTTATCTTAAATATTCTCCATTTTTTTCATATATTATCACATCTATATTTACTCTTAACAAAATGTAGAATAAAGGCAATGCTTATGAAGAAGATTCTGTGGTAAACTTCTTGAATTTCCCCCTCCCATCAGCATGGACAAGGCCTTTATAGAGCCTGTTGTCGGTGTCAAAACTGGCGGATATCGGGTAGGGGGTCCCGATCTGTGCGTCTAAGGCTGATGGTAACAGGAGGCAAGGGACACGATGTTTTACTCATATTCGGGCCCTCTCGATGGAGGTAAAACCCTACTTCCTGCTTGATTGATATTGATGATATGGGTATTACAAGAGTTGATCTACCACGAGATCGCAGAGGCTAACCCTAGAAGCTAGCCTATGATGATTATGATTCTGATCGTCCCTCTAAGGACTAAACCCTCCGGTTTATATAGACACCGGAGGGGGCTAGGGTTTACATGGAGTCGGTTACAAAGAAGGAAATATAATATCTGGATCGCCATGCTTGTCTTCCACACAAAGGAGAGTCCCATCCGGACACGGGACGGAGTCTTGCATCTTGTATCTTCACACTCCAACAGTCCGGCCAAAGTATATAGTCCGGCTGTCCGGATACCCCCTGATCCAGGACTCCCTCAGTAGCCCCTGAACTAGGCTTCAATGATGATTAGTCCGGCGCGTAGTTCGTCTTCGGCATTGCAAGGCGGGTTCCTTCTCTGAATACTCCAAAGCTCCTGTTGTAACGAACAGTGCCCGGCTTCCCATCAATGTTGTACTCCTCGGCTTCTGTGCTTCAATAATGTCCATCTCCACGTGTTGAGCAAATACGAGGAGCCGAGGCATTTTTGCATTCGCCACCCCGGTCCTACAAGCAAACCGTCTATTTGAAGGGACGGGTATTCAGATCCAAGCTTCACCTTCTTCCCTTGAGTGAGCTTCCAAGAGAGCGTGCCCAGAAAAAATCATTCCAGCATGGACGGTCGTTGCGGCTCCTCCTCCCGCTCCCGTAGCTCTAGGCCAGGTGATTGGGAAGAATGTTCTATTCCTCAGAACCGCTTAATAGAGCCGCAGACCCAAGGGTTTCTTCCACCGGCGTTCATGGTCCCCGTCCGAGCTGGACTAGCCGCCTATAATGGAGGGGAGCAAGCGGAGAGATCTCCTAATCTATCCCCGGGGGAGCGAATATGCCTCATCCCGCATCTGTTGAGATGCGTTGGGTTTCCAATCCACCCATTCCTTCGCGGGCTCCTGGAGTTCTACGGCCTCCAGTTGCACAACTTCACCCCTGCCTCCGTGCTGCACATAGCAGGATACGTCGCCCTTTGTGAACTATTTCTAGGCTGCGAGGCTCACTTCGGGTTATGGAAGAAGTTGTTCTACCTCGTCCCTCGCAACCAGGGGAATCCATATGTCAAGTGGCCGGAGCCGAAGTATGGCGCGTTTCCGAGACCGGATACCTATCCGGTACTCCCAAGAAGGCACCAAAGAACTGGTCCATGGAGTGGTTTTATGTCGATGACGTTCCCCTTCCGGATCCAGTCCGGACAGGTCTCCCTGAGTTCAGTAATGCTCCACCAAAGGCACACCGAAGTTGGCGCCCTCGGGGCCCCCAAGAGGAGTATACCAGAGAAATACACTTCCTGATGAGCAGGATAAAGTTACTGGCCAAATCAGGGCTGACAATAGTCGAGGTTATGGCAATATGCATAATGCGGGGAGTGCAGCCGCTTCAATATCGGGGGAAGCCCATGTGGCACTACAACAGGGAAGATGATGCCACCTGCTGTGGTCGTAAGGGTCCGGACTCCGCCACTGCTCTGGCGAGGATATTGTCCGATTTGTATAAAGGAGAAGAAGAAGAATTCCTTCATATTAAACCGCGGGATGGATTTTCTATGTACAACCCCCCAAGCTGGGTAAGTCGTCACTCTTTCCCCCGCTTCATTCATTCTGGCGTCCTTCATCAAGATTATTTACCTCAATATTTTTGAGCAGGACCTGAGGAGGGCCGTAGAAGGATTCTCAAGCCCCTCCCCACAGCCAGAGGACCCTGGAAGGGCCTTCGATCCAGGACTCGAAGAAGGCCCGAATATTACTATGGAGCTCGTCAACGGGACATTTTATCAGGCGAGCTGCGATTGCGCCTCAGTGGCTATTATCGCCGACTATCCCGGACTGCTACCTGCATCGCGTGTAAGCAAAGGCAAAAAACCTATCCTCTAAAGAGGACTCCTTTCTGATGCCATGCCTTATACCTGAAGTGTCGTATTTTTGTAGAGATGACAGTCAGAATGCAGCGCCGAGCCCCTGGGGGCTCATCGACAAAGGGCGTCCGGATCAGGCAGGCTTAAGCGGAAGGCAGTTAGGGCTGAAACGCCGCTACAGAGGTATGGTAAAAACATGCTCTGTGATTATTGTGTTTGAAATGTGACAGCGCCCTTTGTGTCCTGGCAGAAAGAGGAGTATCCGGACTATATCCGGAGATCCTGCCAATCACGATTCCACCAGCCGGATTCCAGGACCGGCTTCGAGAGAGGAAGCGAACGCGGAGCCGATGCCGAGTTGTCCTCTGACAGAGGATGCGGATATGCTCTCCGCCACAAATTCCGAAGTATAGAGTGCCATGAATCACCGGCGCCGACGGGCCGTAGTTCACAACAACATCTTTTCTGAAGAGGCATTTAATGCTTTCAATTTGGGAGACGCATACATCCGAGCTGATCAGGGCGGGCTTGCCCGGGCGATGGACCAGTATGCCAAAGATATATGGGTAAGAAAATTTAATAAGCATGTATAGCAGTAGCCCCTGAGACTTGAAATGGTTGGAACACCTGTTTTAAGGATCAATTTATGCACAGGTCCTTGTAGATAAGAATGCCCAATTGTCTCGAGAGCTGGAAGAGTGCAAGACCCAGCTGAGGGCCACGGTTGTCAAGCTAGATGAATCCCAGAAGGCCTCATCTGGTAACATTTATCTTAATTGTATGGAAGTGTACCAGTTAGTAAGTGGCTTGTATGATAAGTCTAACAGAAAAATTCTGCTGACAATCCCGGGGTGAATCCGGAGGTCGTAAGAGGTAACGAGTCACATCTCCAAAGACAGCTAAAAGCTGGCGAGCATATTCTTACGCAAGTTAGGCAGGAGAAGAACAATCTTCAAGATGCCAATGTCCGGCTGGGCGTCGAGTTAGGAGATGTTCGCGCTCAGCTGGAGGACTCCGTGAAGGAGAATAGAAGGATTCGTCGCGGCATTTATGGTAAGTGCCTAGACGAACTATAGTACAGCTCGGCGAGGAAGCATATTGAACGAATTTTTACTCTATAGGTATGCTGACGGGCCGTCCTGAAGAGAAGATGCCCGCGTCTACAGGCGATTTGCTGCAAGACCTCTCACAGCTACATGAGCGAGCTCGGCAGGTGATGCAGGGTATTGCCCAGGCCTTGTGGCCATCAAGCTTCCTGCCAAAAGGCATGGGGGAGCTCGTGGATATGCTCCAAGGAGCACGGCGGCGCTTCTGATTGTGGAAGATGTCAACCTGTCGACAAGGTGCAAGAGAAGCCTGGGCTATGGTGAAGACACGCTATACCAAGCTTGACCTGAACCATATGGCCGAAGTCAGACCGGCGGGGCCAGATGGGCAAGAAATTCCCGTGAGTCTGGTGTATGACCAGGTAGCGATAGCCGCAAAATATTCCCAACAGGATTGTAAGCTAGATAGCCCGTTGGACGGTATAGAGGAAGAATATAGTCAGTCCAAGTGACTATGTAATTCAATGGACATATGTAGTCCCTAGCCGGATTAAAAATCATTTGTTATGGTGGACCTTTTCGCTTCAGCCCCTGGATCCGATAGTCCGGGGTGTATCCGAATACCCGCTCAGTTATGCAGAACCGGGGTATGCGTGGAAACCAGGCTTAGGGGTCATAAGTGCCTGAATAGACAAATACCCAACTAGCTATGTTATATTACATGGATAGTAAGAAACATCTTCTAGGGAGAATAGTTCCGTTAGGGGTTCCTTTCCCTGGGTACACATGCATTGATGTACATGTCCGGACTGTGAACAGAGACGCAGGATACAAAACTTCTGGGGATTCTCGTTGTAATAAACAAAAGGAACATCTTTTCTTTACCGACCGAATATTCCCTTAAGAACGCTAGCTTTTGGCTTAACCCAGTCTGAGGTACACATCTGGCTGAACCGGCAGTAACAATCACAGAGGTGCTCCTCTTATGCCCTAGCCGAATTAACGGGGACATAGGGCATAAACACAAGAGCCAGGCAACCCAGCATGGCCACATCTTATGTCATATCGATGCATATAATGGTGAAGAAAAGGCACATATGGAAAAAGAACGCATATGTGATAGGCAAAAAGCCATTAAAGTAATTGTATTTAGCTTCCGTATAGGAAGCCCCCATGTATGGCTTACACACATAGTGCGGCCGGAGTGATCCGAGCATCCGCACTATATTGAGTACTTTTGTGTGAAGAAGGAAAAAGGTCGAGAAAGGAAAAAGGAGGGAACATAATTAAAAAGGAGGGGGTAAGGAGACGAACACTAAGTTCGGTGCTAGGCACAGAATCTCCGGAGTCTGGCCGTGTTCCATGGGTTCGGCTTGAGTCTATTATCCGATGCATTACGTAGGCGGTACGCTCCTCCGGTAAGAACTTTATCAATAACGAAGGGACCCTCCCACTTAGGTTTGAGCTTGTCCTTCTTCTTCTCTGGTAGGCGTAGAACGAGTTCGCCAATATTATAAGTTTTGGCCCGCACTTCTCTGCTTTGGTACCGTCGAGCTTGTTGCTGATAGAATGCGGAACGGGCTTTTGCAACGTCACGCTCCTCCTCCAGGGCATGTAAGTTGTCCTGCCGATCCAACTCGGCTTCCTTCTCCTCGTACATGCGCACGCGAGGCGAATCATGTATTATGTCGCAGGGTAGTACTGCTTCTGCGCCGTACACCATAAAAATTGGTGTATATCCGGTGGTGCGATTCGGCATGGTCCGCAGCCCCCAGAGTACGGAGTCGAGCTCCTTGACCCAGTGCGTGTCCGATTCTGTCAAGGATCGCACTAGTTTGGGTTTGATGCCGCTCATGATGAGAGCGTTTGCCCATTCGACCTGGCCGTTTGTTTGGGGATGATAGATGGAGGCGTAATCGAGCTTAATGCCCATGTTGCCGCACCAAGTTTTCACTTCATCGGCTGTGAAGTTTGAGCCATTGTCAGTGATGATGCTGTGGGGGACGCCGTATCGGTGTACAACCCCGGATATGAAGTCTATCACTGGTCCGGATTCGACCGTTTTGATTAGTTTCGCTTCTATCCATTTGGTGAACTTGTCCACCATGACCAATAAGTATTTTTTCTTATGGCTTCCCCTTTAAGGGGACCGACCATATCCAGCCCCCTGACCGCGAAGGGCCAAGTGATGGGGATTGTTTGGAGGGTGATAGGGGGCATGTGGCTCTGATTGGCAAAGAGCTGGCAACCGACACAGTGTTGGACAAGGTCTTGTGCGTGTGCTCGGGCTGTAGGCCAAAAAAGCCTGTGCGGAAGGCCTTGCTGACAAGTGTCCGAGCCGCAGCATGGTGTCCGCCGAGTTCGGCATGGATTTCAGCCAAGAGCTGCCGCCCTTCCTCTTCGGAGATGCATCTTTGGAGCACTCCGGTCGCACATTTCTTATAGAGTTCCCCCTCATGGACCTTGTAGGCTTTGGAACACCGCACGATGCAACGTGCTTCATTTTGGTCCTCGGGGAGCTCCTGCCTATTTAGGTAGGCCAAGAAAGGCTCGGTCCACGAGGCGATTACAGCCATGATTTCATGGGCCGAAGGTGTTATTTCGGTGGTAGAGCCTCCGATTACGTCTAATGGTTTGGAATCTGGGGGTGTATTTGGATCCGTGCTAGTGTTGCCGGACTCCCCTTCCCATACCACGGATGGCTTGAACAAACTTTCCAGGAATATGCTAGGTGGGACAGGGTCGCGTTTAGCGTCGATGCGGGAGAGGATATCCACCGCTTGATTGTTTTCTTGAGCCACATGGTGGAATTCGAGCCCCTCGAACCGAGCTGACATTTTGAGGAGGGCATTACAGTAGGCCACCATTTTTGGATCCTTGGCATCAAAGTCTCCATTTATTTGTGATATTGCGAGGTTTAAATCCCCGCGCACCTCCAGGCGTTGAATGCCCATAGAGACTGCCATCCAAAGACCGTGCAACCGAGCCTCGTATTCGGCTGCGTTGTTGGAGTCCGTGTATAATATTTGGAGTACGTATTGGACCATGTCTTCGGTGGGAGACATCAGGACTACACCTGCTCCCAATCCGGCCCGCATTTTAGAGCCGTCGAAGTGCATGATCCATTTAGAGTACGCACCATACTCTTTAGGTAATTTGGCTTCTGTCCATGCGGCGACACAGTCAGCCAGTACTTGCGACTTGATGGCCCGCCGTGGTTTGTATGTTATGTCAAACGGAAGGAGCTCGATGGCCCATTTAGCAATCTGGCCCGTAGCGTCGCGGTTATTTATTATGTCATTGAGTGGTACTTCGGAGGCCACCGTAATCGAACACTCTTGAAAGTAGTCTCGTAGCTTCCGGGATGCCATGAAGACCGCGTATGCTATCTTTTGATAGTGTGAGTATCGGGATTTGCATGGGGTGAGGACCGTGGATACGTAATATACCGGCTTCTGGAGCGGGAATTTGTATCCGTCAGCCTCTCGTTCGATGACGAGCACTAGTCTTACAACTTGATGTGTTGCAGCTATGTACAATAGCATAGGTTCGCTAGTATTTGGCGCTATTAGGACTGGATTACTGGCCAATAAGGTCTTTATTTCTTCCAGTCCGGCTGCGGCTGCATCCGTCCACACGAAGTGTTCGGTGCACCGAAGAAGGCGGTAAAGAGGTAATGCCTTTTATCCTAACCGGGAGATAAAGCGGCTTAAGGCAGCCATGCATCCAGCTAGTTTCTGGATATGCTTGAGGTTTGTTGGGATAGCCAACTACGACAGAGCTTGGATTTTTGCCGGATTCGCTTCAATTCCTCTATTGGAAACAATGAAGCAGAGCCGCTTCCCAGAGGGCACGCTGAAAACACATTTTTCCGAGTTTAGCTTGATGTCATATGTTCGGAGGTTATCGAACATAAGCCTCAAGTCGTCTATTAGGGTTTCGACGTGTCTTGTTTTTATGACCATGTCGTCCACATATGCCTCCACTGTCTTGCCGATTTGCTTTTCCAGGCATGTTTGAATCATGCGTTGATAGGTTGGGCCGGCATTTTTAAGCCAGAAAGGCATAGTGTTGAAGCAGAAAGGACCATATGGCGTAATGAATGTCGTTGCGGCTTGGTCGGATTCTGCCATCTTTATTTGATGGTATCCAGAGTATGCATCAAGGAAACACAGTGAGTCGTGTCCTGCGGTGGCGTCGATGATTTGGTCGATGCGAGGGAGGGGGAAGGGATCCTTGGGGCAAGCCTTGTTGAGGTCCTTAAAGTCGACGCATAGGCGCCAGGATTTGTCCTTCTTTGGTACCATTACCAGATTTGCCAGCCAATCTGGATGCTTGATATCTCTGATGAATCCGGCCTCAAGTAGCTTGGCTAGCTCTTCTCCCATGGCTTGCCGTTTGGGCTCTGAGAAGCGCCTAAGAGTCTGTTTGACAGGCTTGTATCCTTTCAGTATATTGAGGCTGTGTTCGGCCAATCTGTGTGGGATGCCCGGCATGTCCGAAGGGTGCCATGCGAAAATGTCCCAATCACTATGGGAAACAGGTAATTTTTGCCGTCTGTGGATTACAGACGGCAAAGACCTAAATCCAGACGGCAAAGAGTTTGCCGTCAGGAAGCAGACGACAAAGTCAGACGGCAAAGATAAGTCGGCAAAGAAAACTTTGCCGTCAGCTTTTCATCGGAAAGACGACAAAGATTTTGCCGTCAGCCAATCTGTGAATTTGCCGTCTGCCACAAAAATAGCATACGGCAAAGACGCGTTCTTTGCCGTCTGTCAAAAAGTGTGCTTTGCCGTCAGTCATGTTAAACTACAGACGGCAAAAAATGTTTTTTTTTTCTTTTTTAAAAAAAGACGCCGGAGCAGCGCATCTCGCCCACCAGCCGTCGTTGAACCAAATCAGATTGAGGCGGAGCTCGCCGGGACTGAGCTGCTCGCCCAACAGCGTCGAGAGGGCCGTGTAGCGCGTCGTCATGGTCAACGTCCGGTCATGCCCTGTTGTCATTTGGCGGCCATGCAGGAGGGAGGAGGACCGCAGAAGAGAGGAGGGTGGAGCTTCTCAAATCGCTGGTGAGGTGGCGGAGCTTCACGCGGTGGAGACAGAGGAGCTTCACACGGTGGCAGTGGAGTTGCACGCGGCGGCGACGGTGGTGCTGCACACTGACCACGATGGATAGGCAGGCGAGGGGCGCAGTGCTGGACGGACGAACAAGCGGCATGTAGTGCAGCTTCTCGGGGACTAGCGGGCGTGGAGTGCAGCTTCTCGTGGAATAGCGTGCGTGGCGCCGGCCGGACGGGAGACGGGCGCAGAGCCGGCTGCTCGGGGACAGGTTGACGGGTGGGTACTAGCCGGTGGCGTGCGGCTGCTCGGGGGCGCGGGTCGGGTGGGCAGGCGCTGGGAGAGAGGAGGAAGCAGGAGATAGGAGGGAGCTGGCCGGCGGCGGGGCTCTGCTCGGGGGAGATGTAGAGAAGAGCTGCAGGAGAGAGGAGCTGCAGGAGAGAGGAGGAAGCTGGCCGCCGGCGTGCGGCTGCTCGGGGGCGCGGGATGGGCATGCGGGCGCTGGGAGAGAGGAGGAAGCAAGAGATAGGAGGGATCTGGTCGGCGGCGGGGCTCTGCTCGGGGGAGATGTAGAGAGGAGCAGGAGAGAGGAGCTACAGGAGAGAGGAGGAAGTTGGCTGGCGGCATGGAACTGCTCACGGAGGAGAGAGGAGGGCGCTGAGGGGATAAGGAGAGAGAGAGAGGAGTTGGGCGCGTGGGGTGGCAGGCCTCGTGGGTGGGCCCCTAGCTTTTTTTATGCATGGTGGTGGGCCCCTGACTTGTGGGTGGGTGGCTGCGTGTGTGTCCGACGCATATGGTGGATGGATACATGCGTTTTGGATCTTGCCACGTCACTGATCCGTGTGGTCAATCCGCGTGGTGTGTTTTCTCTTTGCCGTCTACCAAATAAAATTCAGACGGCAAACATCTCACTTTGCCGTCTGCTGATCAAAAGAGCAGACGGCAAAGTCTGTGCCGTCTGTTATTGTTTTGGTAGACAGCAAAGTGAGCGGTTTGCCGTTTGTGTTTTGTTGGACAGACGGTAAAGTCTATTTTGCTGTTAGTATTTCTTTGCCGTCTGCAGCAGACGGCAAACCTTGTATTTGCCGTCTGGCCCGATGAAAAGTAGACGGCAAAGATGCATCCTGACGGCAAATTATCTGTTTCCCGTAGTGAATTCTCGGGTAGGAAGTTTCATAGTGCGGCATCCATTGTGGGGCTCAACTGTGTCCCGATGGAAGCTATCTTCGTGGGGTCCGTTGGATGGACCTGGAATTTGACTATCTCATCTGCGGGTTTAAATGAGGTGGACTTGGGTCGCTTGTCGAGTATCACGTCGTCCCTGTCCATGGTGGCATGCAGCGTTGTTAGTTCTTCGGCTGCTAGAGCTTCGGATAATGCTTCCAGGGCTAGTGTTGCGGTTTTGTTTTCGGTGCGAAGTGCAACATCTGAATCACTGGCTAGAGTGATGATTCCATTGGGTCCAGGCATTTTAAGCTTCATGTACCCGTAATGGGGTATAGCTTGAAAGCTTGTGAACGTGTCGCGCCCTAAAAGGGCGTGGTATCCGCTGCTGAAAGGAGCCACTTGGAATGTGATTCCTTCGGACCTGTAATTCTTCGGAGTGCCGAATACCACATCGAGTGTGATTTTTCCCGCACACCGTGCTTCCCGACTAGGGATGATTCCCCTGAAGGTTGTGCCGCTTTGCTCAATGCGGCTTTTACCAATTTCCTTCTTGTTGAGTGTTTCTTCGTAGATCAAGTTTAATCCACTTCCGCTGTCCATGAGTACTTTAGTGAGCCGAAAGCCGTCCATGATTGGGCTAAGGACCAAAGCGGCTGGTGCCCGGACTGTCTGGAATTGAGGCTCATCACAGGCACTAAAAGATATAGCAGTGTCGTTCCATAGATTTATTTTTGCCATGTGGAAAATTTTAGCGAAATTTCGATGAGCTCGCTTGCACCTATTTTTTGAGGCGAAAGTCTCGAAGACTGTTAGTACCGTATTGTTTTCTTTGGCGCGATGTTGTTCTGCTTTATGGCTTACAAGAAGATCCTCACCACTTTTTTCTACCTATCGGAGTATCCAACATGCTCTAAGGCTATGTGTTGGTGTAGTGTCCAGCGTGCTGTGGACTTTACATGGCCCATTGAGCCATTCTTCCAATACGGTTCCACGCCCTGGGGTGGGCTTTGGTTTCTTGGGGATTGGGTTGTCTGACTTACAAGAGTTCGCCCGTTTAGCTCGAACAAAGGTTTTGGTCAGAGCCGAGCTATCCCAAAATTCTGTTTGGGTTTTCCAGGCGCTTTCCATCGCACAGTACTTCTGTACTATGGCTGCTAAGTCAGCAAAGTGCACTATGTCACGACGACTTATAACATTAAGGATCCCTTTGTTCGTGCAATTTTTGCAGAAAAGTGAGATTACGTCTTCCTCACGACAGTCCGTGACCTTGTTTAGCACAAGGAGGAATCTGGCCCAGTAGCGATGTACTATCTCTTGGGGCTCATGTCTGATCTGTGAATTTGCCATCAGCCAATCTGTGAATTTGCTGTCTGCCACAAAAATAGCATACAGCAAAGACGCGTTATTTGCCGTCAGTCAAAAAGTGTGCTTTTGTCGTCAGTCATGTTAAACTACAGACGGCAAAAAATGTTTTTTCTTTTAAAGAAAAACGCCGGAGCAGCGCATCTCGCCCACCAGCCGTCGTTGAACCAAATCAGATTGAGGCGGAGCTCGCCGGGACTGAGCTGATCGCCCAACAGCGCTGAGAGGGTCGTGTAGCGCGTCGTCATGGTCAACGTCCGGTCATGCCCTCTTGTCATTTGGCGGCCATGCAGGAGGGAGGAGGACCACAGAAGAGAGGAGGGTGGAGCTTCTTGAATCGCTAGTGAGGTGGCGGAGCTTCACGCGGTGGAGACATAGGAGCTTCACGCAGCGGTAGTGGAGTTGCACGCGGCGGCGACGGTGGTGCTGCACACTGACCACGATGGATAGGCAGGCGAGGGGCGCGGTGCTGGATGGATGAACGAGCGGCATATAGTGCAGCTTCTCGGGGACTAGCGGGCGTGGAGTGCAGCTTCTCGTGGACTAGCGTGCGTGGCGCCGGCCGGACGGGAGACGGGCGCAGAGCCGGCTGCTCGGGGACAGGTTGACGGGTGGGTACTGGCCGGTGGCGTGCGGCTGCTCGGGGGCGCGGGACGGGTGGGCGGGCGTTGGGAGAGAGGAGGAAGCAGGAGATAGGAGGGAGCTGGCCGGCGGCGGGGCTCTGCTCGGGGGAGATGTAGAGAAGAGCTGGAGGAGAGAGGAGCTGCAGGAGAGAGGAGGAAGCTGGCCGGCGGTGTGCGGCTGCTCGGGGGCGTGGGACGGGCAAGCGGGCGCTGGGAGAGAGGAGGAAGCAAGAGATAGGAGGGAGCTGGCTGGAGGCGGGGCTCTGCTCGGGGGAGATGTAGGGAGGAGCAGGAGAGAGGAGCTACAGGAGAGAGGAGGAAGCTAGCCGGTGGCGTGGAACTGTTCACGGAGGAGAGAGGAGGGCGTTGAGGGGATAAGGAGAGAGAGATAGGAGTTGGGCGCATGGGGTGGCAGGCCTCGTGGGTGGGCCCCTGGCTTTTTTTATGCATGGTGGTGGGCCCCTAACTTGTGGGTGGGTGGCTGCGTGTGTGTCCAACGCATATGGTGGATGGATACGTGCATTTTGGATCTTGCCATGTCACTGATCCGTGTGATCAATCCGCGTGGTGTGTTTTCTCTTTGCCGTCTACCAAATAAAATATAGACGGCAAACATCTCACTTTGCCGTCTGCTGATCAAAAGAACAGACGGCAAAGTCTGTGCCATCTGTTATTGTTTTGGTAGGCGGCAAAGTGAGCGGTTTGCCGTTTGTATTTTGTTGGACAGACGGCAAAGTCTATTTTGTTGTTAGTATTTCTTTGCCGTCTGCAGCAGACGGCAAACCTTGTCTTTGCCGTCTGGCCCGATGAAAAGCAGACGGCAAAGACGCATCCTGACGGCAAATTATCTATTTCCCGTAGTGAATTCTCAGGTAGGAAGTTTCATAGTGTGTGGTCCATTGTGGGGTTCAATTGTGTCCCGATGGAAGCTGTCTTCGTGGGGTCCGTTGGATGGACCTGGAATTTGACTATCTCATCTGCGGGTTTAAATGAGGTGGACTTGGGTCGCTTGTCGAGTATCACGTCGTCCCTGTCCATGGTGGCACGCAGCGTTGTTAGTTCTTCGGCTGCTAGAGCTTCGGATAATGCTTCCAGGGCTAGTGTTGCGGTTTTGTTTTCGGTGCGAAGTGCAACGTCTGAATCACTGGCTAGAGTGATGGTTCCATTGGGTCCGGGCATTTTAAGCTTCATGTACCTGTAATGGCGTATAGCTTCAAAGCTTGTGAACACATCGCGCCCTAAAAGGGTGTGGTATCCGCTGCTGAAAGGTGACACTTGGAATGTGATTTCTTCGGACCTGTAATTCTCCGGAGTGCCGACTACCACATCGAGTGTGATTTTTCCCGCACACCGTGCTTCCCGACTAGGGATGATTCCCCTGAAGGTTGTGCCGCTTTGCTCAATGCGGCTTTTACCAATTTCCTTCTTGTTGAGTGTTTCTTTGTAGATCAAGTTTAATCCACTTCCGCCGTCCATGAGTACTTTTGTGAGCCGAAAGCCGTCCATGATTGGGCTAAGGACCAAAGCGGCTGGTGCCCGAACTGTCTGGAATTGAGGCTCATCACTGGCACTAAAAGTTATAGCGGCGTCGTTCCATGGATTTATTTTTGCCACGTGGCAAATTTCAGCAAAATTTTGATGAGCTCGCTTGCACCTATTTTTTGAGGCGAAAGTCTCGAAGACTGTTAGTACCGTATTGTTTTCTTTGGCGGGATGTTGTTCTGCTTTATGGCTTCCAAGAAGATCCTCACCACTTTTTGCTACCCACCGGAGTATCCAACATGCTCTAAGGCTATGTGTTGGTGTAGTGTCCGGCGTGCTGTGGAGTTTACATGGCCCATTGAGCCATTCTTCCAATACGGTTCCACGCCCTGGGGTGGGCTTTGGTTTCTTGGGGATTGGGTCGTCTGACTTACAAGAGGTCACCTGTTTAGCTGGAACAAAGGTTTTGGTCAGAGCCGGGCTATCCCAAAATTCTGCTTGGGTTTTCCAGGCGCTTTCCATCGCACAGTACTTCTGTACTATGGCTGCTAAGTCAGCAAAGTGCACTATGTCACAGCGACTTATAACATTAAGGATCCCTTTGTTCATGCATTTTTTGCAGAAAAGTGAGATTACGTCTTCCTCACGACAGTCCATGACCTTGTTTATCACAAGGAGGAATCTGGCCCAGTAGAGATGTACTGTCTCTTGGGGCTCTTGTCTGATATGTGAGAGACGATTTATGTCCAGGTGGGTGGGTGTAGTTGAATCTGGATTATAATCCGATCTAACGCCCAGGGGCAGAGGAACTTCCGGGCCTGATAGCTCGGGATCTAGAGTACTGCCCAATTTTTCTGGCTCGATACCCGATTCTAAATCGGACGTCTGGGTCATGTCTTCCCGCGATCGGGTATACGGCTCAGAGAGCTCGGTAATCCGGACATAATTCGTCCTCAAAATAGAGGGATAATCCGTATGCGGCTCCTCCACTACTGCTATCTCGTGGGTGACCGGTGGGGATTTAATACCCCTCCGGTCGGATTTAAGCCCAACCCGATCATAGTCTGTAGCGACTCCCAGAGCGGCGATGTGATCCAGGAGCTCATTGAGGGAGGTGAGATCTATTGGATTCATCTGTTTGGCGAGTTCCGAATTGATGTGGAGGCTGTTTTTGATGACTTGAGAGGTCATCGTCGGCTTGGAAGCCGATTGGGCGGCCATTACGAAGCCGCCTAATCGGAGAGTCTGGCCTACCGCCAGCGCTCCCCCAGAGGTGATGTTGTCCTTGACAACGAGACGGGACATCGAGTCTCGCAGCAGCGGCACAGAGGAACTCTCAATGAAAGCACCAATGTCGGTGTCAAAACCGGCGGATCTCGGGTAGGGGGTCCCGATCTGTGCATCTAAGGCTGATGGTAACAGGAGGCAAGGGACACGATGTTTTACCCAGGTTCGGGCCCTCTCGATGGAGGTAAAACCCTACTTCCTGCTTGATTGATATTGATGATATGGGTATTACAAGAGTTGATCTACCACGAGATCGCAGAGGCTAAACCCTAGAAGCTAGCCCATGATGATTATGATTATGATCGTCCCTCTAAGGACTAAACCCTCCGGTTTATATAGACATCGGAGGGGGCTAGGGTTTACATGGAGTCGGTTACAAAGAAGGAGATATAATATCCGGATCGCCAAGCTTGTCTTCCATGCAATGGAGAGTCCCATCCGGACACGGGACGGAGTCTTGAGTCTTGTATCTTCACGCTCCAATAGTCCGGCCAAAGTATATAGTCCGGCTATCCGGATACCCCCTAATCCAGGACTCCCTCACCTGTCTTCAACAGTAATGTAAGTTTGTCCTTCTCAAGCCTTCAAACTTTGTTGTGTATATTTGGTTAGGCATGACTGCAACAACTGTTTATTTTTGGTGTTTGCATCAAATTGCATGTTTAAAGTTTATTATGTAGTTCATAAACAAAAGTTTTTCCTTCTCAATTTGAGTTTTCAGTTGTACAACCAAGTTCCTTCTTCATACCATGTAAATTAAACTATACAGAGCAAGTGATCTTCTTTTGCACTGCATGTATGCTTCTGTTCTTCATCCGTAATTCAGTGGTGTGGTGAACCTACCCACTACAGCACAATGTCATATTCTACAATGTCTTAACTATGAACAATGTCATATCATTCTACTATTATTTAAACCGTCTCTTTATTTGCCAATCTGAAATGGGATAAATTGACAGCACACTAACCCTTGATATTTATGAGTTCTTGATCTGTAATCCAGTGGTGTCGTGAAGCTGCCAACTCCTTCACAATGTCATTTCCTGCCATGTCTTGACCTAAACAATACCATATTGTGTTAATGCAATTTTAAATTGTGTCAGTAAGAAATGTGATGAATTGTCAGCATTGATACTTTTATGTGCAAAACCTGTCATCTGTCTGCTTGTTTATCTTTCAGAGTGAGGAAGATATAAGTGTTGAAAAAGCGCAGTCTCATCATCTTGCTCAGCTGCTTGCGCTGCAGCTCCCCAGCAGGGCTAACCTTTCTTGAACTCTATTGAAGTGCTGTCGGATTTGTATATTATTTTGTCTTCGTGTTTATTTGCACTGGTGGCGATCTTTGATGCCCAGTGTATGTAATCTGCTGTCTGCTTGTGCTTTATTATCATAGTGGCAAACTTTGATGCCTAGTGGATGAAATATGTCGTAATTTCTTTATTGTATAGTCTAGGTTTTTTCTTATTCACGATGCTGCAGTTATTTTACTGTATATATATCCTGTCTTCACAGTAAACCGGACAAACCTTAAAATACGTTACATAATCGGACCGTCATGCAATCACGATGTATGATCCGCATCATGGGCCCCGTCATCTTGGTCCGTTAAAAGGCCAAAAGTAAACTGGCCCACGAGTAGATTCGAGCCTTTAATAGGCCGAGTAACCCCTGGCCCTCTTTTCGCAAGAAAACTCAATGGGCTTTTAGGAGGCTGAGAAGTAGGTTGGGCCTGAAACATGCCGAACAGCTCATGGGCCGGCAGCAGCCCGAAATGGACCCTGGACCATGATTGTGCGAATCAAATCACGGGCTTTTAACAGGCCAAAATTGTCTCGGTCCTTGTTTGGCCCAACCAGATATCGGTTGCGAGCAGGCCGGATGCAAACCGGGCCGTAGTTACGCCCAATTATATGATGGGCTTTTAACAGGCCGAAATTAATATAGGGCCAAAATGTTAAACGGGCCCTTAATAGGCCGAAACTAATATCAGGCCGAATTACTAAATGGGCCTTTAGCAAGTGGGCCCAAAAGCATAGCATCCAGTTGACAGGCCGAATCTGATATGGGCCATAATTTAGCCCAAAGCCTCTTAAAGGGTCGGACCTGATCTGGGCCGTACTTTGGCCCAGAACGTGGTAGGCTTTTAACGGGCCGGATCTCATATGGGCCATTATTAGGCCCGGAACATGGCCGACCATTAATGGAGCGGATCAAATATGGGCCGGCATTTGTCCCAAAACATGACAGCCAGTTAATGGGCCGGCCTACTAGGGTCCTCAAAATCTTGTGGGCCTATAGCTAGGACGGCCCATTAATGTCGGTGATATCTCATGGGCGTTTAGCTAGGCCGGCCCATTATGATCTACAAGAATCTTGGGGGCCTTTACCTGGGCCGGCCCATTATGGCACACAAAAATCTCGTGGGCCTTTACCTGGGCTGGCCCATTATGGCCCGAAAAACTTGTGGGCCTTTAGCTGGGCTAGCCCATTATGGTCCGCAAAATCTCGTGGGCCTTTAGCTGGGCCAGCCCATTATGGTCCGCAAAATCTTGTGGGCCTTTAGTTGGGCCGGCCCATTTAAACTTGATGGGCCGGTCCACGTGTCAACATATCATCGGTGCGTCTCGCCCATTGGATGAGTGACACCTGTGCCAACGCGGACCTAACACGTGTCTCCTCCAGCCAATGATGATTTTACATGTGGAAAATCCCCATTGGTGTCACATCCCTGGCCCTGTTATGCACTAGGCTAGACCTCATGTGAGCATCATGTTTTAATTCAAATGAAATTTGAATTGAGGGATTTTCAAAGCCTCAGAAACCTTCTAAAAATGATCAACATTAAAATCTTCTCAAAGAAGTCCAAGAAAATGTTCCTCTTAGTCTCTGAAAATATTGCAAAGAGGTAAAACTCAAAACAATATTTTTGGTATCTCAGAGTTAATTATTTCGGGCCTTTGAATTAAATAAATAACTATTTGCATTGGATATATATTTCTTAGTTAATTAATATATGTCCAATAATTCTGATCTTTGATGAAGGGCTTTGGAATAATCCTACTAGTCCCTACCATAAATATCAGAAGCAATAAAAATGATTTAGTGTCTAAAACTAGATCAAAACAAACTACAGAAAATAGAAAACAGAAATAAATAGAAATAAAAGAGGGAGAGAGAAGAACTACCTGGCGCTCACCTCTCAGCCCACCTGGCCCAACTCCAGCTGGCGGCCCAGCCTGCCACCGCTAACTCCCCTGTCGTCTTCCTCCCCTCGCACCGAAGCAGCTCGGTGGCGAGCGCCGACGCCGCCCTGGCCACCTCCTGCTTCCACCTCCTCCCTCCCAGCCTGCCTGGCTCCTCCTCGACGCCCCGGTGACGCCACGCGCCTCCCCGACCCCCTCTCACTTCTCCCTCGCTCTCTGGACCTCCCTCCCCCTTGCTCCTCTGCTTCCCCCCCATGACCGAGAGCCGCCGCCGATGTCGCTCGCAACCACCGTGGCCACCGGCCACCCCTCGCCCTGTCGATAAGCCCAGAAGAACCGCCATCGTCTCCTACATCGTCTACACCAGCCCATTCGACTGCGGGAGCCCTGCATCGCCGCCCACGCCGTCTCCCCCATCTCCGGCCGCCCGAGATCGCCGGCGCCCGCTCGCCACCTCCGATGTCTCCCCCGAGTCGCTGGGCCTCCAATCGACCCCCTGTAAGCCCCGCCATTGTTCACCCCTACCCCCGTTCTCTTTTGCTCGCTCTGGCCGCCGATTCCATCAAGGCCGAAAACCACCGCCACGCGAGCTCGACTCCGGCGAAACCCCGGTGACCATTTGGTCACGGGCGTGCACCCGTTGTGCTTGCCGCGACCCGTAGAGCCCCTCCAGCGCCTCAGATCCCTCGCTTGTGAGCAGCAGCGCCGAACCCGACCGCACCCGAACTCCGGCCGCCGCCGATTTGGTCGCCGCCGTCGATCCCGACCACCGCAGCTGCTGCCGCCACCACCACTGGATGCGCGAGTCTTCCAGCTCGCTGTAGCCGCAAACCCCGAGCAAAACGGTGCCCTGTAGCGCCGTCCCGAGCAACTCCGGTGAGGTCTCGCCATCGCCGTGGTCGCCGGCGTCACTTGCTGACGTGGCGTTGCCATTAGCGGCTAATCCCCCCCAATTAGCACACTAACAGACACTGACAGTGGGCCCCGTAGCGGGTCAAAGCCCGAGTCAACACGGGATTAGTTCCTGTGTCACTGACGTATGGACCCCGCATGTCAGGTTTGACCGGACAGTGACCTGTTGACCTGTTGACGTCACT
The DNA here is from genome assembly GCF_018294505.1 of Triticum aestivum. NCBI lineage: Eukaryota > Viridiplantae > Streptophyta > Magnoliopsida > Poales > Poaceae > Triticum > Triticum aestivum. Next base: position 86,993,734 of record NC_057795.1, on the reverse strand, counting down.
ATGAGGTCATGCTGACGCAATAATTCCTTTCTGGAATTTAAATAAATCTTAAATGATTTAATAATTTCAGAAAATAGCTAAAACTTCAATAAATCATAGAAAATTAACCGTAACTCCAAATTAAATAATTTATATATGAAAAATTATCAGAAAAATTCAAGGAATCCATCTGTACCATTTTCATGCATGTTAGAACAACTTATAGCTGCTGTATAGCACAAATCAATTAAATGGCATTTGAATAATCACATATGGAGTTTGAATTTGAATCTTGTATTCAAACCAACCTCATTTAATCTGTTGCTAGTTGCATTAGCTCAAAACACATTCATATTGCCATGTCATGAGCATGCATCATATTGTGCATTACATTGATTGTATTTCTTCTTTGTTGTCGGTATCTGTTCCCTCCCGGTAGACGATGTTCCGACGTTGTGATCATTGACACTGATGAAGACTCAATGTTATCTTCAGAAGTGCCAGGCAAGCAAAACCCCCTTGTTCATTCCGATACAATCCTACTCTCTCGCTCCTGCTCTCTTTTACTGCATTAGGACAACAACGATTCATCTGTTACTTGTTGCGGTAGCTGAACCCCTTTATCCTTTGCATGACCTGTCATTGCCACAGTAAATAGATGAAACCCACTAGCATGAGTAGGAGTTGTTTGAGCCCTGTTGTGCCTACTCATTCATACTTGTTTGTCATGCCTGCTACTGCTTAGAGTTGAGTCAGGTCTGATTCATCGGGGATGAATCAGAGGTGTGTGAACATGTCCTACTGTGTGTGAGCTAAGTGTGTGAACACGATTTGGTAAAGGTAGCGGTGAGAGGCCATGTAGGAGTACATGGTGGGTTGTCTCATTGCAGCCGTCCTCAGGAACTGAGTTCTGTGTTTGTGATCCATGATTCAGCTACTACCACGCATTGGGCCCGAAACCAATGGACCCTCTCGGCTTCTTGGTCACCCTTGTCCTCTGTCCAGGAGTTGCAAGTAGTTTCTAGTGTTTGTAGTATGCTGGAGGCCGTGGGCAGCGCTGACCGGAGGGGTGGGCTGTGATGCGGTAGGCACGTGGCTGGGTATACCGGGCGCCCGTTTGGTGTCACGGAACCCTGTTCACAACGTTTGGGGCTGTGAGCGAAACTCCGGCCGGATCTCCTCATGGATGGAACCCGAATAGGCGATAAACCTGGACTAGAGACTTGAGTGTTTAGGCAGGCCATGGCCGACACCCACGTTGGGCTTCCGCTTGAAGGTTGCCGAGTACATGTCGTGTAAACGGCGGTAAGTGGTGAGAGCGTGTGTGAAGAAGTCCACCCCTGCAGGGTTAACATCATCTATTCGAATAGCCGTGTCCGCGGAAAAGGACTTTTGGGTTGCTTATATCAGTTCATAGACAAGTGAAAGTGGATACTCTAAAATGCGCAAGATAAGCGTGAGTGCTATGGATGGCGTTCTCGTAGGAAGACGGGAGCGGATCCATAGTGGTGTATTGATATGGTGAATATGTGGACTCGTGTGCGCCACCTCAAAGAGTTACTTGCAGTCGTAGTTCAGGATAGCCACCGAGTCAAAGCTGGCTTGCTGCAGTTAAACCCCCACCATCCCCTTTGTTGATAATGATGCATATGTAGTTAGTTCAGATGTAAGTCTTGCTGGGTACATTTGTACTCAGGTTTGCCTATTTTATGTTTTTGCAGAGAGACTACGGTCTCGCTAGTAGTACCGCATGGACTTCGACGTTTAGCTTGTTACCTCAGCTATGATCTTGTGCCTCGGCAGGATCTGGTAGATAGTCAGGCTTCTCAGCCTTTTTCATTTATAGATGTCTGTACTCAGACATGATAGCTTCCGCTTGTGCTTTGATTTGTATGCTCTGAATGTTGGGTCATGAGAGTCATGTTTGTAATATCTCGCTCCTCGGAGCCTATTGAATAAATACTTGAGTCGTAGAGTCATGTTGTGATGCCATGTTGTGTTTGCACATATCGAGCATATTGTGTGTATGTTATTGAAATGCTTGGTATGTGTGGGATCTGACTATCTAGTTGTTTATCCTTAGTAGCCTCTCTTACCGGGAAATGTCTCCTAGTGTTTCCACCGAGCCATGGTAGCTTGCTACTGCTCTGGAACACTTAGGCTGGCCGGCATGTGTCCTTCTTCGTTCCTGTGTCTGTCCCTTCGGGGAAATGTCACGCGATGAATACCGGAGTCCTGTTAGCCAGCTACAGCCTGGTTCACCGGAGTCCTGCTAGCCCAGTGCTACAGCCTGGATTCACTCGCTGATGACCGACACGTTCGATGTTGGGTCATGGATGCTTGTCCCTGTAAGTTTGTGCCACTTTGGGTTTACGACTAGCCATGTCAGCCCGGGCTCCTTATCATATGGATGCTAGCGACACTATCATATACGTGTGCCAAAAGGCGCAAACGGTCCCGGGCAAAGGTAAGGCGACACCCGTGGGAATACCGTGCGTGAGGCCGCAAAGTGATATGAGGTGTTACATGCTAGATCGATGTGGCATTGAGTCGGGGTCCTGACAATTGGTCGGGGCTGTTAAGGGGTTATCGGATCCAAAACCCGACCCGATAGCTTAACGGCGTTCCATTACGGTGGATGCCATGTGTTGGTCAACCTTGATGAAAGCACTTCTGTGACGTGTGATTTATCGTCATGGAAGTGGACACTTCCGTGATGATAATTTTGGTAATGTCATGGAACACTTCTACGACAGCACACGTATGACTATCTTGATTCTGTCATAAAATCGTCATGGATGTACATGCATGAAAAAAACGCGACCTACTATGAAAAACACGTATCATCACGGAAGATTATTTTTTTGTAGTGTAAGCATCAAAAGTATGGCTACCCAAGAAATTCCCTCCGGCAATGGCATCAAGAATGCATCTATTCCAAGGAGTAATGCCTACGTAAAAATTGTGTAGAAGAACAGAAGTAGATTGCTTCCTAGTAGATTAATTTTGAGCATTGCAAATTCTATTCCAAGCATCTTTTAGATTTTCTCCCTCCCTTTTTTTAAAATTAAGAACTTCATGATTGGGAGTACTAAGGATGATAGGAGGACTAGCCATAACGACGAGATAAATTATCTAACACTCGAGAACAGAAGAGGCAAGCGAAAAAGAGGCGAACAGAAAAGAGAGGGTGAATAAAACGGCAAGGGTGAAGTGGGGGAGAGGAAAATGAGAGGCAAATGGCAAATAATATAATGCGAGGGAGATGAGTTTGTGATGGGTACTTGGTATGTCTTGACTTGTGCGAAGACCTCCCCGGCAACGGCGCCAGAAATCCTTCTTGCTACCTCTTGAGCACTGCGTTGGTTTTCCCTTGAAGAGGAAAGGGTGATGCAGCAAAGTAGCGTAAGTATTTCCCTCAGTTTTGAGAACCAAGGTATCAATCCAGTAGGAGGCTCCATGCAAGTCCCTCGTACCTACACAAACAAACAAGAACCTCGCAACCAACGCGATAAAGGGGTTGTCAATCCCTTCACGGCCACTTGCGAAAGTGAGATCTGATAGAGATAATAAGATAAGATAAATATTATTGGTATTTTTATGATATAGATTGAAAAGTAAAGATTGCAAAATAAAGTAGATTGGAAACTTATATGATGGAAGATAGACCCGGGGGCCATAGGTTTCACTAGTGGCTTCTCTCAAGATAGCATAAGTATTACGGTGGGTGAACAAATTACTGTCGAGCAATTGATAGAAAATTGCATAGTTATGAGATTAGCTAGGCATGATCATGTATATAGGCATCACGTTCGCGACAAGTAGACCGACTCCTGCCTGCATCTACTACTATTACTCCACACATCGACCGCTATCCAGCATGCATCTAGAGTATTAAGTTCATAAGAACAGAGTAACACATTAGGAAAGATGACATGATGTAGAGGGATAAACTCAAGCAATATGATATAAACCCAATATTTTTATCCTCGATGGCAACAATACAATATGTGCCTTGCTGCCCCTGCTATCACTGGTAAAGGACACCGCAAGATTGAACCTAAAGCTAAGCACTTCTCACATTGCAAGAAAGATAAATCTAGTAGGCCAAACCAAACTGATAATTCGAAGAGACTTGCAAAGACAACCAATCATACATAAAATAATTCAGAGGAGATTCAAATATTTCTCATAGATAAACTTGATCATAAACCCACAATTCATCGGATTTCGACAAACACACTGCAAAATGAGTTACATCGAATAGATCTCCAAGAAGATCGAGGAGAACTTTGTATTGAGATTCAAAGAGAGAGAAGTAGCCATCTAGCTAATAACTATGGACCCGAAGGTCTGTGGTAAATTACTCACAACTCATCGGAGATGCGTTGGGATGATGTAGAAGCCCTCCGTGATCGATTCCCCCTCCGGCGGAGTGCCGGAAAAGGCCCCAAGATGGGATATCACGGGTACAGAAGGTTAGGGCGGTGGAAATAGGGTTTCGTGGTGCTCCTGGATGTTTTCAAGGTATGTAGATATATATAGGAGGAAGATGTATGTCGGTGGAGCCACAAGGGGCCCACGAGGGTGGGGGGCGTGCCCACCCCCCTAGGGCATGCCCTGCACCCTCGTGGCCGCCTCAGCTGCTTATTGACGTCCACTCCAAGTCTCCTGGATTGCATTTGTTCCAAAAAGATCGCTCCCGAAAGTTTCATTCCGTTTGGACTCCGTTTGATATTCCTTTTCTTCGAAACACTGAAATAGGAAAAGAATTAGCAATTCGGGCTGGGCCTCCGGTTAGTAGGTTAGTCCCAAAAATGATATGAAAGTGTAAAGTAAAGCACATAAACAACCAAAACGGGTAATATAATAGCATGGAACAATAAAATATAATAGATGCGTTGGAGATGTATCAGGTTCTAGCTGTCATATGGAGGAATCATTATTTTGCACATAATAAGGAGGCATTTCCTTGCGTGCGGTTGTGGACCCAGCTGTCAGCCTCTCCACGTACAGTACTCTTCTGATGTAAGTCGTTCCTTGACCATGTTGACCACACCACGCCGAGAGAACCAGGGCGGTAGACAACAACGAGGCCTAGGAAGGGGACGATGTGGAGCCGGGGAAGACACGGTAGTGGATGCCCACGCAGAGAGGAGTACGAGGGTTCACTGGTTCGGCTGCGGTGTGAAGCTGCCATCGCCGCAGGGCCTGGCTAGCGGTGAGAGTAGTAGGGGGCGGTGAGGCCTCAACTGCAGCACAACCGGCCACTAGAGGCAGGAGCAAGCGGTCTCACCAGCGCTGGTTTGGGCGGCTAGTGCAAGAAGAGCAGCGATTAAAGAAGAAACATGACCGTTCGATTCAAATCCAGCGGTTACTGCTGCTAAAATCGTTTATTGACTAAGTTGACAAGCCCTACGTACGCGTCAACTTAGTACCCATAGGTCAGTCTCCCAACCGGTGCGCCCCAGATGTCAGTGGGAGGAATCATTTTTTTCGTGTAATAAGGAGGCGGTTGATTACGTGTGGCCAGGCCAGCGAAGGGAGCACGAAGATCAGAGATTGAAGAAGCACGTCGGCCGTTGGATAGACATCCAAAAGTGACTACTGCTAGAATCGTGTGTTGACTGACAAAGCCTTGCGTAAACAAGTCAGCCTCGAAATCTGTGGCCTGTACAGCCCATTTGCTATTATTTTTATAATTTTTACTCATTTCCTAATTCATATGGAATTTATTGCAGCCCATTTCCATTTTTAGAATTGCTGCCCATTTTCTGGTCAGTACCAGGGTTAAAAAGTTTAACTAAATATGTGCGAAATTTTGAAAATTCACAAATTTTTGCTGGGGAACAAAATATTCTTAATCCAAAAATTAGTAGCTATACTAAAACAAATTTAAAAATAAATTAGTACTATGTCATGTTAAATCCAATGAAATAGTATAAAATATTAGTGAAGAAAAAAAACAAAAAAAGAAACTAATATCCCATTTGCTATAATTTTTTTGGAATTTTCAACCCCTTTGATATTACTTTTAACAGACACTGACCATACTCTCTGGCCAGACCGGAATGCATCCCTCCTCGTCTTGAAAGATTTGCAGCCCAGTAAGTCGAAGAAAACAAATAGGCCTAGCTTGGGTATTCTTCAAAAAGAAATACTGGGCTACCTATTTTCCCAAAGAAAAAACTTCTGGGCTGGTCATGTTGTTTGACGAGCCACAGAGACCGCACAACCCAGTTTATAGCCTGCTCCTCCAAATTACTACTCAAAGAAAAAAAGTTGTGCAATTCTGTCGTTAATTGACTATACGTTGAAAATGATGTGGGTCCCAGATATCAGAAGGGTGGATTAGAGTAAAAAAACGAGGGGTGCATCTAAGTAGTAAAAGAGGCGCTTGCTTGTGTTCGGAAGTGGACCTGGTGGGTCCGTACTATCATACTCACAACTACAGTCCTCTCCTGATTCACTATGTTGACAGGGACCGTTTCAAAAAAAATTATGTTGACAGGGCCGGACGGCGGCGCCGTGGCAAGCGCACCAAGGCGGAGGATAAAGTGATGTCGCCAATGTGCTGTGCTGAGTTGGACATTCTTATTGAAAAATAAAAATGGACTGGAACTATTTACGACATTGACTAGGAATTGCATGGGTCCGCTGGTTGCAGGAAGAAAATGCTGGGAGAAAGAAGACTGGTCGCTATCTTTGCCTAAGAATAATATCGACTGAACATAACGCCACTATCATAGGAAATACTATCCTCTTGTTAAATCATGAATTTAAAGAAGTGGTGCATGAGCATTTTGCTTTATTTATTTATTTACTTATTTATGTTTAGGTGACCATGAGCATGTACCTGGGCCGGATTCATGTGAGAGCCCCCCTTCCAGTTAATTATGGGCTCCTCTATTGGGCCTTCATCAGTGGGCTGCATGTTATCAACAAGTGGAAAATGTGTTCCGTACCAAAAATAGTATGCGCTACGTACAGTACGGGGCACTAAAGGATCATGCAACGACTTCCAAAACATTGTGTTTATCGTTCTAACAACACATTTATTCAACCAACAGATGAAACATACTATTGATTGTACATTGAAAACAGCACCAGCAGCAACCAGGGCTAGGGGTGCAACAGAAGCAGTAAGCAGGCCAGAAGAGTAACGACACAGCTCTCTCTTCCAAACCAAACATCAGCCATCATTATTGTTGGGGATATAACTATTAGGTGTGACCCGCCCAGGAGGGGCTGGGTTATACCCACAAGTACTCTTAAAGCCCAAGACCAAGGTTGAAGGTGGCGGTTTAGTAAAGGGCCCAAGGCCCAGAGGCGACTTAAGGCCCATAGAGATAAACCGCCATATGTACATGACTTGTATTGTAAGGCAAGAATAGTTTAGAGACTGATCCAGACACTGTTTATGAGCCGGTCGGGACTTAGTGAGCTGTTGGGTGTCGACCTCTGTATATAAAGGGACGACCCGACGGCGGTTCAGGGCAAGGAACATCATATCGAGAGCTAGGTCAAGCTATTCCGCTCCCTAGTAATCGAGTCATAAGAAATCCCACTCAAAATTGGATCGTGGGCCTTTACCTTCACCGCAAGGGGCCGAACCAGTATAAACCCCACGTCCTTTGTCCCGATTAACCCCTTTAAGCTTCCTAGTTGCGATGGCTCCACGATTAAGTCCTTTCACTAGGACATCTGACGTGACAATTCCTCGACAATTGGCGCCCACCATGGGGCCAACGCATGGTGGATTTGAGTTCTTGAAGGGCAGCTTCGAAGGGATCAAGGGATACGATGTGGGCCGGATGACCAAGAGTCGTCGCGGCAAGCTCTACATCAACGACACAGGCTGGGGCCTCGACGCTGGCTCAATTTAGTACGGGTACCGGGTCCCCTTCGCGGAATTCACGTCTTCATTGGCAAGACCGTGTTGGGGAACGTAGTAATTTCAAAAAAATTACTACGCACACACAACATCATGCTGATGCATAGCAACGAGAGGGGAGAGTGTTGTCCATGTACCCTCGTGGACCGAAAATGGAAGCGTTAGCACAACGCGGTTGATGTAGCCGTACGTCTTCACGATCTGACTGATCAAGTACCGAATGCATGACACCTCCGAGCTCAGCACACGTTCAGCTCCATGATGTCCTCGCCTTCTCGATCCAGCAAGACGGGCGAAGTAGTAGATGAGTTCCGGCAGCATGACGGCGTGATGATAGTGTTGGTGAAGAACAATCTCCGACGGGCTTCGCCTAAGCACTACGGAAACTATGACGGAGGATAAACTAGAGGGGTCGGGGTTGCCGGCACACGGCTTGGTATTTCTTGATGTGTCTTTGGTGCTAGCCCTTCTCCTCTATTTATATGTTGAGCCTTGGGGTCAAAACTTGGAGTAAAAGCCTCCACAAAGTCGGTTTCGCCCAAAAGGCAAGAGTCCTCGGACTCCAGGGCCACACGCCAGGGTTCCCGGCGTCTGGACCCAGATGCGAGGGACCCTGGCGTCTGGCCCCTGGACTCCGCAAAACATCCTTTTTGTGCTTTCCAAAAACCTTGTGGGCTTTCCCCTTTGGCCCAAATAAAGTGTTCTCGTACCCAAACATTTCGGGAAACATCTGGAACCCCTTCTGGTGAATTCCGGAACCCTTCCTGAGAACAAACACTATTATCCCATATATAAATCTTTATCTATGGACCCTTCCGGAGTTCCTCGTCATGTCCGTGATCATATCCGGGACTTCGAACAACATTCAGTTACCAACATACATAACTCATATAATACTATATCATCAATGAACGTTAAGCGTGCGGACCCTACGGGTTCGAGAACTATGTAGACATGACCGAGACACTTCTCTGGTCAATAACCAATAGCGGAACCTGGATGCCCATATTGGCTCCTACATATTCTACAAAGATCTTTATCGATCGAGCCGTATAACAACATACGTTGTTCCCTTTTTCATCGGTATCTTACCTGCCCGAGATTCGATCATCGGTATTATCATACCTAGTTCAATCTTGTTACCGGCAAGTCTCTTTACTCGTTCCGTAGTACTTCATCCCGCAACTAACTTATTAGTCACAATGCTTGCAAGGCTTATAGTGATGAGTATTACCGAGAGGGCCCAGAGATACCTCTCCGACAATTGGTGTGACAAATCCTAATCTCGAAATACGCCAACTCAACATGTACCTTTGGAGACACCTGTAGAGATCCTTTATAATCACCCAGTTACGTTGTGACGTTTGGTAGCACACAAAGTGTTCCTCCGGTAAACGGGAGTTGCATAATTTCATAGTCATAGGAACATGTATAAGTCATGAAGAAAGCAATAGCAACATACTAAACGATCAAGTGCTAAGCTAATGGAATGGGTCAAGTCAATCACATCATTCTCCTAATGATGTGATCCCGTTAATCAAATGACAACTCATGTCTATGGCTAGGAAACACAACCATCTTTGATCAACAAGCTAGTCAAGTAGAGGCATACTAGTGACACTATGTTTGTCTATGTATTCACACATGTATTATGTTTCCGGTTAATACAATTCTAGCATGAATAATAAACATTTATCATGAAATAAGGAAATAAATAATAACTTTATTATTGTCTCTAGGGCATATCTCCTAGTCTCCCACTTGCACTAGAGTCAATAATCTAGTTCACATCACCATGTGATTTAACACCAATATTCACATTTGCATGTGATTAACACCCATAGTTCACGTCGTCATGTGACCAACACCCAAAGGGTTTACTAGAGTCAATAATCTAGTTCACATTGATATGTGATTAACACCCAAATAGTACTAAGGTGTGATCATGTTTTGCTCGTGAGAGAAGTTCAGTCAATGGGTCTGTCACATTCAGAGCCGTATGTATTTCAAATTTTCTATGTCTACAATTCTCTGCACGGAGATACTCTAGCTAATTGCTCCCACTTTCAATATGTATCCAGATTGAGACTTAGAGTCATCTGGATCGGTGTAAAATCTTGCACCGATGTAACTTTTTACGACGAGTTCTTTTATCACCTCCATAATCGAGAAATATTTCCTTAGTCCTCACTAAGGATATTCTTGACTGTTGTCCAGTGAACTACTCTTAGATCAAAATTGTACTCTCTTGCCAAACTCAGAGCAAGGTATACAATAGGTATGGTACACAGCATAGCATACTTTATAGAACCTATGACTGAGGCATAGGGAATGACTTTCATTCTCTTTCTATTTTCTGCCATGGTCGGGATTTGAGTCTTACTCGATTTCACACCTTTGTAACACAGGCAAGAACTCTTTCTTTGACTGTTCCATTTTGAACTACTTCAAAATCTTGTCAAGGTATGTACTCATTGAAAAAGCTTATCAAGCGTCTTGATCTATCTCAATAGATCTTGATGCTCAATATGTAAGCAGCGTCACCGATGTCTTTCTTTGAAAATATTCTTATTCAAGTATCCTTTTATGCTATCCAGAATTTCTATATCATTTCCAATCAACAATATGTCATCTACATATAGTTTTAGAAATGCTACAGAGCTACCACTCACTTTCTTGTAAATACAGGCTTCTCCAAACGTGTGTAAAAACCATATGCTTTGATCAACTCATCAAAGCATATCCAACTCCGAGATGCTTGCACCAGTCCATAGATGGATGCTGGAGCTTGCACATTTTGTTAGCACCTTTAGGATTGACAAAACCTTCTGGTTGCATCATATACAACTCTGCTTTAATAAATCCATTAAGGAATGCAGTTTTGACATCCATTTGCCAGATTTCATAAAATGTGGCAATTGCTAACATGATTTGGACAAACTTAAGCACCGATACGAGTGATAAAATCTCATCGTATTCAAAACATTGAACTTGTCGAACAACTTTTGCGACAAGTCGAGCTTTGTAGATAGTAACACTACTATCAACGTCTGTCTTCCTCTTGAAGATCCATTTATACAATATGGCTTGCCGATCGTCGGGCAACTCCACCAAAGTCCACACTTTGTTCTGATACATGGAACCCATCTCAGTTTCATGGCCTCAAGCCATTTCGCAGAATCTGGGCTCATCATCACTTCCTCATAGTTTGTAGGTTTATCATGGTCTAGTAACATGACTTCTAGAATAGGATTACCGTACCACACTGGTGCGGACCGTACTCTAGAAGACCTACGAGGTTCTGTAGTAACTTGATTTGAAGTTTCATGATCATCATCATTAGCTTCCTCACTAATTGGTGTAGGTGTCACAGGAACCGGTTTCTGTGATGAACTACTTTCCAATAAGGGAGCAGGTACAGTTACCTCATCAAGTTCTACTTTCCTCCCACACACTTCTTTCGAGAGAAACTCCCTCTCTAGAAAGGATCCATTCTTAGCAACGAATGTCTTGCCTTCGGATCTGTGATAGAAGGTGTACCCAACAGTTTCCTTTGGGTATCCTATGAAGACGCACTTCTCCGATTTGGGTTCGAGCTTACCAGGTTGAAACTTTTTCACATAAGCATCGCAGCCCCGAACTTTAAGAAACGAAAACTTTGGTTTCTTGCCAAACCACAGTTCATAAGGCATCGTCTCAATGGATTTTGATGGTGCCCTATTTAAAATGAATGTAGCTGTCTCTAATCCATAACCCCAAAATGATAGTGGTAAATCGGTAAGATACATCATAGATCGCACCATATCCAATAAAGTGTAGATATGACGTTCTGACACACCATTTCGCTGTGGTGTTCCATGTGGCGTGAGCTGTGAAACTATTCCACGTTGTTTTAAATGAAGGCCAAACTCGTAACTCAAATATTATCCTCCACGATCAGATCGTAGAAACTTTATTTTCTTGTTACGATGATTCTCCACTTCACTCTGAAATTCTTTGAACTTCTCAAATGTTTCAGACTTGTGCTTCATTAAGTAGATATACACATATCTGCTCAAATCATCTGTGAAGGTCAGAAAATAACGATACCCACCACGAGCATCAACACACATTGGAGCGCATACATCGGTATGTATTATTTCCAACAAGTCAGTAGCTCATTCCATTGTTTTGGAGAACGGAGTTTTAGTCATCTTGCCCAAAAGGCACGGTTCGCAAGCATCAAATGATTCATAACCAAGTGATTCCAAAAATCCATCTTTATGGAATTTCTTCATGTGCTTTACACCGATATGATACAAACGGCAGTGCCACAAATAAGTTGTACTATCATTATCAACTTTGCATCTTTTGGCATCAATTTTATGAATATGTGTATCACTACGATCGAGATCCAACAAACTATTTTCATTCGGTGTATGACCATCGAAGGTTTTATCCATGTAAACAGAACAACAATTATTCTCTGACTTTAAATGAATAACCGTATTGCAATAAACATGATCAAATCATATTCATGCTCAACGCAAACACCAAATAACATTTATTTAGGTTTAACACTAATCCCGAAAGTATAACGAGTGTGCAATGATGATCATATCAATCTTGGAACCACTTCCAACACACATACGTCACTTCACCATCAACTAGTCTCTGTTTATTCTGTAACTCCTGTTTCGAGTTACTAATTTTTAGCAACCAAACAAGTATCAAATACTCAGGGGCTACTATAAACACTAGTAAGGTACACATCAATAACCTGTATATCAAATATACCCTTGTTCACTTTGCCATCCTTCTTATCCACCAAATATTCAGGACATTTCCGCTTCTAGTGACCATTTCCTTTGCAGTGTAAGCACTCAGTTTCAGGCTTTGGTCCAGCTTTGGGCTTCTTCGCGGGAGTGACAACTTGCTTGTCATTCTACTTGAAGTTCCCTTTCTTTCCCTTTTCTTGAAACTAGTGGTCTTGTCAATCATCAACACTTGATGCTCTTTCTTGATTTCTACCTTCGTCGATTTCAACATCACGAAGAAACCGTGAATCGTTTTCGTCATCCCTTGCATACTATAGTTCATCACGAAGTTCTTAGTAACTTGGTGATGGTGACTAGAGAACTCTGTCAATCACTATCTTATCTGGAACATTAACTCCCACTTGATTCAAGCGATTGTAGTACCTAGACAATCTTAGCACATGCTCAATAGTTGAGCAATTCTCCTCCATCTTTTAGCTATAGAACTTGTTGGAGACTTCATATCTCTCAACTCGGATATTTGCTTGAAATATTAACTTCAACTCCTGGAACATCTCATATGGTCCATGACGTTCAAAACGTCTTTGAAGTCCCGATTCTAAGCCGTTAAGCATGGTGCAATAAACTATCAACTAGTCATCATATTGACCTAGCCAAACGTTCATAACATCAGCATCTACTCCTGCAATAGGTCTGTCACCTAGCGGTGCATCAAGGACATAATTCTTCTGTGCAGCAATGAGGATAATCCTCAGATCATGGATCCAATCCGCATCATTGCTACTAACATCTTTCAACATATTTTTTATCTAGGAACATATCAAAATAAACATTGGGAAGCAACAACGCAAGCTATTGATCTACAAGATAATTTGCAAAATACTATCAAGACTAAGTTCATGATAAATTAAAGTTTAATTAATCATATTACTTAAGAACTCCCACTTGGATAGACATCCCTCTAATCATCTAAGTGATCACGTGATCCAAATCAACTAAACCATGTCTGATCATCATGTGAGATGGAGTAATTTTGAATGGTGAACATCACTATGTTGATCATCTATACCTACTATTAAAGCAAGGTGCGTTTCGTTGATTTTTTCATCCGTTCACCCATAGTATTTTTGGAGATTTTTCTTCTATCCGAGGTGGTACTATTTTTTCATCCGTCCATCAAATTTAACGAAACAAATTTTGTGGTGCTATGACATGCACCTGGGCCTTAACCTGCCATGGCCCGACTGCATTGCCGGCCCTTACAATGAAAAATAAAAATTGCAAGGGAATCGAACTCCCGATCTGCCTTGCAGAATCGTACGAGTCGTTCCACTGAGCCAAGTCATCAATGCGTGTAGGAGAAAGGGTTCGTTTATTTATTTAATAGTCCCACCTCGCTCCATTACAACCTATTGCACCAGTTTATATTCGTCTTTAATTGCGTTGCATGAGTGGCACAAGTGGAAGGTGAGTAAATTGCGGAAGATTTAATTGCGTTGCATGGGTGAGAGAAGTGGAAGGCGAGCAAATTATGGAAGAATTAACCGCGAGAATAACTAACAACACGTTGCATGCGTGACAAAAGTGGAAGGCGAGTAAATAAATTACGGATGCATGGGAATCAATTTGTGCTAATTAAATGGGGATTGTGTCAATGAACAGAAATGGTGTACCTTTGCTGACCTTGTTAACAATAATAGCATGAGTGATGGCTTATATATGACCACAGCAATGTCATTAAAAAAAAGTACTACCGCCAGTTTGTACAGAGCACCATGTCCACAGGAATAACAAACTTTGGATTGAGTAGTGGGCTATAATTACTGTAGCTTATTTAGGATCTTTTTTTGCCGCTTTCTCTCATAAATTCTAGGCAAGAGGGTAGAAATGATCTCTCTCTATATCTCTTTGTATGCCAAGTGTTTGCTCTTATGTATGAATGTTTTTTCTAGACGTCCTCTTCAAGTCATCACTACCACTGTCAGTCCAATCGTCGATTGTGTCGACACGCTGCTTGGCTCCACCAATTAGCAGCAAACATTTTTTTTGTGAGAAAAATATGAATTTATGCCCCAATAACAGTGTGCTAATACAAACTCAAATACACTGTTTGGAACCTGACCCAGCTAACAAGTGATGCTACCTCCAGAACGACCAATATTAGCTAGACTATGAGCAACTCTATTTTTATTATGATCAATTTTTCAATGGAACATACCCATTCAGATCGAGGAGCTTCTTCATCTCCACAATAAGATGTCCATAACAGAACAAACATATGTTTCCTAACCCCGGTTGCTCTTTTGCTTGTGAGCTTTTGAAGGCCCCCTACAACATGGATGTAGGTGATCAAGCAGAGTTCGGGGAAGCCATGTCAGGTTTTTTCAGAAAATTAAAACTAATTTTGCCACCTGAAACTTGGTTAGGGCAGATACAACGCGGGCACAAGGTTTAAAATCCTGGCAATTGTCGCATCGTCTCTGCTCTTTTCCCGGCATCCACAAATAACCTAGAGTCGGACGCTAAAAAACAAATATAGAATGTAGCTGCTAGCCCCAGATGCTTTTGCATGTTAATTTTCCTAGGATTCTAGATACTCTTGAATCAGATCCCGGCTTAGAGTGACATTTTTAATCTTGTCATATGATGGTCGTTAGCTATTAATTATATCCATTTGTGGTCACTAATTCCACATGAGCTTGCTAGGCAATGCTAGCCTACATTAATAGTGTGTTATGTTCTAGATCAGCTCATCATTTTGGGATTGATCACATTTTTGTACATTCCGATCACCTAGAAATCACAACTATCGCGGGAAAGTGTGGGGAACACAATAAACGACAAAATGGCTGGGGCGTGTGATATTGATTTTCACCCGTTGCAACGCACGGGCATGTTTGCTAGTATCTACTATATGATTCACGCTCAACCTTTCGGTCTCCAGTGTTCTGAGGCCATATCAATATATGCTAGGCTCGTCAAGTTTAACCTCAGTATTCCGCGTGTGCGACTGTTTTGCACCCGTTTTATTTGAACGTAGAGCCTATCACACCCGATCATCACGTGGTGTCTCAGCACGAAGAACTTTCGCAATGGTGCATACTCAGGGAGAACACTTATACCTTGAAATTTAGTGAGAGATCATCTTATAATGCTACCATCAATCAAAGAAAGATAAGATGCATAAAGGATAAACATCACATGCAATCAATATAAGTGATGTGATATGGCCATCATCATCTTGTGCTTGTGATCTCCATCTCTGAAGCACCATCATGATCACCATCGTCATCGGCACGACACCTTGATCTTCATCATAGCATGGTTGTCATTTCGCCACCTATTGCTTCTATGACTATCACTACCGCTTAGTGATAAAGTAAAGCAATTACAGGGCGATTGCATTGCATACAATAAAGCAACAACCATATGGCTCCTGCTAGTTGCCGATAACTTTGTTACAAAACATGATCATCTCATACAATAAAATATAGCATCATGTCTTGACCATATCACATCACAACATGCCCTGCAAAAACAAGTTAGACGTCCTCTACTTTGTTGTTGGAAGTTTTACGTGGCTGCTACGGGCTGAGCAAGAACCGTTCTTACCTATGCATCAAAACCAAAACGATAGTTCGTCAAGTTCGTGTTGTTTTAACATTCTCAAGGACCGGGCGTAGCTACACTCAGTTCAACTAAAGTTGGAGAAACTGACACCCGCCATCCACCTATGTGCAAAGCACATCGGTAGAACCAGTCTCGCGTAAGCGTACGCGTAATGTCGGTCCGGGCCGCTTCATCCAACAATACCGCCGAACCAAAGTATGACATGCTGGTAAGCAGTATGACTTGTATCGCCCACAACTCACTTGTGTTATACTCGTGTATATAACATCTACGCATAAAACCAGGCTTGGATGCCACTGTTGGAGAACGTAGTAATTTCAGAAAAATTCCTACGCACACGCAAGATCATGGTGATGCATAGCAATGAGAGGGGAGAGTGTTGTCCACGTAACCTCGTAGGCCGAAAATGGAAGTGTTAGCACAACGCGGTTGATGTAGTCGTATGTCTTCACGATCCGACCGATCAAGTACCGAACGCACGGCACCTCCGAGTTCAGCACACGTTCAGCTCGATGATGTCCTCGCCTTCTCGATCCAGCAAGACGGGCGAAGTAGTAAATGAGTTCCGGCAGCACGACGGCATGATGACGGTGTTGGTGAAGAACAATCTCCACAGGGCTTCGCCTAAGCACTACGGAAACTATGACGGAGGATAAACTAGAGGGGTCGGGGTTGCCGGCACACGGCTTGGTGTTTCTTGATGTGTCTTTGGTGCTAGCCCTTCCCCTCTATTTATATGTTGAGCCTTGGGGTCGAAACTTGGAGTAAAATCCTCCACAAAGTCGGTTTCACCCGAAAGGCAAGAGTCCTTCTCGGACTCCAGGGCCAGACGGGGTTCCCAACGTCTGGACCCCTGGCGTCTGGCCCCTGGACTCCGCAAAACATCTTTTTTGCGCTTTCCAAAAACCTTGTGGGCTTTCCCCTTTGGCCCAAATAAAGTGTTCTTGTACCCAAACATTTCGTGAAACATCCGGAACCCCTTCCGGTGAATTCTGGAACCCTTCCGGAGACCAAACAATATTATCCCATATATCAATCTTTATCTCCGGACCATTCCGGAGTTCCTCGTCATGTCCGTGATCATATCCGGGATTCCGAACAACATTCAGTTACCAACATACATAACTCATATAATACTATATCGTCAACGAACGTTAAGCGTGCGGACCCTACGGGTTCGAGAACTATGTAGACATGACCGAGACACCTCTTTGGTCAATAACCAATAGCGGAACCTGGATTCCCATATTGGCTCCTACATATTCTACGAAGATCTTTATCGGTCGAACCGTATAACAACATACGTTGTTCCCTTTGTCATCCGTATGTTACCTACCCGAGATTCGATCATCGGTATTATCATACCTATCTCAATCTCGTTACCGGCAAGTCTCTTTACTCGTTCCGTAATACTTCATCCCGCAACTAACTTATTAGTCACAATGCTTGCAAGGCTTATAGTGATGAGTATTACCGAGAGGGCCCAGAGATATCTCTCCGACAATAGGTGTGACAAATCCTAATCTCGAAATACGCCAACTCAACATGTACCTTTGGAGACACCTGTAGAGATTGTTTATAATCACCCAGTTACGTTGTGACGTTTGGTAGCAGACAAAGTGTTCCTCCGGTAAACGGGAGTTGCATAATCTCATAGTCATAGGAACATGTATAAGTCATGAAGAAAGCAATAGCAACATGCTAAACGATCAAGTGCTAAGCTAACGGAATGGTTCAAGTACACATCATTCTCCTAATGATGTGATCCCGTTAATCAAATGACAACTCATGTCTATGTCTAGGAAACACAACCATCTTTGATCAACAAGCTAGTCAAGTAGAGGCATACTAGTGACACTATGTTTGTCTATCTATTCACACATGTATTATGTTTCCGGTTAATACAATTCTAGCATGAATAATAAATATTTATCATGAAATAAGGAAATAAATAATAACTTTATTGTTGCCTCTAGGGCATATTTCCTTCAGACCGGCAAGCTGGGCCCTGAGCTGGACCTCTGCACTGACCTCGTCGAGACGGCTCAGCGTGCGAGACCCGCCCAGGCTCTGCCTGCTGTGAAGAGTGCCTTCGTGGGATGCATCCACGGAGGACTCTCTGAAGGATCTGCATCTGGCGGTGAGACTGCCATCTATTCTGATGGTGAGTCATCCACAGGCGAGACAGATTTGTTGTATCAACTGCAAGACGGCGGGCTTGGGGGCTGTTCCGATGGTAGCAGTATTCCGGATCTCCTTGAGCCACCGAGCAGAGTCTGAATCTTCATGGCCGACACGCAACCTATTCAAGACTCCACAACTGCGGCAGCAATAACCTCAGGGTCAGCAGCAGCCGGGGCAAGAGGCCCTATGTGTTCGCCGGCTCAGGTGCTAATGGATCTCATGGATAAAATGACCGCTCTGTTAACCACCACGGTCAACTCAGCGGATCAAGCTCAACATGATGCGGAAGTGGCGCAGTTAAAACTAGATATAGTGCAGGCTAAGGAAGATCTGGCAACGAAAGATGTCAGGATCACCGCAGAACGGGCGGCTCTGGACGCTCAAGCTCTGTGGATTCAGGCGCAGACTTTCCAGCTCACGATGGATCAGAACGCGTCCAATGGGGTCATGAGGAGAAGATACCAGAAGACTCAGTCTCGGCTCCCTTCGGTTTATGATCCTCGAAACCTCTTCCATACACCCGGTGCAGGGCCCAGTAACCCGCTGGAGATAGACCGGGTTACGGCACCCGGGGCTGGAACGCCGGTTCAACCTCAGGTGATGCGGCCACCCCGTATGAATACTGCTCCACCTCAATATGTACCAACGCTATCGGGTCATTATTCTAACCCGTTGGAGAACATGATCGCTGCGACGGCATGACTGGCGGCTCTCCCGGTGGAGGGCGACTCTCCGACGGTGGTTGAAAACCGCAGGGTCAGAGAACTTGTTCAGACGGCCTTAGCACAGCAGGAGGCATACTCATATAGTCGGGACATGATTCCTTCAACCCCCCGTCCAAGCCGGAGCCCGAGTTATAGCAGGCACATCGACTCAGCGGCCGTTTCAAGCAACGCCCGGCGTCGTAACCAGCCAGGCGAGCATGACCCGGCGTGCAATGGAGCCTCTAATTTGGTGGATCATGACGACTTACCAGCCTTTTCTGGTTTATTCGACGACTTCTATTGAAGCAGGCGTGGCCACCAGGACCGGAGGTGTCCCCTGTCTGGTGCCGACTCTACGTAATGAGCATTTTCCCAAGGATTTCAAAGGACCTAGGAAGGTGCCTAATTATACGGCCGACTTGCAGCCTCTGGCATGGATTGAAAGCTACGAGATGGCTATGGAGTTACTGGAGGTCAGTGATGCTGCGATGGCCAAGTACTTCACCATGATGTTGGATGGGACTTCCCGCACTTGGTTGAAGGGGCTACTGCCTAATTCCATCGGGTCATGGGCAGAGTTAAAAGCCTGGTTCATTCAGAACTTCAAGGATACATGCAAGCAGCCCATGTCAATTGTGGATTTGACTAATTGCAAGCCGGAGGAGGGTGAGTCCACAACCCATTGGGTGTGCCGGGTCAAGGCCATAACACATTCATCTGATAAGATGGATGCCGGTTCTGCAGTCTTAATGTTGGAGAAAAATTGCCGTTTTCAGCCTCTGAAGATGAAGCTTGGGCGGCTCAAGTGCGATTGTAATGATATGGGTACGCTGATGGTGGCTCTAGTCAAGTACGCCGACTCTGACAGTACCAAGGATCCCGAGTCTGATGATGAAACGACAGGGAAGGAAAACAAGAATGGCAATGGCAAGGGCCCTAAGCATAACCCAGCAAATCAAGGAGGTAATAAACGTAAGGCTGATGGTAGCTCGGAGTTTGTGGCTAACACCAATGTGCAGGGCAACAATCAACAACGTAAGGGGAGACCACTTCCCCGGTCCGGCGGGTCAAGCCCAACGCTTGAGCAGTTACTGAATGAGCCTTGTCCAAGGCATGGCACTCAAGAGAAGCCGGCCACTCATCTATGGAAGGACTGTACGATCATGAAGGCATTCAAGAATTCCAACATGTTTGAGGGTAATCATGGCAGGGCAGCCGCTCAGGTGGCGGCGGCTTTCATGGCCCGAGCGGTGGTCCAAATTGCAAATTTCACAATTCTCAGGGTAGTCAAGGTGGTCATAACCAGCAATCTGGCCAGGGTGGTCAGCAGCAGCAGCAGCAGGGTGGATACCAGAGCCATCCAAAGTAGCCGAATAGTGGATAATATCATGTGTTCACCACCAGTTTGTGTAAACGAGACCAGAAGCTTCATAAGTGGGCTGTGAACGCTGTTGAGCCGGCAGTTCCTCGTTATTTGAGATGGTCTGAGCAGCCTATTCTATGGAGTAGGGAAGATCACCCTCCCCGGGTTGATAATCCGGGTCACTTGGCCTTGGTGGTAGCACCTCAGGTTGGTGGATACAAGTTCACTAAGGTGCTCATGGATGGAGGCAGCAGTATTAATATCCTCTATTATGAGACCTTTCGCCGCATGGGTTTGACTGACAAAAATCTCAAAACTTCCAACACTGTCTTTCATGGAGTGGTTCCTGGTAAGTTGGCATACCCAGTAGGTAAGATTGAGATGGAAGTGGCCTTTGGAGATGAACATTATTCCAGGGCTGAGAAGTTAACCTTTGAGGTGGTCAAAATCAAGAGCCCGTATCATGCCCTCTTTGGGCGGCCGGCTTATGCCAAGTTCATGGCGAGGCCGTGTAATGTTTATTTGCAGCTCAAGATGCCGGGTCATAAAGGCACCATAATAGTGCATGGGAGCCGGAAGATAGCCTTGGAATGTGAGGAAGGCGATGCCGCTTATGCTGAATCTGTTTGTGCGTGATACGTATCCAATGTATCTATAGTTTTTGATTGTTCCATGCTATTATATTACCCATTTTGGATGTTTATGGGCTTTACTTTACACTTTTATATCATTTTTGGGACTAACCTATTAACCGGAGGCCCAGCCCGAATTGCTGTTTTTTTTTTGTCTATTCCAGTGTTTCGAAGAAAAGGAATATCAACCGGATTCCAAACAGAATGAAACCTTTGGGAGCGATCTTTTTGGAACAAACGTGATCCAGAGGACTTTGAGTGGAAGTCAAGAAACAAGGGAGGCAGCCACGAGGGTGCCCGGCGCGCCCCCTACAGGTGGACGCGCCCCCCACCCTCGTGGGCCCCTCGGGCGTCCACCGACCTACTTCTTCCTCCTATATATACCCATGTACCCCGAAAACATCAGAAGCGACCACGAAAAAACTATTTCCACCACCGTAACCTTCTATATCCACAAGATCCCATCTTGGAGCATTCGCCGGTGCTCCGGCGGAGGGGGAATCTATCACGGAGGGCCTCTACATCATCTCCAAGGCCCTTCCGATGAGTTGTGAGTAGTTTCCCACAGACCTTCGGGTCCATAGTTATTAGCTAGATGGCTTCTTCTCTCTCTTTGAATCTCAATACAAAGTTCTCCTTGATCTTCTTGGAGATCTATTCGATGTAACTCTTTTTGCGGTGTATTTGTCGAGATTCGATGAATTGTGGGTTTATGATCAAGTTTATCTATGAGAAATATTTTAATCTCCTCTGAATTCTTTTATGTGTGATTAAGTTATCTTTGCAAGTCTCTTCGAATTATCAGTTTAGTTTGGCCTACTAGATTGATCTTTCTTGCAATTGGAGAAGTGCTTAGCTTTGGGTTCAATCTTGCGGTGTCCTTTCCCAATGACAGCAGGGGCAGCAAGGCACGTATTGTATTGTTGCCATCGAGGATAAAAAGATGGGGTTTATATCATATTGCATGAGTTTATCCCTCTACATCATGTCATCTTTCTTAATGCATTACTCTGTTCTTTATGAACTTAATACTCTAGATGCATGCTGGATAGCGGTCGATGTGTGGAGTAATAGTAGTAGATGCAGGCAGGAGTCGGTCTACTTTTCACGGACGTGATGCCTATATACATGATCATGCCTAGATAATCTCATAATTATTCGCTTTTCTATCAATTGCTCGACAGTAATTTGTTCACCCACCGTAATACTTATGCTATCTTGAGAGAAGCCACTAGTGAAACCTATGGCCCTGGGGTCTATCTCTTATCATATAAGCTTTCAATCTACTTTATTTGCATCTTTACTTTTCCTACCTATATCATAAAATACAAAAAATATATTTATCTTATCATATTATCTCTATCTGATCTCACTTTCGCAAGTGGCCGTGAAGGGATTGACAACCCCTTTATTGCGTTGGTTGCGAGTTCTTGTTTGTTTGGGTAGGTGCGTGGGACTTTTGAGGAGCCTCCTACTGGATTGATACCTTGGTTTTCAAAAACTGAGGGAAATACTTACGGTACTATTGCTGCATAACCCTTTCCTCTTCAAGGAAAACCAACGCAAGCTCAAGACGTAGCAAGAAGGATTTCTGGCGCCGTTGCCGGTGAGGTCTTCGCTCAAGTCAAGACATACCAGGTAGCCATCACAAACTCATCTCCCTCGCATTTACATTATTTTCCATTTGCCTCTCGTTTTCCTCTCCCCCACTTCACCCTTGCCGTTTTATTCGCCCTCTCTTTCCCAATCTCCTCTCTCTTCCGCTTTCTCCTTGCTTTTTCTGCTGTTATGTCTGAAACGGGGGAGATTATCGTTGATATGGATAATAATAATATGGAAAATTCTGATACTCCTGCTGAAGAACCCACTATCTTACATATAAAAAATTTCGAATCGGTAGTCGTAATATTATTGGAAAAGGGGTTATTCAAGATTTCTTTACTTGTGCCGGTGCTTTACCTTCTATGGGTGGTTCTATTCTTCATAGAACTAGTAGTCTTGCTGATGCTATCGCTATGCTTGTAGTTGAGCTTGAAAGACAATTTATGCATATGCATCCTTGCATACAAAGAATTTTCCTGGAATTTTCTAATATTGAGCATTCTTCTGTTAAGCGCGCCGCTACTATCTTTTTGGCACATGAGTTTAGATTTATAATAAAGGAGGCCAAATAAATCTTTGCGCACTATAGGGTGGATGCCAGCCGTCCTCCCATAGAGGCGATCCTCTTTGATCAAGAGGAAATTAGGCGTCTTCAATCTTTGGAGTATATTGCTTTTGAAGAAAACCTTAGAAAAAAGGTTCCTACCAATGTCCTAGTTGATAGAATTTCCGAACTTAATAATGATTTTGCTCTTCGAAACAATGAGCTAGGATACTCTCTTGAGTATAGGTTCACGAAGTTCTGCCAAAAGAATGCTTATAATGATGAATTAGTTGTGCAATATGAAGGGCCAAAGGAGGAACCCATACCTCCTGAGATTGATGTTGGGGACTTTTGTCCCATTAAATTTAGCCCTTTTTATTACTTTTGCTTGCCTCAAAGAAAACTTGCTTCTGAACGTAGAGAATATGAGATGAGTTTTCGTGATCTATCTTATTATTATGGCACTACTTTGATCTATCCTCGCTTTTATGCCTAGCTAGGGGCGTTAAACGATAGCGCTAGTTGGGAGGCAACCCAATTTTATTTTTGTTTTTTGTTTTTTCTTATGTTTAATAATAAAGTTTTCATCTACCTTCTGTTTAGATGTGTTTTTATGTTTTAAATTAGTGTTTGTGCCAAGAAGAACCTATAGGATAACCTATGGTGATAGTTAATTTGATTCTGATGAAAAACAGAAACTTTGCGCGCAAGAAAATAATTTTAGTAATTCACAGAAACGTGATTCTGAGTTGATTCCTTTTTCTGTAGATCAATAAACAAATTTACCAGGACTTCCAATTTTTGTAGGATTTTTAGAGTTCTAGAAGTATTCGCGAGTTACAGATTGCTACAGACTGTTCTGTTTTTGACAGATTCTGTTTTTCGTGTGTTGCTTGCTTATTTTGATGCATCTATGGCTAGTATTAAATGGTATGAACCATAGAGAAGTTGGAATACAGTAGGTTTAACACCAATATAAATAAAGAATGAGTTCATTACAGTACCTTATGTGGTGGTTTTTCTTTCTTGCACTAACGGAGCTTATGAGATTTCCTGTTGAGTTTTGTGTTGTGAAGTTTTCATGTCTTGGGTAAAAGATTTGATGGACTATGGAATAAGGAGTGGAAAGAGCGTAAGCTTGGGTATGCCCATGGCACCCCAAGATATTCAACGATAAAAAAAAGCCTAAGCCTGGGGATGCCCCAGAAGGCATCCCCTCTTTCGTCTTCGTCTATCGGTAACTTTACTTGGAGCTATATTATTATTCGCCACATGATATGTGTTTTTCTTGGAGCGTCTTGTATGATATTAGTCTTTGCTTTTTAGATTACCACAATCATCCTTGCTGTACACACCTTTTGGTAGAAACCCACTTGATTGGAATTTATTAGAATACTCTATGTGCTTCACTTATATCTTTTGAGCTAGATAGTTTTTGCTCTAGTGCTTCACTCAAATCTTTTAGAGCACGGCGGTGGCTTAATTTTGAAGAAATTGTTAATCTCTCATGCTTCACTTATATTATTTTGAGAGTCTCTTAGAATAGCATGGTATTTGCTATGGTTATAAAATTGGTCCTAGAATGATGGGCATCCAAGTTGGGTATAATAAAAACTATCATAGGAAGTGAATTGGATGCTATGATCAATTTAATACTTGATAATTGTTTTGAGATATGGAGGTAGTGATATTAGAGTCATGCTAGTTGGGTGATTACGAATTTAAAGAATGCTTGTGTTGAAGTTAGCAAGTCCCATAGCATGCACGTATGGTAAAAGTTGTGTAACAAATTTGAAACATGAGGTGTTCTTAGATTGTGCATCCTTATTAGTGGCGGTCGGGGACGAGCGATGGTCTTTTCCTACCAATCTACCCCCCTAGGAGCATGCGCGTAGTGCTTGGTTTTTCATGACTTGTAGATTTTTGCAATAAGTATATGAGTTCTTTTTTGACTAATGTTGAGTCCATGGATTATACGCACTCTCACCCTTCCATCGTTGCTAGCCTCTTCGGTACCGTGCATTGCTGTTTCTCACCTTGAGAGTTGGTGCAAACTTCGCCGGTGCATCCAAACCCCATGATATGATATGCTCTATCACACATAAACCTCCTTATATCTTCCTCAAAACAGCCACCATACATACCTATTATGGCATTTCCATAGCCATTCCGAGATATATTGCCATGCAACTTTCCACCGTTCCATTCATCATCATGACACACATCATCATTGTCATATTGCCTTGCATGATCATGTAGTTGACATCGTATTTGTGGCAAAACCACCATGCATAATTTTTCATACATGTCACTCTTGATTCATTGCCCATCCCGGTACACCTCCAGAGGCATTCATATAGAGTCATATCTTGTTCTAGTTTTGAGTTGTAAATAAATAGATGTGTGATGATCATCATTATTATAGCATTGTCCCCAAATAAAAAATAAAGGCCAAAAAGAAAAAAAGAAAGGCCAAGAAAAAAAAAGAAAAAAAGAAAGAAAAAAGAAAGGCCCCCAAAAAAGAAAAAAAGAAAAAAAGGGGGGCAATGTTACTATCCTTTTCCACACTTATACTAGTGGGAATTTTTCATTATAGAACTTGGATTGTATATTCCTACTATGGGCTTCCTCAAAATGCCCTAGGTCTTCGTGAGCAAGCGAGTTGGATGCACACCCACTAGTTTCTTTTGTTGAGATTTCATACATTTATAGCTCTAGTGCATCCGTTGCATGGCAATCCCTACTCCTCATGTTGACATCAATTGATGGGCATCTCCATAGCCCGTTGATTATCATTGTCAATGTGAGACTTTCTCTTGTTTTTTCTTCTCCACACAATCCCCATCATTATATTCTATTCCACCCATAGTGCTATATCCATGGCTCACGCTCATGTATTGCGTGAAAGTTGAATTTTTTTGAGATTATTCAAGTATGAAACGATTGATTGGCTTGTCATCGGGGGTGTGCAAGATGGGAGCATTTTTGTGTGAAGAAAATGAAGCATGACCTAACTATATGATTTTGTAGGGATGACCTTTCTTTAGCCATGTTATTTTGAGAAGACATGATTACTTTGATTAGTATGCTTGAAGTATTACTATTTCTTATGTCAATATGAACTTTCATTTTGAATCATTTGGATCTGAACATTCATGCCACAATAAAGAAAATTACATTGAGAATTATGCTAGGTAGCATTCCACATCAAAAATTCTATGTTTATCATTTACCTACTCGAGGACGAGCAGGAATTAAGCTTGGGGATGCTTGATACGTCTCCAACGTATCTATAATTTTTGATTATTCCATGCTATTATATTACCAGTTTTGGATGTTTATGGGCTTTACTTTACACTTTTATATCATTTTTGGTACTAACTTACTAACCGGAGGCCCAACCCAAATTGCTGTTTTTTTGTCTATTTCAGTGTTTCGAAGAAAAAGAATATCAAATGGAGTCCAAACGTAATGAAACCTTCGGGAGCGATCTTTTTGGAACAATAGTGATCCAGAGGACTTGGAGTGGAAGTCAAGAAACAAGGGAGGTGTCCACGAGGGTGCTCGGCGCGCCCCCACCCTCGTGGGCCCCTCGGGCGTCCACCGACCTACTTCTTCCTACTATATATACCCATGTACCCCGAAAATATCAGAAGCGACCACGAAAAACTATCTCCACCGCCGTAACCTTCTTTATCCATTAGATCCCATCTTGGAGCCTTCGTCGGCGCTCCGCCGGAGGGGGAATCGATCATGGATGGCCTCTACATCATCAACAATGCCCTTCCGATGAGTTGTGAGTAGTTTACCACAGACCTTCAGGTCCATAGTTATTAGCTAGATGGCTGCTTCTCTCTCTTTGAATCTCAATACAAAGTTCTCCTTGATCTTCTTGGAGATCTATTCGATGTAACTCTTTTTACCGTGTGTTTGTCGAGATCCGATGAATTGTGGGTTTATGATCAAGTTTATCTATGAGAAATATTTGAATCTCCTCTGAATTCTTTTATGTGTGATTAAGTTATCATTGCAAGTGTCTTTGAATTATGAGTTTGATTTGGCCTACTAGATTGATCTTTCTTGCAATGGGAGAAGTGCTTAGCTTTGGGTTCAATCTTGCGGTGTCCTTTCCCAGTGACAGTAGGGGCAGCAAGGCACGTATTATATATTTGCCATCGAGGATAAAAAGATGGGGTTTATATCATATTGCATGAGTTTATCCCTCTACATCATGTCATCTTTCTTAATGCATTACTCTATTCTTTATTAACTTAATACTTTAGATGCATGTTGGATAGCGGTCGATGTGTGGAGTTATAGTAGTAGATGCAGGCAGGAGTCGGTCTACTTGTCACGAACGTGATGCCTATATACATGATCATGCCTAGATAATCTCATAATTATTCGCTTTTCTATCAATTGCTCGACAGTAATTTGTTCACCCATCGTAATATTTATGCTATCTTGAGAGAAGCCGCTAGTGAAACCTATGGCCCCCCGAGTCTTTGTCTTATCATATAAGCTTTCAATCTACTTTTATTTGCATCTTTAATTTTCCTATCTATATCATAAAATACCAAAAATATATTTATCTTATCATATTATCTCTAACAGATCTCACTTTCGCAAGTGGACATGAAGGGATTGACAACCCCTTCATTGTGTTGGTTGCGAGTTCTTGTTTGTTTGTGTAGGTGCGTGGGACTTTTGAGGAGCCTCCTACTGTATTGATACCTTGGTTCTCAAAAACCGAGGGAAATACTTATGCTACTATTGCCGCATCACCCTCCCTCTTCAAGGAAAACCAATGCAAGCTCAAGACGTAGCAGTGCGACAGAAAAGTTGAAGTTCTACAAGGACAATGTTCACCCGACAGATATGATGTCTTTGAAAAAGACAACCACAGAGCATGAGCCGGTAATGAAGTTTAAGTCGGCCGATGGTACTAAGCTTGTTGACTTTGTTCCGGGCGACTCATCTAAGCAGTTCAGTATCAGTGCCAATCTGGATCCCAAATAGGAAAGCGCGCTCATCGAGTTCATCCGTGAGAACCGGGACATCTTTTCATGGAAACCTTCTGACATGCCAGGTGTACCGAGAGAACTCGCTGAGCACACTCTTAATATTGATCCAAAATTTAAGCCGGTCAAGCAGTTTCTTCGGTGGTTCAATGAGGAGAGGTGTAAGGCCATTGGTGAGGAAGTGGCCCGGCTCTTGGCGGCCAGGTTCATCGTTGAAGTTTTTCATCCAGAGTGGTTGGCTAACCCGGTGCTTGTGCTTAAGAAGAATGACACTTGGCGTATGTGTGTGGATTATACGGACTTAAACAAAGCTTGTCTGGCTGATCCTTTTGCTCTCCCTCGTATTGATCAAATTAGTGATGCTACGGCGGGTTGTGAGTGTTTGAGCTTTTTGGATGCTTACTCTGGTTATCATCAGATCAAGATGGCAGTTAAGGACCAGGAGAAGACGTTGTTCATTACTCCGTTTGGAGCCTTCTGCTATGTGTCTATGTCTTTTGGGCTCAAGAGTGCCCAGGCGACTTACAAGTGGTGTGTGCAGAATTGTCTTCATAATCAGATCGGGCGCAATGTTCATGCTTATGTGGAAGACATTGTGGTGAAATCCAGAGAGAAGGAGACCTTGATAGATGATCTGAAGGAGACCTTTGACAATCTTCAGGTCTACAAGATGATGCTTAACCCAGCCAAGTGTGTTTTTGGTGTGCCTGCAGGCAAACTGTTGGGTTTTCTTGTTTCAAACAGGGGCATCAAGGCTAACCCGGAGAAGATCAAGGCAATCACCTCTCTGGCTAAGCCGGCATGCATCAATGTTCAGCGTTTGGCGGGTTGTATCGCTGCTCTAAGCCGGTTCATAAGCCGGTTAGGTGAGAAGGCTATACCACTGTATCAGATGATGAAGAAAACAGATAACTTCGTCTAGAGTGATGCTGCTAACGCTGCCTTTGAAGATTTGAAGAGACAGTTAGCTGAGCCGCCAGCCCTTGTTGCTCCCATTGATAAGGAGCCATTATTATTATATGTGGTTGCTAACACGTGAGCTGTCAGTGTGGACATCATGGTGGAGCACAAGGAGGCTGGCAAAGAGCATCCGGTTCAATGGCCGGTTTATTATATCAGTGAAGTGCTTATTGAGTCCAAGCAAAGGTATTCACATTGGCAGAAACTCGTTTATGGGGTATTCATGACAAGCCGGAAGCTTAAGCAATATTTCCAGGGTCACCCCATCACTGTGGTCAATTCTGCTCCTTCAGGAGATATCATACAGAATAGAGAGGCCACATGACGAGTCGCCAAGTTGGCCATTGAACTTGGGCCTCATGGTTTAAAATATGTACCACGCACGGCTATCAAGTCCCAAGAATTGGTGGATTTCATCAACGATTGGACAGAACTGCAGATGCCTGAAGAGAAGCTAGACAACACGTATTGGACTATTCACTTTGATTGGTCCAGGCAATTGGAGGGCTCAGGGGCTGGAATTGTTTTAGCTTCCCCTCGAGGTGACAAATTTTGTTATGTGCTAGTGTTGATGTTTCCCTGTACTAACAATGCAGCTGAGTATGAGGCCTTACTCCATGGTCTTCGGATGGCTAAGGAGATGAGCTTAAGTCGGGTAAGGTGTTGTGGCGACTCAGATTTGGTGGCTCAACAAGTATCAGGCAAGTGGGATTCCAAGGATCCTCTCATGGAGGCTTATCATCGTGAAGTTGATGCCATTGCTGGACATTTCAAGGGTTACCAAGTGGAGCACATTGACCGCAGAAAGAATGAGGCAGCTGATGCCTTCAGCCGGCTGGGCTCTCAGCGTAAGCTGGTGCCGCCTAATACGTTCCTGTATATTCTGCATAACCCTTCTGTCAAGTTACCTACAGAGGAAGACTTGGCAGTTCCTGACCCGGAAGCACAATTGGTGGCGGCTCTTCATGTCATCCCAGATTGGACAGTGCCATATTTAGCTTACATCACCCAGGGTGAGTTGCTTGAGGATGAAACCTTGGCCAGGAAGATAACCCCGCGGTCTAAGTCAATGACAATTGCCAGTGGCGAGTTGCATCATCGCAGTGTCACTGGGGCGTTTCAGCGTTGTGTCTCTCCTGAAGAAGGCCAAGAAATTCTACATGAGATTCATGAAGGGGATTGTGGCCATCATGCCGGGTCAAAATCCCTTGTGGCCAAGGCTTTCCGTCATGGATTTTATTGGCTAACAGCTCATGCTGATCCAGAGGACCTGGTCAGTAAATGTGACGGTTGTCAGAAGTTCTCAAGACATGCTCACGTGCCAGCTCAAGAGTTGAGGATGATTCCAATTACTTGGTCGTTTGCAGTCTGGGGGCTTGACAAGGTTGGGCCTTTCAAAAGGTCCAAAGATAAAAAGACCCACCTTTTGGTGGCGGTTGACAAATTTACAAAGTGGGTTGAGGCAGAGCCAGTTAGTAAGTGTGATGCAGCTACGGCGGTTTAGTTCATGAAGAAGGTGATATTTCTCTTTGGCTTTCCACACAGCATTGTAACTGACAATGGTACTAATCTATCTAAAGGCTCCATGGAAGAATTTTGTCAACGTGAGCATATTCGGCTTGATGTTTCATCGATAGCTCACCCCCAATCCAATGGTCAAGCTGAGAGAGCCAATCAGCAAAACTTGAAAGGCATAAAGCCCCAGCTTTTGGTCCCCTTGCAACGGATGCCGGGTTGTTGGGTTGAGGAGTTACCCTCTGTGATATGGAGCATCAACACTACTCCCAACAGGTCTTCGGGTTATACGCCTTTCTTCATGGTTTACAGAGCTGAGGCGGTTCTCCCTAGTGACATCCCTCATGACTCGCCCCGTGTGGCGGCTTATGTTGAGGCGGACAATGAACGAGCGCATCAGGATGCACTTGACTTGTTAGATGAAAAGCGTGACTTGGCAGCAGCTCGCTCGGCGATTTACCAATAGGACGTGCACCGCTATCACAGCAGCCGGGTTAGGTCTAGAACCTTTCAGGAAGGTGATTTGGTGCTCTAGCTCATCTAGGATCAAACTGATGCACACAAGTTATTCCCACCTTGGGAAGGGCCCTTTGTGGTCAGCAAGAACTTGAACAACGGGTCATACTACCTTATCGATGTTCGAGAGCACAAAGACTCACGTAAGTCGGAGGAGGAGACCCGCCGGCCGTGGAATATCGCTCATCTTCGGCCTTACTACACTTGAGCCACTGGCTCTCATGATGTACATATTTTGACGATGTATGTATTATGATAAATAATAAAGCAGGACCTCTGTCCTATTTTCATCCTCAAAGGTAATATGTCATTGTCATTATCATTGTCATCTCACATGTTTACTGAAGGAAATATGGCCTAGAGGCAATAATAAAGTTATTATTTATTTCCTTATTTCATGATAAATGTTTATTATTCATGCAAGAATTGTATTAACCGGAAACATGATACATGTGTGAATACATAGACAAACACAGTGTCACTAGTATGCCTCTACTTGACTAGCTCAATGATCAAAGATGGTTATGTTTCCTAGCCATAGACATGAGTTGTCATTTGATCAACGGGGTCACATCATTAGGAGAATGATGTCATTGACTTGATCCATTCCGTTATCTTAGCACTCGATCGTTTAGTAAATTGCTATTGCTTTCTTCATGACTTATACATGTTCCTATGACTATGAGATTATGCAACTCCCGTTTACCGGAGGAACACTTTGTGTGCTACCAAACTTCACAATGTAACTGGGTGATTATAAAGGTGCTCTACAGGTGTCTCCGAAGGTACTTGTTGGGTTGGCGTATTTCGAGATTAGGATTTGTCACTCTGATTGTCGGAGAGGTATCTGTGGGCCCACTCAGTAATGCACATCACTATAAGCCTTGCAAGCATTGTAACTAATGACTTAGTTGTGGGATGATGTATTATGGAACGAGTAAAGAGACTTGCCGGTAACGAGATTGAACTAGGTATTGAGATACTGACGATTGAATCTCGGGCAAGTAACATACCGATGACAAAGGGAACAATGTATGTTGTTATGCGGTTTGACCGATAAAGATCTTCATAGAATATGTGGGAGCCAATATGAGCATCCAGGTTCCGGTGTTGGTTATTGACCGGAGACGTGTCTCGGTCATGTCTACATAGTTCTCGAACCCGTACGGTCCGCACGCTTAAGGTTTCGATGACAATTATATTATGAGTTTATGAGTTTTGATGTACCGAAAGAGTTCGGAGTCCCGGATGAGATCATGGACATGACGAGGAGTCTCGAAATGATCGAGACATAAAGATCGATATATTGGACGACTATATTCGGAGATCGGAAAGGTTCCGAGTGATTCAGGTATTTTACAGAGTACCGGAGAGTTACTGGAATTCGCCGAGGAGTATATTGGCCTTATTGGGCTTTAGGGAAAGAGAGAGGAGAGGTTGGGCGCCCCCCCCCAAGGCCTAGTCCGAATTGGACTAGGGGGAGGGGCTGCGCCCCCTCCTTCCTTCTCTTCTCTTTCCCCTTTCCTTGACTCCTACTCCTGCTACATGGAAGGGGGGAATCCTACTCCCGGTGGGAGTAGGACTCCTCCAGGGCGCGCTATAGCTAGGCCGGCCCTCCCCTCCTCCACTCCTTTATATACGGGGAGAGGGGCACCCCTTGGAGACACGCAAGTTGATCTTCGTGATCGTTCCTTAGCCGTGTGCGGTGCCCCCCTCCACCATATTCCACCTCGATCATATCGTAGCGGTGCTTAGGCGAAGCCCTGCGTCGGTAGAACATCATCATCGTCACCACGCCGTCGTGCTGACGGAACTCATCCCCAACACCCTACTAGATCGGAGTCCGGGGATCGTCATCGAGCTGAACGTGTGCTGAACTCAGAGGTGCCGTACGTTCGGTACTTGGATCGGTCGGATTGTGAAGATGTACAACTACATCGACCGCGTTGTTCTAATGCTTCCGCTTTTGGTCTACGAGGGTACGTGGACAACACTCTCCCCTCTCGTTGCTATGCATCACCATCATCTTGCGTGTGCGTAGGAATTTTTTTGAAATTACTACGTTCCCCAACAGTAGCATCCGAGCCTAGGTTTTATGCGTTCATGTTATATGCACGACTAGAACACAAGTGAGTTGTGGGCGATACAAGTCATACTGCATACCAGTATGTCATACTTCGGTTTGGCGGTATTGTTGGATGAAGCGGCCCGGATCGACATTACGCGTATGCTTACGCGAGACTGGTTCTACCGACGTGCTTTGCACACATGTGGCTGGCGGGTGTCAGTTTCTCCAACTTTAGTTGAACCGAGTGTGGCTACGCCCGGTCCTTGAGAAGGTTAAAACAACACTAACTTGACGAACTATCGTTGTGGTTTTGATGCGTAGGTAAGAATGGTTCTTGCTCAGCCCGTAGCAGCCACGTGAAACTTGCAACAACAAAGTAGAGGAGTCTAACTTGTTTTTGCAGGGCATGTTGTGATGTGATATGGTCAAGACATGATGAGATATAAGTTGTTGTATGAGATGATCATGTTTTGTTGAAGTTATCGGCAACTGGCTGAAGCCTTATGGTTGTCCCTTTATTGCATAAGATGCAAGCGCCAAATAATTGCTTTACTTTATCACTATGCGATAGCAATAGTTGGCGAGACGACCATGTGACGACACATTGATATAGATCAAGATGATGGAGATCATGGTGTCATGCCGGTGACGATGGAGATCATGACGATGCTTTGGAGATGG
Organism: Triticum aestivum; assembly: GCF_018294505.1. NCBI lineage: Eukaryota > Viridiplantae > Streptophyta > Magnoliopsida > Poales > Poaceae > Triticum > Triticum aestivum. Next base: position 86,959,684 of record NC_057795.1, on the reverse strand, counting down.
AGATCAAAGGCACAAGATGATGATGGCCATATCATGTCACATATTTTTGATTGCATATGATGTTTATCTTTTATACATCTTATTTTGTTTTGATTGACGGTTGCATTATAAGATGATCTCTCACTAAATTTCAAGATAAAAGTGTTCTCCCTAAGTATGCACCGTTGCCAAAGTTCATCGTGCCCAGACACCACGTGATGATCGGGTGTGATAAGCTCTACGTCCATCTACAATGGGTGCAAGCCAGTTTTGCACACGCGGAATACTCAGGTTAAACTTGACGAGCCTAGCATATGCAGATATGGGCTCGAAACACTAGAGACCGAAAGGTCGAGCGTGAATCATATAGTAGATATGATCAACATAGTGATGTTCACCATTGAAAACTACTCCATCTCACATGATGATCGGTTATGGTTTAGTTGATTTGGATCACGTGATCACTTAGATGACTAGAGGGATGTCTATCTAAGTGGGAGTTCTTAAGTAATATGATTAATTGAACTTAAATTTATCATGAACTTAGTCCTGGTAGTATTTTGCAAATTATGTTGTAGATCAATAGCTCGCGTTGTTGCTTTCATATGTTTATTTTGATATGTTCCTAGAGAAAATTGTGTTGAAATATGTTAGTAGCAATGATGCGGATTGGATCCACGATCTGAGGTTTATCCTCATTGCTGCATAGAAGAATTATTTCCTTGATGCACCACTAGGTGACGGACCTATTGTAGGAGCAGATGCAGACATTATGAACGTTTGGCTAGCTCAATATGATGACTACTTGATAGTTTAGTGCAGCATGCTTTACGGCTTAGAACCGGGACATCAATGACGTTTTGAACGTCATGGACCATATGAGATGATCCAGGAGTTGAAGTTAATATTTCAAGCAAATACCCGAGTTGAGAGATATGAAGTCTCCAACAAGTTCTATAGCTAAAAGATGGTGGAGAATTGCTCAACTAGTGAGCATGTGCTCAGATTGTCTGGGTACTACAATCGCTTGAATCAAGTGGGAGTTAATCTTCTAGATAAGATAGTGATTGACAGAGTTCTCTAGTCACCATCACCAAGTTACTAGAACTTCATGATGAACTGTAGTATGCAAGGGATGACGAAAACGATTCCCGACCTCTTCGTGATGTTGAAATCGACGAAGGTACAAATCAAGAAAGAGCATCAAGTGTTGATGATTGAGAAGACCACTATTTTTAAGAAAAGGGCAAAGGGAAAGAAAGGGAACTTCAAGTAGAATGACAAGCAAGTTGTCACTCCCGCGAAGAAGCTCAAAGCTGGACCAAAGCCTGAAACTGAGTGCTTACACTCCAAGGAAATGGTCACTGGAAGCGGAAATACCCTGAATATTTGGTGGATAAGAAGGATGGCAAAGTAAACAAGGGTATATTTGATATATAGGTATTTGATGTGTGCCTTACTAGTGTTTATAGTAGCCCCTTAGTATTTGATACTTGTTCGGTTGCTAAGATTAGTAACTCGAAACAGGAGTTACATAATAAACAGAGACTAGTTGAGGTGAAGTGACAATGAGTGTTGGAAACAGTTCCAAGATTGATATGATCATCATCACACACTCCCTATATTTTCGAGATTAGTATTAAACCTAAATAAATGTTATTTAGCGTTTGCGTTGAGCATGAATATGATTTGATCATGTTTATTGTGATACGGTTATTCATTTGAAGTTAAAGAATAATTGTTATTCTGTTTACATGAATAAGACCTTCGATGGGTATACACCCAAGGAAAATAGTTTGTTGGATCTCGATCATAGTGATACACATATTCATAATATTGATGCCAAAAGATGCAAAGTTAATAATGATAGTGCAACTTATTTGTGCATTGCCGTTTGGGTCATATCGGTGTAAAGCGCATGAAGAAACTCCATAAAGATGGATTTTCGGAATCACTTGGTTATGAATCATTTGATGCTTGCGAACCGTGCCTTTTGGGCAAGATGACTAAAACTCCATTCTCCGGAACAATGGAACAAGCTACTGACTTATTGGAAATAATACATACCGATGTATGCAATCCAATGAGTGTTGATGCTCGTGGCAAGTATCATTATTTTCTGACCTTCACAAGATGATTTGAGCAGATATGGGTATATCTACTTGATGAAACATAAGTCTGAAATAGTTGAAAGGTTCAAAGAATTTCAGAGTGAAGTGGAAAAATCATCATAACAAGAAAATAAAGTTTCTACGATCTAGTCATGGAGACAAATATTTGAGTTACGAGTTTGGTCTTCAATTAAAACAATGTGGAATAGTTTCAAAGCCCACGCCACCTGGAACACCACAACGTTATGGTGTGTCCGAACGTCGTAACCGCACTTTATTGGATATGGTGCGATCTATGATGTCTCTTATTGATTTACCATTATTGTTTTGGCGTTATGCATTAGAGACAGCTGCATTCATGTTAAAAGGGCACCATCTAAATCCATTGAGACGACACCATATGAACTGTGGTTTAGCAAGAAACCCAAGTTGTCGTTTCTTAAAGTTTGGGGCTGTGATGCTTATGTGAAAAAGTTTCATCCTGATAAGCTCAAACCCAAATTGGAGAAGTGCGTCTTCATAGAATACCCAAAGGAAACTGTTTGGTACACCTTCTATCACAGATCCGAAGGCAAGATATTCGTTGCTAAAAATGGATCCTTTCTAGAGAAGGAGTTTCTCTCGAAAGAAGTGAGAGGGAGGAAAGTAGAACTTGATGAGGTAACTGTACCTTCTCCCGAATTGGAAAATAGTTCATCACTGAAATCAGTTCCAGTGATTCCTACACCAATTAGTGAGGAAGCTAATGATGATGATCATGAAACTTCAGATCAAGTTACTACAGAACCTCGTAGGTCTTCCAGAGTACGGTCCGCACCAGAGTGGTACGGTAATCCTGTTCTGAAAGTCATGTTACTAGACCATGATAAACCTATGAACTATGAGGAAGCAATGATGAGCCCAGATTCCGAGAAATGGCTGGAGGCCATGAAATCTGAGATAGGATCCATGTATGAGAACAAAGTGTGGACTTTGGTGGACTTGCCAGATGATCGGCAATGTCACGCCCAATATGCGACCCTATCCAAGAGGAACTCGAAGGTACCACCAAGGATAGAAGCGCGTCTTGAAGACGCTTTTGCAAGGTGGATATCATTACATCAACATTACATAATAGATGGGGGTACATACAAGGCATACAAATGCCACACGAATACATCAATATCATACCAAGAGATCAACATCTGACTACGGATGGAACACAACAGAAACTCAAACGACATCCACCCTGCTAGCCTAGGCTGCCGACCTGGAACCTATCCCCTGATCGAAGATGAAGCAGAAGAAGAACTCCAAAACAAGTAAACATCGCTCTCGCATCATGATCATCGCATAACCTGTACCTGCAACTGTTGTTGTAGTAATCTGTGAGCCACGAGGACTCAGCAATCTCATTACCATGGGTATCAAGACTAGAAAGCTTAAAGGGAAAGGAAGGGGTAAAGTGGTGAGGTTGCAGCAGCGCTAAGCAAAATATGGTGGCTAACATACGCAAATGAGAGCGAGAAGAGAAGCAAAGGAACGGTCGTGAAGTTAGCAATGATCAAGAGGTGATCCTGAACTCCTACTTACGTCAAACATAACCCAAAACTGTGTTCACTCCCGGACTCCGCCGAGAAGAGACCATCACGGCTACACACGCGGTTGATGCGTTTTAATTCGAATCTGGTGTCAAGTTATCTACAACCGGACATTAACAAATTCCCATCTGCCACATAACCGCGGGCATGGCTTTCGAAAGTTTATACCCTGCAGTGGTGTCCCAACTTAGCCCATGATAAGCTCTCACGATCAATGAAGGATATTCCTTCTCCCAGGAAGACCCGATCAGTCTCGGAATCCCGGTTTACAAGACATTTTGAGAATAGTAAAACAAGAGCAGCAAAGCCGCCCGATGCGCTGACAAATCCCGATAGGAGCTTCACATATCTCGTTCTCAGGGCACACCGGATGAACACTACGTACAACTAAAACCATCCCTCAAGTTTCCCCGAGGTGGCGCTGCAAGTGGCTCTAGTTTAGACCAACACTCGGAGGATCACTGGCCCGGGGGGGGGGGGTAAATAAAGATGACCCTCGGGCTCCGGAAACCCAAGGGAAAAAGGGCTAGGTGAGGCAAATGGTAAAACCAAGGTTGGGCCTTGCTGGAGGAGTTTTATTCAAAGCAAACTGTCAAGGGGGTCCCATAAATCACCCAACCGCGTAAGGAACGCAAAATCCGGGAACATAACACCGGTATGACGGAAACTAGGGCGGCAAGAGTGGAACAAAACACCAGGCATAAGGCTGAGTCTTCCACCCTTTACCAAGTATATAGATGCATTAATTAAATAAGAGATATTGTGATATCCCAACATAATCCTGTCCACCATGGAGCAATCTTCAACTTCACCTGCAACTAACAACGCTATAAGAGGGGCTGAGCAAAGCAGTAACATAGCCAAGCAATGGTTTGCTAGGACGGGTGAAAAGGTTAGAGGCTGACATGGCAAATTTGGGAGGCTTGAAGAGCAAAGATAGGTAGCGCAGCATAGCGATAGAACGAAGCAACTAGCATAGCAATGATAGTAGTGAGATCCAGGGTGACGGTCATCTTGCCTGAAATCCCGCTAGGAAGAAGAACGAGTCCATGAGTCGAACGAATCCTCACAATCGCAACATTACCGGAACTAAGAAGCGACACCAGAAAGAAACAAACAACATGGTAAATGCACAAGCATAAACATGGCATGATGCACAAACAAGTATGATGCATGTCCGGTTTAATGAGGCATGGCATGGCAAAGTGCAACAAACGATACTACAAGTTAAGTGGAGCTCAATATGCAACGAGTTCCATATTGGCAAAACACCACATTCAATTATTTAGTTATCTCTCGTTTAAGCTACCCAACAATATTAAATGTTGTTAAACATGGCAAGAGGTGAGGCATAAATAAACTAACTATTTAGGCAAGTTTCAATGAGGCCGGATCAACAAACAACAACTCCGGAAAATCCTCATATGCAATTTATGAATTTGCTACTATTCTGCCCTATACCATATTTTATTGTTGTTAAACAGGAAAATAAAGTGCACCAAGTTAATCTATGCATTTTTCCACCCCATTTACATATAAAGTTTATTAAATTTGGAGCTACGGTTATTTAGTAATGAAATAAATCATTTTAACATGGCATTTAAACAAATCTAAACAAACAGCATTTTAAACATTTTAAACATGGATGAAAGTGGCATATTATTAATCTACACAAAATTCTAAGAATTTTACGTATATAAATTATTTACATGTGATGCACGGTTAAAGAGTTATCATATGCATGATGTATGTGGGTTTTTCTGTAAAACTGTAAATCCTCGGATAATAGCTAAATCGCAGATCTGAAAGAAAAACCTACACGGGACAAAACTGGCTAGAGCAGGCCCAACAGAAGGAAAAAAAGGAAGGCGATAGTGGCCTCACCCATGGGCTTCGGCCCGGTCGGTGGAGGAGGTCTAGCAGGCCGGTTGAGGAGCTGGAGCAGGCTGGGCCTTGGCCTGCGAGGCAGAGAGGCGCTGACGAGGCTCGCGCGGTCAACGGGGCAAGCGGCTGTATCCAGGCGAGCAAAGCTGAGGATGTGTCGGTGCTGACAGCAGGTCGACGCCGCGGGGCGTCCAGCAGCGGCGGTGCTTGGCGTCAGGAGGCGAGCTTGGCAGGGGCGCGGACGAGGGCCCTTTCCGGCTGGATCACGCCGGATCCCGTGGGAACGGAGCGAGGGCGAAAGGGATCCACGATCGAGGAGTCGAGGCAGGCTACTGTTAACTGAAGAAAAATTCAGAAAGCTTGGAGAGCGACGGGAAAGGTAGAGGACGGGAGAGAAGAAAGCAGAGGAGCAGGGCAGCACTGCTGGGGTGCTCACCGATGACGAGGCATCTGGCGAAGCGGTGGCGACGAGGGACTGAAGCTGGCGGTCAAACGGGGCGGCGCTCGAAGCAGAGGAGCGACAACATGGCGCAGTGGCGGGAGCTCCTGTTACAAGGCGCCATGGCTGCTTCCTGGGTTCCTGGACAGGGAGAGAGAGGAAAATGAGAGAGGAAGGGGAGTACGGGAAGGAGGAGGAAAGGCAGGGAGGAGGCCGATCCTGGGGTTGCCGGCGGCGACGCCGGAGGCGCAAAGACGAGGCCTGGTTAGGTCGAGGACGCTAGCGGCGGCATGCTCCGGCGAGGAGGGATCGAGGAGCTCGGGCTCCTACCTCCTGGACGAGGGAAGGCTCGGGCGCGGGGTCTCCTGCTCGGCTGCTGCAGGCACGGGAACGAGGCAGGCAAGGGGCGCTGGTCTTGCAGGTGAGGAGGGATCGAGGCGCAGAGGGCATCGGGCTCCAAGTCGATGCGAGGAAGGGCGGCCTTGGATGAAGAAGGTTGCGAGGAGGCGTGGGCGCGGAGGAGATCCACTCCTCTGGACCGGACAGGGAGGAGGAGGTGGTTGGCCCAGTGGATTTTTGGATCGGGATGGATCCCGAGGAAGATGGAGGCTGGTCGGGGAAGGATCCCGAGGGAGTGGGTGGTGGCGCAAGGAGGGGAATGGATGGGACAAGCCCCTAGGATCTAGGGTCAGGCGTCTATTTATAGCAGGTGGGTTTTGGTTTAGGGGCATTTGGTCCCTCAGATTTTAATCGGACAGCTGAGAAAATATAGGTTAGGACGTCCAGTTAAGGAAACGGAGATGTTTTGTAGATATTTGGGGATGATCTTAAAGAAACGGTGACGACAGCCCGGGTCGGGTTCGGACAACTTTTGGATGTGTGCGAAGGTGTCTGCACTGTGCAAAGGGGTTCAAACGGTCAGGCAACAAAAGAACGGTTGGTCTAAGAAAGGTCAACGGAGGCGAGGAAGAAGTGGCAACAATGAACGGCTACGAGTTTTGAAAATAATGCCGATGTAATGCGAATGATGACATGAGATGAGATGCATGACATGAACAAAATGCAAAAACAAAAGACAAAAACCCAACCACGGAGGAAAATAAAATATCACATCTCCGGAAAAGGCAAGAGTTGGAGTTACGAATATGGAAAGTTGTATCCGGGGCATTACAACACTCCACCACTACAAGAGGATCTCGTCCCGAGATCTAGGATGGCACCGAAGGGAAAAGAAAGAGGAAGATAAGAGGTAAAACTAAGTTGCTTCTTCGACAAACGAGTGAAACCATGAACCTTGAGATGTTGAGCAAAATGAAAGAAAGAAAACAACGAAGATGAACAAAGTTGAAAACACTCCGTTAGAAAAGAGGAACAAGGGATACGACGAGAACAAAGAGGTTTAGTGATAAGATAGATATTGAAACCACTCCGGTTAAAACTAGATAGAGAAGGAATAAGATTGATATAATTTGGGCAGCACTCCGACTGAAGGAAGAAGGAAAACTTGATAAGATGAAAAGCACTTGAAGAGATGACACAACACTCCGGTTAAATGGATAAGCATGAAAAGAACACGATCCTCACAATTCCAGATGATGCGTGAAGAGAGCAACATCACCATGCCTCCGGAAGAACGAAAAGAAGATAGATCATTGGAATAAAAGAACGGAGAAGAAAATGCCAACTTCTGCCACAAATGATCTTGGAAAGCACCCTTCCAAGAAGTTTAGAACGGAGTTGTTGGAAAACCAAGAACGAAAAGAACAAGCTTGTTGTGGGCTTATGGCAAACATCTCAAACTGATGAGGTGACAACCGGCCACCGATGGAAACAGTTAATTGGATTGAGATCAGCAAGGAGATGAAAACTCCTTTTAATAAAAGAATAGGAGGAAACTTGGATCATTGATAACCACCAGAAATAGCAACATTCCTTAGGGAAGGCTTAAGGTGAAATATGACCAAAGATAACTTCCAAAGAAGCAATTATGATGGGTTGAAACAACTCATGATCAAAGAGAAAATGACTGTTTTAAAATATCTCATTCTTGACAAATTTTGAATCATGAAACATGAAGAGAAATTGTCAAGGATGACATAACACCATCTCGAAAGATAAGATAGAAGGAATTGCACTTCGGAATGCAAGATGAAGAATGCTTGAACGCCTCAAAACAAAACATGTGTTGAGCACCATGTTTAATTTTTTGAGTATAGCTTGGCGGGTCATAACTTTGAGAAAAATCTTGAAGAACAATTGAAGAATGAAAGGAATCCTTGATGAACCACCATGTTGAGCCTCCATGGAGAACTCCGTTAATAAAGGATGATGAGATAGGAATGAAGGATGAAAAGAATAAGACTAAAGCCTTGCGTTGATTTAGATGGAGCTTCACGACGATAATGCACAAAACTTGGAACTCCGGAAAAGAAAAGATGAAGCATCTCGAACCGAGAAATGTGACATGATGAACAACTCTGGAAAGAAGAAACTATATTACTTGGATGAAACAATAATAAGAATTACGTTATGCCTATCCTTCACCAATTTAAATTGATGACAAGCAACAGATATGGCATACTACTTATTCTCGTAGAAAGGATTCAGAGATATATGGCGTAAACTTGAGAAGGTATTGATGGAACCACCGGTGGGATTTGGAAACAACGAATGAATTGATATGATAACGAAGGAAGGGAAATCTTGAACGAACCACCGAAAGAATTGAAAATAAAAGTAGTATAGGCACAATTCACCGGGAAGAATTGGAAAACGAATGAAGATACTTGAGGGGATTTAGATACATGAGAACGAAGAGGCCATGAACTGATTAGAGGTTATTTGAACGATACACCGGTAAGATTGGAGAACGATAGCTACACATTGAGAATGAAGAATTATGACATGATAGCCTTTGGAGGAAATAAATGGAAACAACTCATGAAATGCTCCGGATGGGTGAAAAGAATTGTCACAATCAAAAACAATTATGAGGATGGCATGAAGCTAGAACCATGAATCTTGAAGAGAATGGAGCAAGATATAAGAGAAATCCTTCTTCGGTCTTCAAATGTTGAGAATGAAGATGAGAACTACCATGATTTGTTGAGATACTCTGGGAGAATGAAAAACAAAGAGGTTGAGCCAACAACGAAAAATAATTTGAAATCGATCTTGAAAAACATCTGACTGATGAAATTCATTCTTACGTCAAACTTCGAAAAGAATTTGGGAATGGCTCCGGGAAAATTAGAAGAGTCAAGTAAGATCCGGGGAAAAAACTGTGGGTTAGGGCCCACTCGAAAGAAACATCGTTGAAGGATTGCTTGAAATAGAGGTTACACCGGTAGAATTAAAGCTTGAATGAGAGAAAAAACCTTGAAGTAACTCGAACGAATTAAGAATGGAAACATGATTCTTCTAAGATATCTTGAGCACTCCGGATAAGAATAGAGAGAGGTGAACAATTAAGAGGTGCACCGACATGGAAAAACATTTGAAACGAGGAAAGGAATATGATGAACATCGAAACTTGAATTGGATCCACCGGAGAAGAAACAACAATGAAGGATGATGAACTTGAAACTGTTGAGCATCTTCATGGGAAATCACCGGATAAGAACATTGAAAGAAAAGAATGAAGAGACTTCCCATCAATTAAAAAGGATACTTGGCTAAGAAATCTGAGTCCATGAAGAAAAAGGGTGGGAGGGCGGGAAAACAAAGGCAACTTGGGGAAGATGGAACAAACACCGTTGAGAAGACTTAGAATTGATCTTGCGGATGTTGAAATGATCTGATCCACTTGAAGAGAAGCACACCGGTCGGAAAGAATTAACATGACGACCTCGATGATCAAGAAGGATTAGTATTCACATAGCAATATGAGAACATCATTTAGGAAAGGTATGGATTCAACATTTGACATCGAAGCAACTCAAATACCATAAATAAAACAAAACAAAGGATTGGCTTGCAGAATAAGACGGAACAAATACATATGATAGAGATTTACCCAATCCCATATCATGCATCTGTCGGAAAGATATTCTAAGAGCTACTTGAATTCCCAACTCTAAAACTCCCGAAACTTTCTGGTTATGCAATCTAGTGTTGGGGATACAGGGGAAGCAATATATCTCACCCAAACTAACAATCCCTACATCCAGTTGTATCCATCCGTCAACACATAACCAAGAAAACTCCGTAAATCGTGTACCTCAACCTTCGAAAAGCATCCGTTATACGAGCTATGGAAATACTCCCGAACTCCCCAATACTGGGTGGCGTCAAGGTTATCTCACCAACAACTGCATAAAAGAGATTTTTGATGTCGGCAAAACTCAGGTATTCCAGAACTGCAACGATAAAATTGTGACGACAACACATCGGAGCTCAACTCCCCGGGACACTGCCACAACCCCTAAATGTCAGGAGGCACCAAGAGCAATGTTCTCTTCACAAAACTATCGGAACGATTCCAAGATACTCGCTTGATCCTAAAAAAAATTGTGAAAAATTGAGGAGAGGAAAGACAAAACATCTACGTCGAGAGTCCTCACCAGAGCGATGAAGGGGCCGAGGAGTAAAAAGAAACCTACTCTCCGATATATATAATCCTAAGACTCAAACTAGTTTTTTTCTAGACTCAACAACGGCCAACAATCAAGGGGGCTCCTATGGTCGGTCGAGGCTCTGATACCAACTTGTCACGCCCAATATGCGACTCTATCCAAGAGGAACTCGAAGGTACCACCAAGGATAGACCCGCATATTGAAACGCTTTTGCAAGGTGGATATCATTACATCGACATAACATAAATAGATGGCGATACATACATAAGGCATACAATGCAACACAAATACAACATCATCTTACATAAGAGCACCATCCGACTACGGATGAAACACAAACAGAAACTCAAATGACATCCACCCTGCTAGCCCAGGCTGCCGACCTGGAACCTATCCCCTGATCGAAGAAGAAGCAGCAAGATGAACTCCAAAACAAGCAAACATCACTCTCACGTCATGATCATCGCATAACGTGTACCTGCAACTGTTGTTGTAGTAATCTATGAGCCACGAGGACTCGGCAATCCCATTACCATGGGTATCAAGACTAGCAAAGCTTAAAGGGAAAGGAAGGGGTAATGTGGTGAGGTTGCAGCAGCGACTAAGCCTATATGGTGGGAAACATACGCAAATAAGAGCGAGAAGAGAGCAAATGGAATGGTCGTGCAGCTAGCAATGATCAAGAAGTGATCGTGAACTCCTGACTACGTCAAACATAACCCAAAACCGTGTTCACTTCCTGGACTCCGCCGAAAAGAGACCATCACGGCTACACACGCGCTTGATGTGTTTTAATTCGTATCTGGTGTCAAGTTATCTACAACCGGACATTAACAAATTCCCATCTGCCACATAACTGCGGGCACGACTTTCAAAAGTTTATACCCTGCAGGGGTGTCCCAACTTAGCCCATGATAAGCTCTCGCGATCAACAAAGGATATTCCTTCTCCCAGGAAGACCCGATCAGTCTCAGAATCCCGGTTTACAAGACATTTCGACAATGGTAAAACAAGACCAGCAAAGCCGCCCGATGTGCCGACAAATCCCGATAGGAGCTGCACATATCTCGTTCTCGGGGCACACCGGATAGGTCAGCCTACAAGCATAAACATGGCATGATGCACAAACAAGTATGATGCATGTCCGGTTTAATGAGGCATGGCATGACAAAGTGCAACAAACAATACTACAAGTTAAGTGGAGCTCAATATGCAACGAGTTGCATATTGGCAAAACACCACATTCAATTATTTAGTTATCTCTCGTTTAAGCTACCCAACAATATTAAATGTTGTTAAACATGGCAAGAGGTGAGGCATAAATAAACTAACTATTTAGGCAAGTTTAAATGAGGCCGGATCAACAAACAACAATTCCGGAAAATCCTCATATGCAATTTATGAATTTGCTACTGTTCTGCCCTAAACCATATTTTATTGTTGTTAAACAGGAAAATAAAGTGCACCAAGTTAATCTATGCATTTTTCCACCCCATTTACATATAAAGTTTATTAAATTTGGAGCTACGGTTATTTAGTATTGAAATAAATCATTTTAACATGGCATTTAAACAAATCTAAACAAACAGCATTTTAAACATTTTAAACATGGATGAAAGTGGCATATTATTAATCTACACAAAATTCTAAGCATTTTACATATATAAATTATTTACATGTGATGCACGGTTAAAGAGTTATTATATGCATGATTTATGAGGGTTTTTTTGTAAAACTGTAAATCCTCGGATAATAGCTAAATCACAGATCTGAAAAAAAGCTACACGGGCCGAAACTGGCTGGAGCAGGCCCAACAGAAGGAAAAAAAAGGGAGGCATTGGGGGCCTCACCCATGGGCTTCGGCCCGGTCGGTGGAGGAGGTCTAGCAGGCCGGTTGAGGAGCTGGACCAGGCTGGGCCTTGGCCTGCGAGGCAGAGAGGCGCTGACGAGGCTCGCGCGGTCAACGGGGCAAGCGGCTGTATCCAGGCGAGCAAAGCTGAGGATGCGTTGGTGCTGACAGCAGGTCGACGCCGCGGGGCGTCCAGCAGCGGCGGTGCTTGGCATCAGGAGGCGAGCTTGGCAGGGGCGCGGACAAGGGCCCTTTCCGGCTGGATCACGCCGGATCCCGAGGGAACGGAGCGAGGGCGAAAGGGATCCACGATCGAGGAGTCGAGGGAGGCTACTGTTAACTGAAGAAAAATTCAGAAAGCTTGGAGAGCGACGGGGAAAGGTAGAGGACGGGAGAGAAGAAAGCAGAAGAGCAGGGCAACACTGCTGGGGTGCTCACCAATGACGAGGCATCGGCGAAGCGGTGGGCGACGAGGGACTGAAGCTGGCGGTCAAACGGGGCGGCGCACGAAGCAGAGGAGCGACAACATGGCGCAGTGGCGGGAGCTCCTGTTACAAGGCGCCATGGCTGTTGCCTGGGTTCCTGGACAGGGAGAGAGAGGAAAATGAGAGAGGAAGGGGAGTACGGGAAGGAGGAGGAAAGGCAGGGAGGAGGCCGATCCTGGGGTTGCCGGCGGCGACGCCGGAGGCGCGAAGACGAGGCCTGGTTAGGTCGAGGACGCTAGCGGCGGCATGCTCCGGCGAGGAGGGATCGAGGAGCTCGGGCTCCTACCTCCTGGACGAGGGAAGGCTCGGGCGCGGGGTCTCCTGCTCGGCTGCTGCAGGCATAGGAACGAGGCAGGCAAGGGGCGCTGGTCTTGCAGGTGAGGAGGGATCGAGGCGCAGAGGGCATCGGGCTCCAGGTCGATGCGAGGATGGGAGGCCTTGGATGAAGAAGGTTGCGAGGAGGCGTGGGCGCGGAGGAGATCCACTCCTCTGGACCGGACAAGGAGGAGGAGGTGGTTGGCCCAGTGGATTTTTGGATCGGGATGGATCCCGAGGAAGATGGAGGCTGCTCGGGGAAGGATCCCGAGGGAGTGGGTGGCGGCGCAAGGAGGGGAATGGATGGGACAAGCCCCTAGATCTAGGGTTAGGCGTCTATTTATAGCAGGTGGGTTTTGGTTTAGGGGCATTTGGTCCCTCCGATTTTAATCGTACGGATGAGAAAATATTGGTTAGGACGTCCAGTTAAGGAAATGGAGATGTTTTCTAGATATTTGGAGATGATATGAAAGCAACGGTGACGATAGCCCTGGTCGGGTTCGGACAACTTTTGGACACGCGCAAAGGGGTCTGCACTGTGCAAAGGGGTTCAAACGGTCTGGCAACAAAAGAACGGTTGGTCTAAGAAAGGTCAACGGAGGCGAGGAAGAAGCGGCAACAACGAACGGTTACGAGTTTTGAAAACAATGCCGATGTAATGCGAATGATGACATGAGATGTGATGCATGACATGAACAAAATGCAAAAACAAAAGACAAAAACCCAACCACGGAGGAAAATAAAATATCACATCTCCAGAAAAGGCAAGAGTTGCTGTTACGAATATGGAAAGTTGTATCCGTGGCATTACAACACTCCACCACTACAAGAGGATCTCGTCCCGAGATGTAGGATGGCACCGGAGGGAAAAGAAAGAGGAAGATAAGAGGTAAAACTAAGTTGCTTCTTCGACAAACGAGTGAAACCATGAACCTTGAGATGTTGAGCAAAATGAAAGAAAGAAAACAACGAAGATGAACAATGTTGAAAACACTCCGTTAGAAAAGAGGAACAAGGGATACGACGAGAACAAAGAGGTTTAGTGATAAGATTGATATTGAAACCACTCCGGTTAAAACTAGATAGAGAAGGAATAAGATTGATATAATTTGGGCAGCACTCCGACTAAAGGAAGAAGGAAAACTTGATAAGATGAAAAGCACTTGAAGAGACGACAAGTTCAAGGTGTTGAATACGATGAGATTTTCTCACTCGTATCGATGTTTAAGTCTGTCCAAATCATGTTAGCAATTGCCACATTTTATGAAATCTGGCAAATGGATGTCAAAACTGCATTCCTTAATGGTTTTCTTAAAGAAGAGTTGTATATGATGCAACCAGAAGGTTTTGTCAATACTAAAGGTGCTAACAAAATGAGCAAGCTCCAGCAATCCATCTATGGACTGGTGCAAGCATCTCAGAGTTGGAATATACGCTTTGATAAGTTGATCAAAACATATAGTTTTATACAGACTTGCAGTGAAGCCTGTATTTACAATAAAGTGAGTGGGAGCACTATAGCCTTTCTGATAAGTATATGTGACTGACATATTGTTGTTCAAAAATGATGTAGAATTTTTCTGGAAAGCATAAAGAAGTATTTGAAAGGAGTTCTTTAAAAGAAAGACCTCAATAAAATCTACTTACATATTAAGCATCAAGATCTATTGAGATAGATCAAGACGCTTGATAAGATTTTCAATGAGTACATACCTTGACAAGATTTTGAAGTAGTTCAAAATGGAACAGTCAAATAAAGAGTTCTTACATGTGTTGCAAAGGTATGAAATTGAGTAAGACTCAAATCCCGACCACGGCAGAAAATAGAAAAAGAACGAAAGTCATTCCCTATGCATCAGTCATAGGTTCTATAAAAGTATGCCATGCTATGGACCAGACCTATTGTATACTCTGCCCTGGCTTTGAAAGGGAGTACAATAGTGATCTAGGAGTAGATCACTGGACATTGGTCAAAATTATCCTTAGTGGAATAAGGATATGTTTATCGATTATGGAGGTGACAAAAGGTTCGTCGTAAAGGGTTATGTCGATACAAGTTTTGGCACTGATCCAGATGAATCTAAGTCTTAATCTGGATACATATTGAAAGTGGGAGAAATTAGCTAGAGTAGCTCCGTACAGCGCATTGTAGACATAGAATATTTGCAAAATACATACGGCTCTAAATATGACAAACCCGTTGACTAAACTTCTCTCATGAGAAAAACATGATCACACCTTAGTACTCTTTGGGTGTTAATCATATATAGCTATGAATATTGGTGTTAAATCACATGGCGATGTGAACTAGATTATTGACTCTAGTGCAAGTGGGAGACTGAAGGAAATATGCCCTAGAGGCAATAATAAAATTATTATTTATTTCCTTATTTCATGATAAATGTTTATTATTCATGCTAGAATTGTATTAACCGAAAACATGATACATGTGTGAATACATAGACAAACATAGTGTCACTAGTATGCCTCTACTTGACTAGCTCGTTGATCAAAGATGGTTATGTTTCCTAGCCATAGACATGAGTTGTCGTTTGATCAATGGGGTCACATCATTAGGAGAATGATGTGATTGACTTGACCCATTCCGTTAGCTTAGCACTTGATCGTTTAGTATGTTGCTATTGCTTTCTTCATGACTTATACATGTTCCTATGACTATGAGATTATACTACTCCCGTTTACCGGAGGAACACTTTGTGTGCTACCTAACATTACAACGTAACTTGATGATTATAAAGGTGCTCTACAGGTGTCTCCGAAGGTACTTGTTGGGTTGGCGTATTTCGAGATTAGGATTTCTCACTCAGATTGTCGGAGAGGTATCACTGGGCCCACTCAGTAATGCACATCACTATAAGCCTTGCAAGCATTGTAACTAATAAGTTAGTTGCGGGATGATGTATTACGGAACGAGTAAAGAGACTTGCCAGTAACGAGATTGAACTAGGTATTGAGATACCGACGATCGAATCTCGAGCAAGTAACGTACCGATGACAAAGGGAACAACGTATGTTGTTATGCGGTTTGACCGATAAAGATCTTCATAGAATATGTGGGAGCCAATATGAGCATCCAGGTTCCGGTGTTGGTTATTGACCGGAGACGTGTCTCGGTCATGTCTACATAGTTCTCGAACCCGTACGGTCCGCACGCTTAAGGTTTCGATGACAATTATATTATGAGTTTTTGAGTTTTGATGTACCGAAGGAGTTTGGGGTCCTGGATGAGATCGGGGACATGACGAGGAGTCTCGAAATGGTCTAGACGTAAAGATCCATATATTGGACGAGTATATTCGGACATCGGAAAGGTTTCGAGTGATTCGGGTATTTTTCGGAGTACCGGAGAGTTACGAGAATTCGCCGGGGAGTATATGGGCCTTATTGGGCTTTAGGGGAAAGAGAGAGGAGAGGTTGGGCGCCCCCCCCCCCAAGGCCTAGTCCGAATTGTACTAGGGGGAGGGGCTGCGCTCCCTCCTTCCTTCTCTTCTCTTTCCCCTTTCCTTGACTCCTACTCCTACTACATGGAAGGGGGGGAATCCTACTCCCGGTGGGAGTAGGACTCCTCCAGGGCACGCCATAGCTAGGCCGGCCCTCCCCCTCCTCCACTCCTTTATATACG
This sequence comes from Triticum aestivum, assembly GCF_018294505.1. Classification (NCBI taxonomy): domain Eukaryota; kingdom Viridiplantae; phylum Streptophyta; class Magnoliopsida; order Poales; family Poaceae; genus Triticum; species Triticum aestivum. The sequence continues at coordinate 86,942,824 of NC_057795.1, read as the reverse complement.
GGGAGAGGGGCACCCCTTGGAGACACACAAGTTGATCTTCGTGATCGTTCCTTAGCCGTGTGCGGTGCCCCCCTCCACTATATTCCACCTCGGTCATATCATAGCGGTGCTTAGGCGAAGCCCTGCATCGGTAGAACATCATCATCGTCACCACACCGTCATGCTGACGGAACTCATCCCCGACACCCTGCTGGATCAAAGTCCAGGGATCGTCATCGAGCTGAACGTGTGCTGAACTCGGAGGTGCCGTACGTTCGGTACTTGGATCGGTCGGATCGTGAAGACATACGACTACATCAACCGCATTGTTCTAACGCTTGCGCTTTCGGTCTATGAGGGTACATGGACAACACTCTCCCCTCTCGTTGCTATGCATCACCATGATCTTGCGTGTGCGTAGGAATTTTTTTGAAATTACTATGTTCCCCAACAATTACTTGGGGGCTGATCGTATCTGAATCTAGCTTGACCCGTTTGATCCGGCTTATGATCATATTCGAATCTAGCCGTTAAACCTTATGATCACTGGGGGGCTTCCTGTTCAAACATAGGTCATATTCGAACCAAAGAGAACATAGCTGTCGGTACCCTTTTGATTGGCACACTACCGAGCTCACTAGGGGGCTTCTTTGATCGTATTCGAATCATAGTTTAACCCCTTTTGGGAACCAACTTTGATCGTATTTGAATCGGAGTCGTTAAAAAACTCTCAAGGTCATTAGGGGGCTTCCTGTTCAAACATAGGTCGTATTCGAACCAAAGAGAACATAGCTGTCGGTACCCTCTTGATCGGCGCAACGTCAAAGCCATTGGGGGGCTACATGATCGTATTCGAATCCTAGCTTAACCCCTTTGGAACGGTTTACTGATCGCATTCGAATCAGAAGCCTTGAATTTTTTATATTCTATTTGGTTTAAGTTTTCCTTGGAAGCACCCTTTATTTCACTTAAGACTTTTTTGAGGTTTAAAAGTACAAGTGTGGTTAATTTTAACCCGGCTTGATTTTGACTGATAAGTCGCCAATAGATGAGAATCATCATACCTTTGGAAGTGTTGGTTTCCAAAGATCAGGTTATCACCCTTACTGTCTGGGTCATATAAGCCGGCAGTACAAATCAAAAGATCACAGGTATAATGTTATAGTTGTGTTTTAACATTATATGTTACAACAGGCTTATCTGTGATTCTTTTTCTATCTTAATATATCAAGTTATTATGACCCTCCTTGCGGTAAGTCGCCTAGGGATCTTGTGATTTATTTCTATGTGCAGGACAGTTAAAAGACTTGGTCAAGCATAAGGAAAGCAGATGCAAAGTATAACACGGGTGAATATAACATGGCGGCTTAATAGTATTAAGCACCAAAAACGTGCACGATGGCGGGATGTTGTTCTGCTTTATGGCTTACAAGAAGATCCACGCCACTTTTTGCTACCTGCTGGAGTATCCAACATGCTCTAAGGCTATGTGTTGGTGTAGTGTCCGGCGTGTTGTGGAGTTTACATGGCCCATTGAGCCATTCTTCCAATACGGTTCCACGCCCTGGGGCGGGCTTTGGTTTCTTGGGTATTGGGTCGTCTGACTTACAAGAGTTCACCCGTTTAGCTCGTCAAAGGTTTTGGTGAGAGCCGGGCTATCCCAAAATTCTGTTTGGGTTTTCCAGGCGCTTTCCATCGCATAGTACTTTTGTACTATGGCTGCTAAGTCAACAAAGTGCACTATGTCACGGCGACTTATAGCATTAAGGATCCCTTTGTTCGTGCAATTTTTTGCAGAAAAGTGAGATTACGTCTTCCTCACGACAGTCTGTGACCTTGTTTAGCACAAGGAGGAATCTGGCCCAGTAGCGATGTATTGTCTCTTGGGGCTCTTATCTGATATGGGAGAGACGGTTTAAGTCCGGGTGGGTGGGTGTAGCTGAATCTGGATTCTCATCCGATCTAATGCCCAAGGGCAGAGGAACTTCCAGGCCTGATAGCTCGGGATCCGGAGTGCTGCCCGATTTTTCCGGCCCGATACCCGATTCTAAATCCGAGGTCTGGGTCATGTCTTCCCGCGAGCGGGTATTGGGCTCAGAGAGCTCGGTAATCCGGATATAATTCGTCCTCAAAATAGAGGGATAATCCGTATGCGGCTCCTCCACTACCGCTATCTTATGGGTGACCGGTGGGGATTTAATATCCCTCTGGTCGGGTTTAAGCCCGACCGGATCATAGTCTATAGCAACTCCCAGAGCGGTGATGCGATCCAAGAGCCCGTTGAGGGAGGTGAGCTCTATTGGATTCATCTGTTCGGCGAGTTCCGAATTGATGTGGAGGCTGTTTTTGATGACTTGAGAGGTGATCGTCGGCGCGGAAGCCGATCGGGCATCCATGACGAAGCCGCCTAATCGGAGAGTCTGGCCTACCGCCAGCGCTCCCCCAGAGGTGATGTTGTCCTTGACAGCGAGACGGGCCATCGATTCTCGCAGCGACGGCACAGAGGAACTCTCAATAAAAGCACCAATGTCGGTGTCAAAACCGGCGGATCTCGGGTAGGGGGTCCCGATCTGTGCGTCTAAGGCTGATGGTAACAGGCGGCAAGGGACACGATGTTTTACCCAGGTTCGGGCCCTCTCGATGGATGTAAAACCCTACTTCCTTCTTGATTGATATTGATGATATTGGTATTACAAGAGTTGATCTACCACAAGATCGCAGAGGCTAAACCCTAGAAGCTAGCCTATGATGACTATGATTATGATCGTCCCTCTAAGGACTAAACCCTCCGGTTTATATAGACATCGGAGGGGGCTAGGGTTTACATGGAGTCGGTTACAAAGAAGGAAATATAATATCCGGATCACCAAGCTTGTCTTCCACGCAAAGGAGAGTCCCATCCGGACACGGGACGGAGTCTTGAGTCTTGTATCTTCACGCTCCAACAGTCCGGCCAAAGTATATAGTCCGGCTGTCCGGATACCCCCTAATCCAGGACTCCCTCACCTGTCTACACCAGTAATGTAAGTTTGTCCTTCTCAAGCCTTCAAACTTTGCTGTGTATATTTGGTTAGGCATGACTGCAACAACTGTTTATTTTTGGTGTTTGCATCAAATTGCATGTTTAAAGTTTATTATGTAGTTCATAAACAAAAGTTTGTCCTTCTCAATTTGAGTTTTTAGTTGTACAACCAAGTTCCTTCTTCATACCATGTAAATTAAAATATACAGAGCAAGTGATCTTCTTTTGCACTGCATGTATGCTTCTGTTCTTCATCCGTAATCCAGTGGTGTGGTGAACCTACCCACTACAGCACAATGTCATATTCTACAGTGTCTTAACTATGAACAATGGCATATCATTCTACTATTATTTAAACCGTCCCTTTATTTGCCAATCTGAAATAGGATAAATTGACAGCACACTAACCATTGATATTTATGAGTTCTTGATCTGTAATCCAGTGGTGTCGTGAAGCTGCCAACTCCTTCACAATGTTATTTCCTGCCATGTCTTGACTTAACAATACCATATTGTGTTAATGCAATTTTAAATTGTGTCACTTTATTCGTCAGTAAGAAATGTGATGAATTGTCAGCACTGATACTTTTATGTGCAAAACCTGTCATATGTCTGCTTGTTTATCTTTCAGAGTGAGCAAGATATAAGTGTTGAACAAGCGCAGTCTCATCATCTTGCTCAGCTACTTGCGCTACAGCTCCCCAGCAGGGCTAACCTTTCTTGAACTCTATTGAAGTGATGTCGGTTTTGTATATTATTTTTTCTACGTGTTTATTTGCACTGGTGGCGATCTTTGATGCCCAGTGTATGTAATCTGCTGTCTGCTTGTGCTTTATTATCATAGTGGCGAACTTTGATGCCCAGTGGATGTAATATGTCGTAATTTCTTTATTGTATAGTCTAGGTTTTTATTTATTCACGATGCTGCAGTTATTTTAATGTATATATATCCTGTCTTCGCGGTAAACCAGACAAACCTTAAAATTACGGTACATAATCGGACCGTCATGCAATCACGATGTATGATCCGCATCATGGGCCCCGTCATCTTGGTCCGCTAAAAGGCCAAAAGTAAACTGGCCCACTAGTAGATTCGGGCCTTTAATAGGCCGAGTAACCCCTGGCCCTCTTTTCGCAAGAAAACTCAATGGGCTTTTAGGAGGCTAAGAAGTAGGTTGGGCCTGAAACGTGCCGAACAGCTCACGGGCCGGCAGGAGCCCGAAATGGACCCCGGCCCATGATTGTGCGAATCAAATCACGGGCTTTTAACAGGCCAAAATTGTCTCGGTCCTTGTTTCGCCCAATTAGATATCGGCTGCGAGTAGGCCGGATGCAAACCGGGCCGTAGTTAGGCCCAACTATATGATGGGCTTTTAACAGGCCAAAATTAATATAGGGCCGAAATGTTAAACGGGCCCTTAACAGGCCAAAACTAATATAAGGTCGAATTACTAAATGGGCCTTTAGCAAGTGGGCCCAAAAGCATAGCATCCTGTTGACAGGCCGAATCTGATATGGGCCATAATTTAGCCAAAATCCTCTTAAAGGGTCGGACCTGATCTGGGCCATAATTTGGCCCAGAACGTGGTAGGCTTTTAACGGGCCGGATCTCATATGGGCCATTATTAGGCCCAGAATGTGGCAGGCCATTAATGGACCGGATCAAATATGGGCCAGCATTTGGCCCAAAACATGACAGCCAGTTAATGGGCCGGCCTACTAGGGTCCTCAAAATCTTGTGGGCCTATAGCTGGGTCGGCCCATTAATGTCGGTGAAATCTCGCGGGCATTTAGATCTACAAGAATCTTGTGGGCCTTTACCTGGGCCGGCCCATTATGGCACACAAAAATCTTGTGGGCCTTTACCTGGGCCGGCCCATTATGGCCCGAAAAACTTGTGGGCCTTTAGCTTGGCCAGCCCATTATGGTCCGCAAAATCTCGTGGGCCTTTAGCTGGGCCAGCCCATTATGGTCTGTAAAATCTTGTGGGCCTTTAGTTGGGCCGGCCATTTAAACTTGATGGGTCGGTCCACGTGTCAACAGATCATCGGTGCATCTCGCCCATTGGATGAGTGACACCTGTGCCAACGCGGACCTGGAACGTGTCTCCTCCAGCCAATGATGATTTTACACGTGGAAAATCCCCATTGGTCGGGGCTGTTAAGGGGTTATCGGATCCAAAACCCGACCCGATAGCTTAACGGCGTTCCATTACGGTGGATGCCATGTGTTGGTCACCCTTGACGAAAGCACTTCTGTGACGCGTGATTTATCGTCATGGAAGTGGACACTTCCATGATGATAATTTTGGTAATGTCATGGACACTTCTACGACAGCACAGGTATGACTATCTTGATTCTGTCATAAAATCGTCATGGATGTACATGCATGACAAAAAACGCGACCTACTGTGACAAACACGTATCATCACGGAAGTGTATTTTTTTGTAGTGTAAGCATCAAAAGTATGGCTACCCAAGAAATTCCCTCCCGTAATGGCATCAAGAATGCATCTATTCCAAGGAGTAATTCCTACGTAAAAATTGTGTAGAAGAACATAAGTAGATTGCTTCCTAGTAGATCTATTTTGAGTATTGCAAATTCTATGCCAAGCATCTTTTAGATTTTCTCCCTCCCTTTGTTTAAAATTAAGAACTTCATGATCGGGAGTACTAACGATGATAGGAGGACTAGCCATAACGACGAGATAAATGATCTAACACACGAGCACAGAAGAGGCAAGCGAAAAAGAGGCGAACGGAAAAGAGAGGGTGAATAAAATGGCAAGGGTGAAGTGGGGGAGAGGAAAACGAGAGGCAAATGGAAAATAATGTAATGCGAGGGAGATGAGTTTGTGATGGGTACTTGGTATGTCTTAACTTGTGCGAAGACCTCCCCGGCAACAGCGCCAGAAATCCTTCTTGCTACCTCTTGAGCACTGCGTTGGTTTTCCCTTGAAGAGGAAAGGGTGATGCAGCAAAGTAGCGTAAGTATTTCCCTCAGTTTTGAGAACCAAGGTATCAATCCAGTAGGAGGCTCCACGCAAGTCCCTCGTACCTACACGAACAAACAAGAACCTTGCAACCAACGCGATAAAGGGGTTGTCAATCCCTTCAGGGCCACTTGCGAAAGTGAGATCCGATAGAGATAATAAGATAAGATAAATATTATTGGTATTTTTATAATATAGATTGAAAAGTAAAGATTGCAAAATAAAGTAGATTGGAAACTTATATGATGGAAGATAGACCCGGGGGCCATAGCTTTCACTAGTGGCTTCTCTCAAGATAGCATAAGTATTATGGTGGGTGAACAAATTACCGTCGATCAATTGATAGAAAAGTGCATAATTATGAGATTATCGAGGCATGATCATGTATATAGGCATCACGTCCGCGACAAGTAGACCGACTCCTGCCTGCATCTACTACTATTACTCCACACATCGACCGCTATCCAGCATGCATCTAGAGTATTAAGTTCATAAGAACAGAGTAACGCATTAGGCAAGATGACATGATGTAGAGGGATAAACTCAAGCAATATGATATAAACCCAATCTTTTTATCCTTGATGGCAACAATACAATATGTGCCTTGCTGCCCCTGCTATCACTGGGAAAGGACACCGCAAGATTGAACCCAAAGCTAAGCACTTCTCCCATTGCAAGAAAGATAAATCTAGTAGGCCAAAACAAACTGATAATTCGAAGAGACTTGCAAAGACAACCAATCATACATAAAAGAATTCAGAGGAGATTCAAATATTTCTCATAGATAAACTTGATCATAAACCCACAATTCATCGGATTTCGACAAGCACACTGAAAAAAGAGTTACATCGAATAGATCTCCAAGAAGATCGAGGAGAACTTTGTATTGAGATTCAAAGAGAGAGAAGAAGCCATCTAGCTAATAACTATGGACCCGAAGGTCTGTGGTAAATTACTCACAACTCATCGGAGAGGTGTTGGCGATGATGTAGAAGCCCTCCATGATTGATTCCCCCTCCGGCGGAGTGCTAGAAAAGGCCCCAAGATGGGATATCACGGGTACAGAAGGTTGCGGCGGTGGAAATAGGGTTTCGTGGTGCTCCTCGATGTTTTCAAGGTATGTAGATATATATAGGAGGAAGATGTATGTCGGTGGAGCCACGAGGGGCCCACGAGGGTGGGGGACGTGCCCACCCCCCTAGGGCATGCCGTGCACCCTTCTGGCTGCCAGGCTGCTTATTGACGTCCACTCCAAGTCTCCTGGATTGCATTTGTTCCAAAAAGATCGCTCCTGAAAGTTTCATTCTGTTTGGACTCCGTTTGATATTCCTTTTCTTCGAAACACTGAAATAGGAAAAAAAACAGCAATTTGGGCTGGGCCTCCGGTTAGTAGGTTAGTCCCAAAAATGATAAAAAAAGTGTAAAGTAAAGCCCATAAACAACCAAACCGGGTAATATAATAGCATGGAACAATCAAAAATTATAGATGCGTTGGAGATGTATCAGGTCCTAGCTGTCAGGTGGAGGAATCATTATTTTGCACGTAATAAGGAGGCATTTCCTTGCGTGTGGTTGTGGACCCAGCTGTCAGCCTCTCCATGTACAGTACTCTTCCGATGTAAGTCGTTCCTTGACCACGTTGACCACACCGTGCCGAGAGCACCAGGGCGGTGGACGACGGTGAGGCCTAGGAAGGGGACGACGCGGAGCCGGGGAAGACGCGGCAGTGGATGCCCACGCGGAGAGGAGTACGAGGGTTCACTGGTTCGGCTGCGGTGTGAGGCTACCATCGCCGCAGGGCCTGGCTAGCGGTGAGAGTAGTAGGGGGCGGTGAGGCCTCAACGGCAGCACAACCGGCCACTGGAGGCAGGAGCAAGCGGTCTCACCGGCGCTGGTTTGGGCGGCTGGTGCAAGAAGAGCAGCGATTGAAGAAGCAGCATGACAGTTTGATTCAAATCCAACGGTTACTGGTGCTAGAATCGTTTATTGACTAAGTTGACAAGAACTACGTACGCGTCAACTTAGTACCCACAGGTCAGCCTCCCAACCGGTGCACCCCAGATGTCAGTGGGAGGAATCATTTTTTTCGTGTAATAAGGAGGCGGTTGATTGCGTGTGGCCAGGCCAGCGAAGGGAGTAGGGTGGGCCGGTGAAGCCTGCGCGGCATCAGAGCGGGCCACAAGAGGAGGGAGTAGGTAGTCCCGTCGACGCTAGTTTAGGCGGCTGGAGCAGGAAGATCAGAGATTGAAGAAGCACGTCGACCGTTGGATGGACATCCAATAGTCACTGCTGCTAGAATCATGTGTTGACTGACAAAGCCTTGTGTAAACAAGCCAGCCTCGAAATCGGTGGCCTGTACAACCCATTTGCTATTTTTTTATATAATTTTTACTCATTTCCTAATTCATATGGAATTTATTGCAGCCCATTTCCATTTTTAGAATTTCTGCCCATTTTCTGGTCAGTGCCAGGGTTAAAAAGTTTAACTAAATATGTGCGAAATTTTGAAAATTCACAAATTTTTGCTGGGGAACAAAATAATCTTAATCCAAAAGTTAGTAGTTGTACTAAAACAAATTTAAAAATAAATTAGTACTATGTCATGTTAAATCCAATGAAATAGTATAAAATATCACTGAAGAACAAAAACAAAAAAAGAAACTAATATCCCATTTGCGATTTTTTTTGGAATTTTCAACCCCTTTGATATTACTTTTAACAGACACTGACCATACTCTTTTGCCAGACCGGAATGCATCCCTCCTCGTCTTGAAAGATTTGCAGCCCAGTAAGTCGGAGAAAACAAATAGGCCTAGCTTGGGTATTCTTCAAAAAGAAATACTGGGCTACCTATTTTTTCAAAGAAAAAACTGTTGGGCTGGTCATGTTGTTAGATGGGCCACAGAGACCGCCCAACCTAGTTTATAGCCTGCTCCTCCAAATTACTACTCAAAGAAAACAAGTTGTGCAATTCTGTCACTAATTGACTATACGTTGAAAATGATGTGGGTCCCAGATATCAGAAGGGTGGATTAGAGTAAAAAAATGAGGGGTGCATCTCAGTAGTAAAAGAGGTGCTTGCTTGTGTTCTGAAGTGGGCCTGGTGGGTCCGTACTGTCATACTCACAACTACAGTCCTCTCCTGATTCACTATGTTGACAGGGACCGTTTCAAAAAAATATTATGTTGACAGGGCCGGACGGTGGCGCCGCGGCGAGCGCACCAAGGCGGAGGATAAAGTGATGTCGCCAATGTGCTGGGCTCAGTTGGACATTCTGATTGAAAAATAAAAATGGACTGGAACTATTTACGACGTTGACTAGGATTTGCATGGGTCCGCTGGTTGCAGGAAGAAAATGCTGGGAGAAAGAAGACTGGTCGCTATCTTTGCGTAAGAATAATATCGACTGAACATAACGCCACTATCATAGGAAATAATATCCTCCTATTAAATCATGAATTTAAAGAAGTGGTGAGCATTTCACTTTATTTATTTATTTACTTATTTATGTTTACGGGACCATGAGCATGTACCTGGGCCGGATTCATGTGAGAGCCTGCCTTCCAGTTAATTATGGGCTCCTCTATTGGGCCTTCATCAGTGGGCTGCATGTTATCAACAAGTGGAAAATGTGTTCCGTACCAAAAATAGTATGCGCTACGTACAATACGGGGCACTAAAGGATCGGACCGTGCAACGACTTCCAAAACATTGTGTTTGTCGTTCTAACAACACATTTATTCAACCAACAGACGAAATATACTACTGATTGTACATTGAAAACAGCAGCAGCAGCAACCAGGGCTAGGGGTGCAACAGAAGCAGTAAGCAGGCCAGAAGAGTAACGACGCAACTCTCTCTTCGAAACCAAACATCAGCCACCATTACTGTTGGGGATATAACTATTAGGTGTGACCCGCCCAGGAGGGGCTGGGTTATACCCACAAGTACTCTTAAAGCCCAAGACCAAGGTTGAAGGTGGCGGTTCAGTAAAGGGCCCAAGGCCCAGAGGTGACTTAAGGCCCATAGAGATAAACCGTCATATGTACATGACTTGTATTGTAAGGCAAGAATAGTTAAGAGACCGAGCCAGACACTGTTTATGAGCCGGTCGGGACTCAGTGAGCTGCTGGGTGTCGACCTCTGTATATAAAGGGATGACCCAACGGCGGTTCAGGGAAAGGAATATCAGATCGAGAGCTAGGTCAAGATATTCCGCTCCCTAGTAATCGAGTCATAAGAAATCCCACTCAAAATTGGATCGTAGGCATTTACCTTCATCGTAAGGGGCCGAACCAGTATAAACCCCGTGTCCTTTGTCCTGATTAACCCCTTTAAGCTTCCTAGTTGCGATGGCTCCACGACTAAGTCCTTTCACTAGGACATCTGACGTGACAATTCCACGACAATTGGCGCCCACCATGGGGCCAGCGCACGGTGGATTTGAGTTCTTGAAGGGCAGCTTCGAAGGGCTCAAGGGATACGCTATGGGCCGAATGACCAAGAGTCGTCGCGGCAAGCTCTACATCAACGACGCAGGCTAGGGCCTCGACGCTGGCTCAATTGAGTATGGGTACCGTATCCCCTTCGGCGGAATTCACGTCTTCATTGGCAAGACCGTGTTGGGGAACGTAGTAATTTCAAAAAAAATCCTACGCACACGCAAGATCATGGTGATGCATAGCAATGAGAGGGGAGAGAGTTGTCCATGTACCCTCGTAGACCGAAAATGGAAGCGTTAGCACAACGCGGTTGATGTAGTCGTATGTCTTCACGATCTGACCGATCAAGTACCGAACGCACGGCACCTCCGACCTCAGCACACGTTCAGCTCGACGATGTCCTCGCCTTCTCGATCCAGCAAGACAAGCGAAGTAGTAGATGAGTTCTGGCAGCACGACGGCGTGATGACAGTGTTGGTGAAGAACAATCTCCGCAGGGCTTCGCCTAAGCACTACGGAAACTATGACAGAGGATAAACTAGAGGGGTCGGGGTTGCCGGCACACGGCTTGGTGTTTCTTGATGTGTCTTTGGTGCTAGCCCTTCCCCTCTATTTATATGTTGAGCCTTGGGGTCGAAACTTGGAGTAAAAGCCTCCACAAAGTCGGTTTCACCTGAAAGGCAAGAGTCCTTCTCGGACTCCAGGGCCACATGCCAGGTTCCCGGCGTCTGGACCCAGACGCCAGGGACCCTGGCGTCTGGCCCGTGGACTCCGCAAAACTTCCTTTTTGCGCTTTCCAAAAACCTTGTGGGCTTTCCCCTTTGGCCCAAATAAAGTGTTCTCGTACCCAAACATTTCGGGAAACATCCGGAACCCCTTCTGGTGAATTCCGGAACCCTTCCGGAGACCAAACACTATTATCTCATATATAAATCTTTATCTACGGACCATTCCGGAGTTCCTCGTCATGTCCGTGATCATATCCGGGACTACGAACAACATTCGGTTACCAACATACATAACTCATATAATACTATATCGTCAACAAACGTTAAGCGTGCAGACCCTACGGGTTCGAGAACTATGTAGACATGACCGAGACACTTCTTTGGTCAATAACCAATAGCGGAACCTGGATGCCCATATTGGCTCCTACATATTCTACGAAGATCTTTATCGGTCGAACCATATAACAACATACGTTGTTCCCTATGTCATCGGTATCTTACCTGCCCGAGATTCAATCATCGGTATTATCATACCAAGTTCAATCTTGTTACCGGCAAGTCTCTATACTCGTTCCGTAATACTTCATCCCGCAACTAACTTATTAGTCACAATGCTTGTAAGGCTTATAGTGATGAGTATTACCGAGAGGGCCCAGAGATACCTCTCCGACAATCGGTGTGACAAATTCTAATCTCGAAATACGCCAACTCAACATGTACCTTTGGAGACACCTGTAGAGATCCTTTATAATCACCCAGTTACGTTGTGACGTTTGGTAGCACACAAAGTGTTCCTCCGGTAAACGGGAGTTGCATAATCTCTTAGTCATAGGAACATGTATAAGTTGTGAAGAAAGCAATAGCAACATACTAAATGATCAAGTGCTAAGCTAACGGAATGGGTCAAGTTAATCACATCATTCTCCTAATGATGTGATCCCGTTAATCAAATGACAACTCATGTCTATGGCTAAGAAACACAACCATCTTTGATCAACAAGCTAATCAAGTAGAGGCATACTAGTGACACTATGTTTGTCTATGTATTCACACATGTATTATGTTTCCGGTTAATACAATTCTAGCATGAATAATAAACATTTATCATGAAATAAGGAAATAAATAATAACTTTATTTTTGCCTCTAGGGCATATTTCGTAGTCTCCCACTTGCACTAGAGTCAATAATCTAGTTCACATCACCATGTCATTTAACACCAATATTCACATCTGCATGTGATTAACACCCATAGTTCACATCGTCATGTGACCAACACCCAAAGGGTTTACTAGAGTCAATAATCTAGTTCACATTGATATGTGATTAACACCCAAATAGTACTAAGGTGTGATCATGTTTTGCTCATGAGAGAAGTTTAGTCAATGGGTCTGTCACATTCAGAGCCGTATGTATTTTACAAATTTTCTATGTCTACAATGCTCTGCACGGAGATACTCTAGCTAATTGCTCCCACATTCAATATGTATCCAGATTGAGACTTAGAGTCATCTGGATCGGTGTAAAAGCTTGCACCGATGTAACTTTTTACGACGAGTTCTTTTATCACCTCCATAATCGAGAAATATTTCCTTAGTCCTCACTAAGGATATTCTTGACTGTTGTCCAGTGATCTACTCTTAGATCAAAATTGTACTCCCTTGCCAAACTCAGAGCAAGGTATACAATAGGTATGGTACACAGCATAGCATAACCTATGACTGAGGCATAGGGAATGACTTTCATTATCTTTCTATTTTCTGCCATGGTCGGGATTTGAGTCTTACTCGATTTCTCACCTTTGTAACACAAGCAAGAACTCTTTCTTTGACTGTTCCATTTTGAACTACTTCAAAATCTTTTCAAGGTATGTACTCACTGAAAAAACTTATCAAGCGTCTTGATCTATCTCAATAGATCTTGATGCTCAATATGTAAGCAGCTTCACCGATGTCTTTCTTTGAAAATATTCTTATTCAAGTATACTTTTATGCTATCCAGAATTTCTATATCATTTCCAATCAAAAATATGTCATCTACATATAGTTTTAGAAATGCTACAGAGCTACCACTCACTTTCTTATAAATTCAGGCTTCTCCAAAAGTCTGTAAAAACCATATGCTTTGATCAACTCATCAAAGCATATATTCCAACTCCGAGATGCTTGCACCAGTCCATAGATGGATGCTGGAGCTTGCACATTTTGTTAGCACCTTTACGATTGACAAAACCTTCTGGTTGCATCATATACAACTCTGCTTTAATAAATCCATTAAGGAATGCAGTTTTGACATCCATTTGCCAGATTTCATAAAATGTGGCAATTGCTAACATGATTTGGACAGACTTAAGCATCGATACGAGTGAGAAAATCTCATCGTATTCAACACCTTGAACTTGTTGAACAACTTTTGCGACAAGTCGAGCTTTGTAGATAGTAACACTACTATCAGCGTCTGTCTTCCTCTTGAAGATCCATTTATACAATATGGCTTGCCGATCATCGGGCAACTCCACCAAAGTCCACACTTTGTTCTCATACATGGAACCCATCTCAGATTTCATGGCCTCAAGCCATTTCGCGGAATCTGGGCTCATCATCGCTTCCTCATAGTTTGTAGGTTTATCATGGTCTAGTAACATGACTTCTAGAATAGGATTACCGTACCACACTGGTGCGGACCGTACTCTAGAAGACCTACGAGGTTCTGTAGTAACTTGATTTGAAGTTTCATGATCATCATCATTAGCTTCCTCACTAATTGGTGTAGGTGTCACAAGAACCGGTTTCTGTGATGAACTACTTTCCAATAAGGGAGCAGGTATAGTTACCTCATCAAGTTCTACTTTCCTCCCACACACTTCTTTCGAGAGAAACTCCCTCTCTAGAAAGGATCCATTCTTAGCAACGAATGTCTTGCCTTCGGATCTGTGATAGAAGGTGTACCCAACAATTTCCTTTGGGTATCCTATGAAGACGCACCTCTACGATTTGGGTTCGAGCTTATCAGGTTGAAACTTTTTCACATAAGCATCACAGCCCCGAACTTTAAGAAACGAAAACTTTGGTTTCTTGCCAAACCACAGTTCATAAGGCATCGTCTCAATGGATTTTGATGGTGCCCTATTTAAAATGAATGCAGCTGTCTCTAATCCATAACCCCAAAATGATAGTGGTAAATCAGTAAGATACATCATAGATCGCACCATATCCAATAAAGTGCAAATATGACGTTTGGACACACCATTTCGCTGTGGTGTTCCATGTGGCGTGAGTTGTGAAACTATTCCACGTTGTTTTAAATGAAGGCCAAACTCGTAACTCAAATATTATCCTCCACGATCAGATTGTAGAAACTTTATTTTCTTGTTACGATGATTCTCCACTTCACTCTGAAATTCTTTGAACTTCTCAAATGTTTCAGACTTGTGCTTCATTAAGTAGATATACTCATATCTGCTCAAATCATCTGTGAAGGTCAGAAAATAACGATACCCAACACGAGCATCAACACACATTGGAGCGCATACATCGGTATGTATTGTTTCCAACAAGTCAGTAGCTCGTTCCATTGTTCTGGAGAACGGAGTTTTATTCATCTTGTCCAAAAGGCATGGTTCGCAAGCATCAAATGATTCATAACCAAGTGATTCCAAAAATCCATCTTTATGGAATTTCTTCATGTGCTTTACACCGATATGATCTAAACGGTAGTGCCACAAATAAGTTGCACTATCATTATCAACTTTGCATCTTTTGGCATCAATATTATGAATATGTGTATCACTACGATCGAGATCCAACAAACTACTTACATTGGGTGTATGACCATCGAAGGTTTTATCCATGTAAACAGAACAACAATTATTCTCTGACTTTAAATGAATAACCGTATTGCAATAAACATGATCAAATCATATTCATGCTGAACGCAAATGCCAAATAACATTTATTTAGGTTTAACACTAATCCCGAAAGTATAGGGAGTGTGCGATGACGATCATATCAATCTTGGAACCACTTCCAACACACATCGTCACTTCACCCTCAACTAGTCTCTGTTTATTCTATAACTCCTGTTTCGAGTTACTAAATTTTAGCAACCAAACAAGTATCAAATACTCAGGGGCTACTGTAAACACTAGTAAGGTACACATCAATAACCTGTATATCAAATATCCCCTTGTTCACTTTGCCATCCTTCTTATCCACCAAATATCTAGGACATTTCCGCTTCTAGTGACCATTTCCTTTGCAGTGTAAGCACTCAGTTTCAGGCTTTGGTTCAGCTTTGGGCTTCTTCGCGGGAGTGACAACTTGCTTGTCATTCTACTTGAAGTTCCCTTTCTTTCCCTTTTCTTGAAACTAGTGGTCTTGTCAATCATCAACACTTGATGCTCTTTCTTGATTTCTACCTTCGTCGATTTCAACATCACGAAGAGCCCGTGAATCGTTTTCGTCATCCCTTGCATACTATAGTTCATCATGAAGTTCTAGTAACTTGGTGATGATGACTAGAGAACTCTGTCAATCACTATCTTATCTAGAAGATTAACTCCCACTTGATTCAAGCGATTGTAGTACCCAGACAATCTTAGCACATGCTCACTAGTTGAGCAATTCTCCTCCATCTTTTAGCTATAGAACTTGTTGGAGACTTCATATCTCTCAACTCGGATATTTGCTTTAAATATTAACTTCAACTCCTGGAACATCTCATATGGTCCATGACGTTCAAAACGCCTTTGAAGTCCCGATTCTAAGCCGTTAAGCATGGTGCACTAAACTATCAAGTAGTCATCATATTGATCTAGCCAAACGTTCATAACGTTTGCATCTACTCCTGCAATAGGTCCGTCACCTAGCGGTGCATCAAGGACATAATTCTTCTATGCAGCAATGAGGATAATCCTCACATCATGGATCCAATCCGCATCATTGCTACTAACATCTTTCAACATAGTTTTTATCTAGGAACATATGAAAATAAACATTGGGAAGCAACAACGCAAGCTATTGATCTACAACATAATTTGCAAAATAGTATCAAGACTATGTTCATGATAAATTAAAGTTTAATTAATCATATTACTTAAGAACTCCCACTTGGATAGACATCCCTCTAATCATCTAAGTGATCACGTGATCCAAATCAACTAAACCATGTCTGATCATCACGTGAGATGGAGTAGTTTTCAATGGTGAACATCACTATGTTGATCATATCTACTATATGATTCACGCTCAACCTTTTGGTCTCCTGTGTTCCGAGGCCATATATGTATATGCTAGGCTCATCAAGTTTAACCTGAGTATTCCGCGTGTGCAACTTTTTTGCACCCGTTGTATTTTAACGTAGAGCCTATCACACCCGATCATCACGTGGTGTCTCAGCACGAAGAACTTTCGCAATGGTGCATACTCAGGGAGAACACTTATACCTTGAAATTTAGTGAGAGATCATCTTATAATGCTACCGTCAATCAAAGAAAAATAAGATGCATAAAGGATAAACATCACATGCAATCAATATAAGTGATGTGATATGTCCATTGTCATCTTGTGCTTGTGATCTCCATCTCTGAAGCACCGTCATGATCACCATCGTCATCGGCGCGACACCTTGATCTTCATCGTAGAATCGTTGTCATTTCGCCACCTATTGCTTCTACGACTATCACTACCGCTTAGTGATAAAGTAAAGCAATTACAGGGCGGTTGCATTGCATACAATAAAGCGACAACCATATGGCACCTGCCAGTTGCCGATAACTTTGTTACAAAACGTGATCATCGCATACAATAAAATTTAGCATCATGTCTTGACCATATCACACCACAACATGCCCTGCAAAAACAAGTTAGACGTCCTCTACTTTGTTGTTGCAAGTTTTACGTGGCTGCTACGAGCTGAGCAAGAACTGTTCTACGCATCAAAACCACAATGATAGTTCGTCAAGTTCGTGTTGTTTTAACCTTCTCAAGGACCGGGCGTAGCCACACTCGGTTCAACTAAAGTTGGAGAAACTGACACCCGCTAGCCACCTATGTGCAAAGCACGTCCGTAGAACCAGTCTCACGTAAGCGTACGCGTAATGTCGGTCCGGGCCGCTTCATCCAACAATACCGCCGAACCAAAGTATGACATGCTGGTAAGCAGTATGACTTGTATCGCCCACAACTCACTTGTGTTCTACTCGTGCATATAACATCTACGCATAAAAGCAGGCTTGGATGCCACTGTTGGGGAACGTAGTAATTTCAGAAAAATCCCTACACACACGCAAGATCATGGCGATGCATATCAATGAGAGGGGAGAGTGTTGTCCACGTACCCTCGTAGATCGAAAACGGAAGTGTTAGCACAACGCGGTTGATGTAGTCGTATGTCTTCAGGGCCCGACCGATCAAGTACCGAACGCACGGCACCTCCGAGTTCAGCACATGTTCAGCTCGATGATGTCCTCGCCTTCTCGATCCAGCAAGACGGGCGAAGTAGTAAATGAGTTCCAGCAGCACGACGGTGTGATGACGGTGTTGTTGAAGAACAATCTCCGCAGGGCTTCGCCTAAGCACTACGAAAACTATGACAGAGGATAAACTAGAGGGGTCGAGGTTGCCGGCACACGGCTTGGTGTTTCTTGATGTGTCTTTGGTGCTAGCCCTTCCCCTCTATTTATATGATGAGCCTTGGGGTCGAAACTTGGAGTAAAAGCCTCCACAAAGTTGGTTTCACCCGAAAGGCAAGAGTCCTTCTCGGACTCCAGGGCCAGACGCCAGGGTTCCCAGCGTCTAGACCCAGACGCCAGGGACCCTGGCGTCTGGCCCCTGGACTCCGCAAAACATCCTTTTTGCACTTTCCGAAAACCTTGTGGGCTTTCCCCTTTGGCCCAAATAAAGTGTTCTTGTACCCAAACATTTCGGGAAACATCCGGAACCCCTTCCGGTGAATTCCGGAACCCTTCCGGAGACCAAACAGTATTATCCCATATATCAATCTTTATCTCTGGACCATTCCAGAGTTCCTCGTCATGTCCGTGATCATATCCGGGATTCTGAACAACATTCGGTTACCAACATACATAACTCATATAATACTATATCGTCAACGAACGTTAAGCGTGCAGACCCTACGGGTTCTAGAACTATGTAGATATGACCGAGACACCTCTCTAGTCAATAACCAATAGTGGAACCTGGATGCCCGTATTGGCTCCTACATATTCTACGAAGATCTTTATCGGTCGAACCATATAACAGCATACGTTGTTCCCTTTGTCATCCGTATGTTACCTGCCCGAGATTCGATCATCGGTATTATCATACCTAGTTCAATCTCGTTACCGGCAAGTCTCTTTACTCGTTCCGTAATACTTCATCCCGCAACTAACTTATTAGTCACATGCTTGCAAGGCTTATAGTGATGAGTATTACCGAGAGGGCCCAGAGATACCTCTCTGATAATCGGTGTGACAAATCCTAATCTCGAAATACGCCAACTCAACATGTACCTTTCGAGACACCTGTAGAGATCCATTATAATCACCCAGTTACGTTGTGACGTTTGGTAGCACACAAAGTGTTCCTCCGGTAAACGGGAGTTGCATAATCTCATAGTCATAGCAACATGTACAAGTCATGAAGAAAGCAATAGCAACATGCTAAACGATCAAGTGCTAAGCTAACGGAATGGGTCAAGTACACATCATTCTCCTAATGATGTGATCCCGTTAATCAAATGACAACTCATGTCTATGGCTAGGAAACACAACCATCTTTGATCAACAAGCTAGTCAAGTAGAGGCATACTAGTGACACTATGTTTGTCTATGTATTCACACATGTATTATGTTTCCAGTTAATACAATTCTAGCATGAATAATAAACATTATGAAATAAGGAAATAAATAATAACTTTATTGTTGCCTCTAGGGCATATTTCCTTCAGACCGGTGAGCCGGGCCCTGAGCTGGACCTCTGCACTGACCTCGTCGAGACGGCTCAGCGTGCGAGACCCGCCCAGGCTCTGCCTGCTGTGAAGAGTGCCTTCGTGGGATGCATCCACGGAGGACTCTCTGAAGGATCTACATCTGGCGGTGAGATGGCCATCTATTGTGATGGTGAGTCGTCCACAGACGAGACAGATTTGTTGTATCAACTACAAGACGGTGGGCTTGGGGGCTATTCCGATGGTAGCAGTATTCCGGATCTCCTTGAGCCGCCGAGCAGGGTCGGAATCTTCATGGCCGGCATGCAACCTATTCAAGACTCCACAACTGCGACAACAATAACCTCCGGGTCAGCAGCAGCTAGGGCAGGAGGCCCTATGCGCTCGCCGGCTCAGGTGCTGATGGATCTCACGGATAAAATAACCGCTCTGTTAACCACCGCGGTCAACTCGGCAGATCAAGCTCAACATGATGCGGAAGTGGCACAGTTAAAACTAGATATAGTGCAGGCTAAGGAAGATCTGGCAACGGAAGATGTCAGGATCACCGCAGAACGGGCGGCTCTGGACGCTCAGGCTCAGCGGATTCGGGCGCAGACTTTCCGGCTCACGATGGATCAAAACGTGTCCAATGGGGTCATGAGGAGAAGATACCAGAAGACTCAGTCTCCGCTCCCTCCGGTTTATGATCCTCGAAACCTCTTCCATACACCCGGGGCAGGGCCCAGTAACCCGCCGGAGATAGACCGGGTTGCGGCACCCGGGGCTGGAACGCCGGTTCAACCACAGGTGATGCGGCCACCCCGTATGAATACTGCTCCACCTCAATATGTACCAACGCTATCAGGTCATTATGCTAACCCGCTGGAGAACATGATTGTTGCGACGGCATGACTGGCGGCTCTTCCGGTGAAGGGCGACTCTCCGACGGCGGTTGAAAACCGCAGGGTTAGAGAACTTGTTCAGACGGCCTTAGCACAGTAGGAGGCATACTCATATAGCCGAGACATGATTCATTCAACCCCCCGTCCAAGCCGGAGCCCAAGTTATAGCAGGCACATCGACTCAGCGGCTGTTTCATGCAACGCCCGACGTCGTAACCAGCCAGGCGAGCATGACCCAGCGTGCAATGGAGCCTCTAATTTCGTGGATCATGACAGAATACGTCAGGAGGCTGAGCGGGCGGCTCAACAGGCAGCTGAGATGGCGGCTCAGCTGGCGACTTACCAGCCTTTTCTGGTTTATCCGACGACTTCTATTGAAATGTGGATTTGACTAATTGCAAGCCGGAGGAGGGTGAGTCGATGTCACATCCCTAGTTCTGGTATGACCTACACTAGCTAGTCATGTGTGCATCATGTTTAAATTCCATTTAAATTTGAAATGGGGATTTGTGAAACCCTCAGAATCATTTCTGGAAATGACCCAGATAAAAATTTCTCCAAAAAGGTCCAAGAAAATGTTTGTGTTGCTCTTTGATAATATTGGACAGAGATAAAAATCAAACCAATATTTTTAAGAGCTCATAAGTATTTATTTTGGCCTTTTGGAATTAATGCAGTAATTATTTGCTTTGGATATATATTGTTATATATATACAATATTGTCCAAAAATTATGCCAGTTGTTGAGGAGCTCTGGAATCATGCCACTAGCCCCTACAAAAATTGGCATAAGAAAATAAAATGGTTTAGTATTTTATTAAACCAAACAAATGTCAGAAAAATAGAAAAAGAAACAAAAAGGGAAAAACCTTACCTGGGCCGCTTACCTATGCAGCCGGGCACTATGCAGCTCAGCAACCCAACAGGCCGGCCCAGCTGACTGGCAGTGCCAGTCGTCGTCTCCACCACGCCAGGAGGACGCCGAGCACGCGCTCACCGCACGTGGCCACGCACCCGGCCACCTCCTGCCTCCCTGCCTGCTCCGCGACTCCCTGCAGCGTCGCCACACAACCCCCCCGGGTCCCCTCGCTCTCAGCGTGCTCATCCCCTTCCCTCTCTCTCTCTCGCGAGCACCACCAAACGAGCGGACGCCGCCGCTCGCTGTTGCCGCGTTCCCCGCCGTCCCCTCGCTCCTCCGACGCGCCCAAGAGCTCCGCCTCCTCGCTCTGTAGCCTCTCCGCCAAGCTGTGCATCGCCGGATGCCCCGTGGAGCCGTCACCGTCGCCTTCATCACCTCCGGCCGCCGTTGATCTCCATCGCCGCTCGCCGCTGTCAGCGCCTCCCCCGAGCTCGCCGTCGTCTCTTCCGGTCCCCTGTGAGCCCCCCCGCGTCGGTTCCCCCTCCTCTCCTGCCTGCCCGTGCTCTGTAGCCCGCAGCCGCTCGAGCCCGAGCTCCGGCCGCCGCCGCGAGCTTCGCTCCGGCGAGCTCCGCTGCCCCCGCAGCCTCCCGTCTGCTCCCCTGGATGCGGACGAGCCCGGGCTACGCCCCGGTGCCCTTAGCCGCCGCCCCCGTGGCCTGTAACGCGGACGCCGCCACGTCCTGAGGTCGCCGCCAACGACCTCGCCGGCCTGACATGCGGGCCCTGTCGGCCAGGTGATTAGCTTAGCGTTAATCACCATTTAAGCTAACTCTGACACTGACAGTGGGCCCCTGCGCCCTAATCTTTTAATTAGATTAGTAAAACCCCCTTGTTTAACACTATGTCACTGACATGTGAACCCCACATGTTAGGTTTGACCTGGTCAGCACCGTTGACCTGCTGACGCAGGCATGACGTCATGCTGACGCAGTTATCCATTTTCTGGATTTAAATTAAATCAGGAAATTCGAGAAAATGATTCAAACTTCAAAAAATCATAGAAATTCAACCGTAGCTCAGATTGAAATAATTTATATATGAAAAATTATCAGAAAAATGCAATCTTTCCATCTGTTCTAGTTTCATGCATGACAAACCAACTTATACCTACTGTATAAGTGAAACACTAAAATGGCTTATATAAAGAGCTTATTTTGGAGATGCATTTGAATCTTTGGTTCAAATGGATTTCACCCAAATGATTGCTAGCTGCATTAGCTCAAACAACATCACATCTACATGCCATGATCATGCATCATATTGTTGCATATGCTTGTGTTTTGATTGTCGACACCGTTCCTTCTCGATAGGTCCTGCTCCGGAGAGTGTTCCAGAGTACCTGTCCGAGGAGCAGTGCCTTCCTTGTTGATCTACCAGGCAAGCAAACCCCCTTGTTCATTCCGATACAATCCTACTCTCTCGCTCCTGCTCTCAGTTATTGCATTAGGACAACAACGATTCATCTGCTACTTTGTGCTACGGTAGTTGAACCCATTCCTCTGCATGACCTGTCATTGCCACAGTAAATAGTTGAAACCCACTAGCATGTGTAGGAGTTGATTGAGCCATGTTGTGTTCCTACCATGCTATGCCTGCTATTGCTTAGAGTTGTGTCAGGTCTGATTCATTGGGAATGAATTGGAGTGTTACGATATGTTCTGATGCTGAGAGTGAAGTGTGTGAACACGATTTGGTAAAGGTAGCGGTGAGAGGCCATGTAGGAGTACATGGTGGGTTGTCTCACTGGAACCGTCCTTAAGCACTGAGTTCTATGTATGTTGTCCAATGACTCGATACTACCACACATTGGGTTCCGGTAACTCGGCCCCTCTCGACTTATTAACCAACTTGATCTCTGTCCAGGAGTCGCAACTAGTTTCTGGTGTTTGTAGGTAGTGCTATTTTTCTACCAAGTGGCACCCGGCAGGGTGGGCTTGGGACAGACTAGGCACACGTGGCCTGGTGTACCGAGTGGCACCCGGATGGTGGGCTCGGGAACCCTGCACACATCGTTTGGGGCCGTGAGCGACACCCCGGCTGGATCTCCTTGCGGATGGAACCCGAATAGGCGATAAACCTGGGCTAGAGTCTTGTGTGGTTAGTCAGGTCGTGGCCGACACCCTCGCCAGGCTTCCGCTTGAAGGTTGCCGAGATACATGACGTGTACATGGTGGTAAGTGGCGAGAGCGTGTGTGAAGAAGTACACCCCTGCAGGGTTAACATGATCTATTCGAATAGCCGGGTCCGCGGTTATGGACTTCTTGGATGCTTACATGGTACATAGACAACTTGAAGTGGATACTATAAAATGCTCAAGACAAGTGTGAGTGCTATGGATGGCCTTCTCGTAGGGAGACGGGGATGAATCCATAGTAGTGTATTGTGTGGTGATTAGTGGACTCGTGTGCGCCATATCACCTCAAAGAAGTTCTGGTAGTCGTAGAACAGGATAGCCACAGAGTCAAAGCTGGCTTGCTGCAACTAAACCCCACATTACCCTCTTGATGCAAATGCATGTATGATAGGATCTGATGTAAGTCTTGCTGAGTACCTTTGTACTCATGTTGCTTTATTTACGTTTTTGAAGCGGAGACTTCGGTCTTACTAGTGTTCTCGTGGACTTCGACAAGTAGCTTGTACCTCAGCTACGATCTTGATCGGATGTTGTAGATAGTCAGGCTCTTCAGCCTTTTTCATTTGTAGATGTCTGTACTCAGACATGTAATGCTTCCGCTTGTTGCTTGTTTGCTCTGATTGTTGGGTCATGTGACCCCTGTTTGTAATAAATGCTATGATTGCTCTTTGAGCCTTATTTATATGAGTTGTTGCGTTTTGCTATGGTGCCATGTTGTACAACACATACTTGCATGTTATGCGTACGTGTAATGTGTATTGCTATGTGTGGGATCTGACTATCTAGTTGTTTATCCTTACTGGCCTCTCTTACCGGGAAATGTCTCCTAGTGCTTCCACTGAGGCATGGTAGCGTGCTACTGCTCCGGAACACTTAGGCTGGCCGGCATGTGTCCTTCTTCGTTCCTGTGTCTGTCCCTTCGGGGAAATGTCACGCGATGAATACTGGAGTCCTGTTAGCCCGCTACAGCCCGGTTCACCGGAGTCCTGTTAGCCCAGTGCTACAGCCTGGATTCACTCGCTGATGACCGACACGTTCGATGCTGGGTCATGGATGCCTGTCCCTGTAAGTTTGTGCCACTTTGGGTTTATGACTAGCCATGTCAGCCCGGGCTCCTTATCATATGGATGCTAGAGACACTATCATATACGTGTGCCAAAAGGCGCAAACGGTCCCGGGCAAAGGTAAGGCGACACCCGTGGGGATACCGTGCGTGAGGCCGCAAAGTGATATGAGGTGTTACATGCTAGATCGATGTGGCATTGAGTCGGGGTCCTGACAGCTTTGGTATCAGAGCCTGACTGCCTGTAGGATTACCAAGCCAAACTGGTCGAAGTTGAGTCTAGAAATTCTTTAGTTATATAAGGGAATTGATTGTGGGTTGGAACGTAAGGCTCTTTTTACTCCTTTACCTCATGGCCTTCTGATCTGAGTCATCCTATCTTTCCTACGGGGTTAAGGAACTAGGCTTTCTCTTCCGTCTATCAAGATCACGTGTTACTACTCCGTAGTCCCATAGGATTGGTTGATCAGAGTCATATCTCAGTTTCGAGTACTTCCGGAGTAGCCTGTTTAGTACTATCTCAGAACCTTGAGTGATGATGATGAGTATGTTACTACCCCATTTTAGCAGGATATCCCATTCTGGGCATTTTACCGCCGTTATGCTACCGGAATTTCCCTAGGAGTTCAAGAGTTACTAATTTCTTTATCCTACATTCTATAGCCTATAGATGATGCTGATTCCGTCCTTGGTTTCGTTTCTCAGGATGTCATCAGTTAAGCGAAGTTCTGTTGCCCGTAGCCAGAACCACGAAGATGGTAGGGATGAGGATCCTCCCGACCAACCTTCATTGGCAGAGTTCATGTTAGAAATGGAGAGGAACAAGCATGAGTCTAACCGCTTGTTGGCACGTATTGAGGAGAACACCGCACATCAGTTCAAAGGGTCTGCAACCATTCATGACTTCATTTGCTTGCACCCACCCACCTTTCATCATTCTATTGAGACACTCGATGCAGATGACTGGCTCCGTAGCATCACCCATAAGTTGCGTTCCGCGAATGTAGTGAAAATGACAAGGTCACCTATGCCACATACCACCTGGAAGGTCCTGCTAGTCTTTGGTGGCAAAACTATGAGGCTATGCTTCCAGCTGGCCAGATTCCTACTTGGAGGGATTTCATTGAGGCTTTTCGCGAGCATCACATTCCCCAGGCCCTCCTTGATCGCAAGAGAGAAGAGTTCTGTAGTTTCACCCAGAGTAAGATGGTTTTTGATGCTTACAGTAGAGAGTTTGAGAACCTCGCCCGCTATGCCACAGAAGAGGTGTCCACGGACGCCAAGAAGCAGGCTAGGTTTCGGAAGGGTCTCAACCCCAAGTTGCGTCGTGATCTCCACCTACATCATTGTGATACATTCCAAGCTCTTGTGAACAAGGCCATTAATGCAGAGACAGCTCAGCTCACTTACGAGGAGTCTCGTAAGCACACCCGTGATTTGGGATCCTCTTCCGGTTCTGGTTCTTAGAAGCATCGGATTTGGATTCCAAACTCCGCTCTTCCTTCCGGATATGCACCAAGACCATCTTATGTGGCGCCTCCCCCGGCTCAGTCGTATGCTCCACCCAGGCCTACTGGTAGACCGCTTGTCAGTGCGGGTCCACGTCCAATCTCAGGGACTTGCTTCACATGCGGGAAGCCAGGACACTATGCACGTGACTGCTCTCAGACTAGTTATGCTCCACCCCAGCCCGACAAGCCTGTTGGCTGTGTTAAGCCATCAACCAAGACGATCAGTGCCAAGCCAGCTCACACTAAACGTGGACGTGTGAATCACGTCTCATCTAAAGACGCTCATGATGATCCGGATGTCGTTCTTGGTGCACTCCTTGTCAATTGTCATCCAGCATCGGTTCTGTTCGATACTGGAGCATCTCATTCTTTCATTTCTGAACGCTATGCTCGTTTGCACGACATGTCATTTTGTGATATGCCAATTCCGCTTGAAATTCAAACCCCAGGGTCTAGGTGGCAAACCACCAGAACGGCTATGGTAATGAAATCCTTGTTGATAGACTTGTATTTCTTGCATCACTTGTAGCCCTCAAGTCCTCAGATATTAACATCATCTTGGGTATGGACTGGATGACAGCTCATCATGCCAAGATTGATTGTTACACCAGATCTATTCAGCTTACACACCCATCTGGCAACATAGTCACTGTCTCCACCAGAGTTGCAAAGCGCCAACTCTATTCTCTTAATGTCAGCCCTCTCCCTGACCTTGAAGATATCCCGGTAGTCTGTGACTTTCTGGATGTCTTTCCAGAGGAACTGCCAGGTGTTCCACCTGACAGAGATGTAGAGTTCGTCATAGATCTTATTCCAGGAACTTCTCCAATCTCTAGGAGACCTTACAAGATGGCACCCTTAGAACTAGCTGAGCTTACGAAACAACTTGATGAGTCCTTGCAAAAGGGTTTCATCTGTCCTAGTTCTTCTCCTGGGCTTGCCCCGTCCACTTTGTCAAGAAGAAGGATGGTACGGATCGGATGGTTGTAGATTATCGTCCCGTTAATTTGGTCACGATAAAGAACAAGTATCCGCTCCCCAGGATCAATGACCTGTATGATCAGCTCGTTGGATCCTCAGTCTTCTCCAAGATGGATCTGAGGATAGGCTACCACCAAATCAAGATCAGAAACGGGGACATCCCCAAGACAGCCTTTGTCACTAGTTATGGCCAGTACGAGTACACCGTCATGTCCTTCGGCCTAAACAACGCCCCAGCCACTTTCTCCCGCTTGATGAACTCGATCTTCATGGAGTACTTAGATAAGTTCGTCGTGGTTTACCTCGATGATATTCTTATTTACTCGAAGAACGAGGAAGAGCATGCCGAACATCTTAGACTTGTGTTAGAAAAACTCAGAGAGCACCGCCTTTATGCCAAGTTCTCCAAGTGCGAATTTTGGTTGCCAGAAGTGACCTACCTAGGCCACGTAATCTCTGGTAAGGGCATTGCTGTCAATCCCGAGAGAGTTAAGGTCGTTCTTGATTGGACTCCACCTGAAACTGTTAAACAAGTTAGGAGTTTCCTTGGTCTAGCCAGTTATTGTCGCCGCTTTGTTGAAAACTTCTCTAAAGTGGCCAAACCCCTCACGGAACTTCTCAAGAAAGATAAAAAGTTTGAGTGGTCCCCACAGTGTGAGTACAGTTTTCAGGAACTGAAAAGACGCCTGACTTCTGCTCCCATACTTGTGCCACCGGATTTCACGAAGGACTTTGTTATCTACTGTGATGCCTCACGACAGGGACTAGGTTGCATTCTTATGCAGGATCGTCATGTGATTGCCTAGGCATCTCGACAGTTGCATCCACATGAGGAGAATTATCCTACACATGATCTAGATCTTGCAGCCGTAGTCTATGCACTCAAGACCTGGTGACATTACCTCCTTGGTAAATGTTGCGAGATCTACACCGATCACCAGAGTCTCAAGTATATCTTCACCCAACCGGGTTTGAACCTTAGGCAAAGACGTTGGTTGGAAGTGATCTCAGATTATGATCTAGGGATTACTTACATTCCAGGCAAAGCCAATGTCCTGGTTGATGCGCTAAGTCGTAAATCCTATTGCAACAATCTCATGTTGCAGCAGGGCCAACCACTTCTCCATGAGGAATTCTGTAAGCTTAACCTTCACATTGCTCCTCATGGATTCCTTTCTACCTTGGTGGCGAAACCTACTATTGTGGATCGTATCATAGAAGTCCAGAAGCATGATACAGGAATCTCCCGAATCAAGAAATATATCTCCAAGGGAGTAGCTGGTTGTTTCTCTATGGATGAACGAGGTGTTGTTTACTTTGGGAACCGCTTGGTGGTTCCCAAGAGTCAGCAGATGCAACAATTGATTCTTAAGGAGGCGCATGAATCCCCTCTCATGATTCATCCCGGTAGTACTAAGATGTATCAGGACCTACGCCAGAGGTTCTGGTGGACTAGGATGAAGAGAGAAATTGCCGACTTCGTTGCTAACTATGACGTTTGTCGTCGCGTTAAGGCAGAGCATCAGAGACCTGCTGGCACCCTTCAGCCTTTAGCTATTCCTCAATGGAAATGGGATAAAGTTGGTATGGACTTCATCACCGGCTTTCCCAGGACCAAGAGAGGGAATAATGCTATCTTCGTAGTCATTGATCGTCTCTCCAAAGTGGCGCACTTCCTACCTGTTCGAGAGAATATCATCGCTAGTTAGCTCGCTGACTTATATATTTCTCGAATAGTATCACTTCATTGTGTTCCACTAGAGATCAATTCATACCATGGTAGTCTTTTCACTTCTCATTTCTGGGAGAGTTTCTAGACTGCCATGGGAACCCATCTTTCCTTCAGTACCGCTTTCCACCATCAGTCGAGTGGTCAGGTGGAAAGGGTCAACCAAATTCTCGAAGACATGCTCAGAGCTTGCGTTATCTCATTCGGTATGGACTAGGAGAAATGTCTTCCTTTCGCCGAGTTTGCTTATAACAATAGCTATCAATCCAGTCTCAAGAAAGCTCCTTTTGAAATTCTCTATGGACGAATATGTCGAACACCTTTGAACTGGTCAGAAACCGGTGAAAGACAGTTCTTTGCACTGGACATCATCCAGGAGGCAGAAGAGCAAGTTCGCATCATTCGTGAGAATTTGAAAACAGCCCAGTCTCGTCAAAAGAGCTAGTATGATCATCATCATAAGGATATGACTTATGAAATTGGCGACAAAGCTTACCTTCGGGTTACTCCTCTAAAGGGTACCCATTGTTTCGGTATCAAGGGCAAGTTGGCTCCTCGTTACATTGGCCCTTTTCGCATTCTCGCTAAACAAGGAGAGGTTGCCTACCAGTTGGAACTACCCCCACATCTTTCTCGAGTTCATGATGTCTTCCACGTCTCTCAACTCAGGCGTTGCTTCTCGGATCCTATTCGCGAAGTGGACCATGAAACGCTTGATCTCCAAGATAACCTCACATACCGAGAGTACCCGGTTCGCATTCTTGATCAGGCAGAGCGTGTCACTCGACGTCATAACATCAAGTTCCTCAAGGTTCAGTGGTCTCATCATTCCAAGAGAGAAGCTACCTGGGAGCGAGAAGATCGTCTTCGATTGGAGTACCCCACTTTCTTTTCGTCGACCCATGAATCTCGGGACGAGATTCTTTCAAGTGGGGGCGAGTTGTCACATCCCTAGTTCTGGTATGACCTAGACTAGCTAGTCATGTGTGCAACATGTTTAAATTCCATTTAAATTTGAAATGGGGATTTGTGAAACCCTCAGAATCATTTATGGAAATGACCCAGATAAAAATTTCTCCAAAAAGGTCCAAGAAAATGTTATTAAGAGCTCATAAGAGATAAAAATCAAACCAATATTTTTAAGAGCTCATAAGTATTTATTTTGGGCTTTTGGAATTAATGCAGTAATTATTTGCTTTGGATATATATTGTTATATATATACAATATTTTCCAAAAATTATGCCAGTTGTTGAGGAGCTCTGGAATAATGCCACTAGCCCCTACAAAAATTGGCATAAGAAAATAAAATAGTGTAGTATTTTATTAAACCAAACAAATGTCAGAAAAATAGAAAAAGAAACAAAAAGGGAAAAACCTTACCTGGGCCGCTTACCTGTGCAGCCAGGCACTGTGCAGCCCAGCAACCCAACAGGTCGGCCCAGCTGACTGGCAGTGCCAGTCGTCGTCTCCACCGCGCCAGGAGGACGCCGAGCACGCGCTCGATGCACGCGGCCACGCGCCCGGCCACCTCCTCCCTCACTGCCTGCTCCACGACTCCCTGCAGCGTCGCCACGCAACCCCCCCAGGTCCCCTCGCTCTCAGTCGTGCTCATCCCCTTCCCTCTCTCTCTCTCTCTCGCAAGCACCACCTAACGAGCGGACGCCGCTGCTCGCAGTTGCCGCGTTCCCCGCCGTCCCCTCGCTCCTCCGACGCGCCCAGGAGCTCCGCCTCCTCGCTCTGTAGCCTCTCCGCCAAGCTGTGCATCGCCGGACGCCCTGTGGAGCCGTCGCCGTCGCCTTCATCACCTCCGGCCGCCGTGGATCTCCGTCGCTGTGACACTCCAAATTTTTTGGTGGTTTGTTTTTTTTCAAAAGAGCCTTGCTTGGTTTGAAAGGAGGTCATTTAAACCCTTCCTAAAAACCATCTTCTAAGTTTGCCCTCTCAAAAATCCTTTTCTTGAATTTAGTTTCTTTTAAAAACAAAACCCTTTTAATTTGGGGCTTTTATTTGGTTTTGATCCCTTCTAAATTTCACCATGCCACCTATGGTAAAATTTTCCCAAAAACCTCTCCTCCCACTTTGGTACAACCCAAACATTCTGTCCAAACTAATAAAATCCATTTTTGTATTTTATTCCAACTATTTCTCCTCCCAAAATAAATCTGTCTATCCTTTTGAGCCTAGGTGAATTGCAAAGCAAGTGCCCTAATGCTTTTGATTTTTGACCTCAACTCAACACCCTTGGATAGTACTTTGGACCCACAACCCAAAACCATCTTGATCCACTCTTCTCTTGTTCAAATATTTCAAATTTCACTCACTGCAAGTTTGGACCAGATTTGCCAAATTTGGTGAAATTCATATCTACACCTCTCCAAAAATTCCACAAATATTCAGGCAACCTCTAGATGCAATGAGAGGCCCCTCCACCAAAAACCAGCTCAAGGAAAAATCCCTACATGCCTGGATCATTTTGTCGAACACCTTGCATGCACTGTTCTGTTCATATTCAGTTAAGTTCAGAATTTCAGTGTCGATCTTCAGTCACATGCTCACAGTGCGCTTGGCACTGTGCTCACGGCCTGGCTTGCTTGTCCGGAGCCTCACACGCGCGCTTGGCACCTTCCTGGCGTTGGTGGCACCCTGGCCCGCCTGCGCCGGCGTGCTTTGCGGCGGCCGGATCACCCTAGCGGCCGACAGGAAGCAGAACGGCGGCATAACGCCGTTCAGCACCGCCCAAACCCCCTGGTGGCTCCGCGTGGCCATTTCCTCGCCAGCGCATGCATGAAGCACCGTCGCCATGGCGCGACACGCACAGAGCGTGCTCCCTGCCGCAGACGGGCCCGCGCCGCCCCGTTCCGTCGAGCTCTCCATAAACCACCAAATCCCAATGTGGTTAGCACCTAAACAGAACCAGGGAACACCCACGACGATGTTCAGCCTCTAAACCCTCCCGTGCAACCACAGCGCCGCCGTAATCACCTCGCCGGAGAACCCCGTTCTCGGCAACTGCCTCGGGGCGGCTATATATAGCACCCCGAGCTTGCTCTCGCCCCCGCACACCTTCTCTACCTCATCAGACCCCGCCCAGCCACTGAACGAGCCACGAGGAGCTCTCCTTCCCCGACTCCGGCCACTCCGTTCCGCCTCGGCCCCCACCGTGATTCACTCCGATAAGGCCATCTCCGGCGCCCTAACCTCGTCAGATACATTCTCATACTATCGCGAGTCTAACCCCCTCACCAATTCCACCTCCGCAGCTCTCTCCGGTGAAATCCACGACCACCCGAATCACCGTCCGCCAGAGCAAGAATCGCCGCCGACGTGGTACTCGCCGGCGACCACCACCACCTCCCACAGACGTGGAATGGCGCCCTGATCACGGAGGTACACTCCGATCTCCCTGCCTTGCCGTGGATCGCCGGCGGCGACCACCGCGGCTCTCGGGCGACGACGAGCCCCGACTCCCCTGTTTGAACTTTCAAACCTGACGGGTGGGACCCGCCCGTCAGCCTCTCTTTTGTTTTTTTTAAATCATTTGCAGAAGGCGTACTCTGGCAAATACGCTTCCTCTCTGAACCGTTTTTCTGGATTCTTCTGCAAAGCCCCCTGGAAGTTTTCTGTTTCATTACAGATGGGTCCTTGGACCAAAACTCTTATAACTTTTGATCAGAAAAGTATTTTTGATTAATTCTTTTTCTGTTCTCTTTAGATTTTTGTCTAGTTTTTTACCATATTTATTTGAAAAATATTTGGAACACTTTCCTGTACACTCACGGTATTTACGTTGCGTACGTATTTTTCTTATACCGTAGATACCGGAGGAGGTGACGGAGCTGCAAACTTCGCACAGTTAGACTCCGACTATTCCGAACTAGGCAAGCATGTTTGAACTCTTGATATGATGAGTGTTGTTGCATGTTTGCATTTTAGTATAGTCATGGCATGTTTATGAACATCACTTTGCATGATATATCCCATGCACATAATCGGAAAGTAGGTTTCGGAAAGCATTATGTTGTTGGATACATATTTGCAAAGCCATGTGTTGGTATGAGGATGGGTAAGATGGCAGTGTTGTGACATGCCAGTCTTATGCCAGAATTATTTGACTTCCGTGTCGTCATGACACAATTCACATTCCCATTCATTCCATCCTATACTGTCACATGTTTTCCGAAAGGAATATGGCATAGTAAGTTGCAAATCGTTTTCCTGGTACACACCAAGTGGAGAGGCCGGGATGAGGGTTCCATGGCCCTGGATTAAAGCCCGTCATCCGGTCAGGGGGCATGGGTGTTTCCGGTTGGGACCGAGAGTGGGGCACCCCTTAGAGCACGCGTATAGAAATTTGATCCCGTGCTATTCGAGGTTGTGGCCTCCCCGTCTCAAAGTTTTTCTTGGACGTTGTCCAGGGTGATTCCTGGCAACGTGAGGTGAAATGGGTGTGTACTAGTTAAATGTGTTTCTACTGAAATACCGTAAACGGAACTAGTCCTTCATGACTATGGAAATCCGTTGGCTGTGTTCAGTTCTTCCAAACTCTGTAGAGTCTCAATCTTTCAATTATCTTGTACTTTGTTCAAGTACTATAATTATCTTATCTAGTCAGGTATCAGCCTCAGTGACAAAAACTCCGGTGGGATTTATGTGTAATAAATCCGGATAAAAGATTATTCTTGTGGATGGACTAATCTCGTTATTTACATTTATTACAAAGCCATGTCTGTGATGTCGCTCAGACGTCCGACGGTGGCATACCTGTTATTTGCTTTTGTTAAAGCCTTATCTGAGATGTCGCTCAGATGTCCGACGGTGGTATTTCTTTTAAAGCCCTGTCTGTGATCTCGCTCAGACGTTCGACGGTGGTATTTATTTTAAAACCCTGTCTGTGATGTCGCTCAGACGTCCGACGGTGGTATTTCATTTAAAGCCATGTCTGTGATGTCGCTCAGACGTCCGACGGTGGTATTTCTTTTAAAGCCCTATCTGTGATGTCGCTCAGATGTCCGACGGTGGTATTTCTTTTAAAGCCCTGTCTGTGATGTCGCTCAGACGTCCGACTATGGCATTTCTTTTAAAGCCCTTTATGTGATGTCGCCCAGACGTCCGACTGTGGCATTTCTTTTAAAGCCCTTTATGTGGTGTCGCTAAGACGCCCGACTGCGGCATGCATTTTTATTTATTTACCTTTCGAGGCATCGCTCAAGACACCCGATCGGTTTTCAGTTATTAAATTTTGATACATCAAGTTCTGCAATATTACCGTTGTTAATTGAGTATCATACTTTTTTCATGACGCATTCATGCATTCATTGATTATATCTTTTGTCCGAACTGTCTTGCGAGTACTTTCAAGTACTCACCTGGCTTGTTGATTTGGCCAGATGCTGATGAAGGCGATCTCATGGATGAAGAGTTTGATAGCGAGTCCGACGCCTAGAGGAGTCCCAGTCAGTCCCTTGCGATCCTGTCTTGGTCATTGTATTATCCGCTTCCGCAACCCCGAATAAATTCATCGAGCCTCACCTTGATGCTCGATGTACTGCCAGTAGAAGTCAAGTTATCCACCACCACTTTTCCCTCAAGCTAGTAGCATGCCACCCCACCCCTGTGTCAAAACCGCCCATATGTAATATATTGGCGAGTCTGTAATAAATTGTTGAGCATCCTCAGCTCAACCCTGTAATATAGTTGATGCTACTGGTTCTCTGTTTATCAAGCTTTTGTCTACCAGAAAGGATGACTTTTCCTATACTGGGATTTAAAGATTGGTTTTCTCAATAAACATTTTTATTGAAAAACCGGTCGTGACAGTCGCCGCTCGCCGCCGTCAGCGCCTCCCCCGAGCTCGCCGTCGTCTCTTCCGGTCCCCTGTGAGCCCCCCCCCCCCCCCCCCGCGTCGGTTCCCCTCCTCTCCTGCCTCCCCGTGCTCTGTAGCCGGCAGCCACTCGAGCCCGAGCTTCGCTCCGGCGAGCTCCGCCGCCCCCGTAGCCTCCCGTTTGCTCCCCTGGATGCGGACGGGCCCGGGCTACGCCCCGGTGCCCTTAGCCACCGCCCCCGTGGCCTGTACCGCCGACGCCGCCGACGACCTCGACGGCTTGACATGCGGGCCCTGTCGGCCAGGTGATTAGCTTAGCACTAATCACCATCTAAGCTAACTGTGACACTGACAGTGGGCCCCTGCGCCCTAATCTTTTAATTTGATTAGTAAAACCCCCTTGTTTAACACTGTGTCACTGACGTGTGGACCCCACACGTCAGGTTTGACCTGGTCAGCACCGTTGACTTGCTGACACAGGCATGATGTCATGCTGACGCAGGCATCCATTTTCTGGATTTCAATTAAATCAGGAAATTCTAGAAAATGATTCAAACTTCAAAAAATCATAGAAATTCAACCGTATCTCAGATTGAAATAAAATTTATATATGAAAAATTATTAGAAAAATGCAATCTTTCCATCTGTTCTAGTTTCATGCATGACAAACCAACTTATACCTACTGTATAAGTGAAACACTAAAATGGCTTATATAAAGAGCTTATTTTGGAGATGCATTTGAATGTTTGGTTCAAATGGATTTCACCCAAATGATTGCTAGCTGCATTAGCTCAAACAGCATCACATCTACATGCCATGATCATGCATCATATTGTTGCATATGCTTGTGTTTTGATTGTCAACACCGTTCCTTCTTGATAGGTCCTGCTCCGGAGAGTGTTCCAGAGTACCTATCTGAGGAGCAGTGCCTTCCTTGTTGATCTACCAGGCAAGCAAACCCCCTTGTTCATTCCGATACAATCCTACTCTCTCACTCCTGCTCTCAGTTATTGCATTAGGACAACAACGATTCATCTGCTACTTTGTGCTACGGTAGTTGAACCCATTCCTCTGCATGACCTGTCATTGCCACAGTAAATAGTTGAAACCCACTAGCATTGTAGGAGTTGATTGAGCCATGTTGTGTTCCTACCATGCTATGCCTGCTATTGCTTAGAGTTGTGTCAGGTCTGATTCATTGGGAATGAATTGGAGTGTTACGATATGTTCTGATGCTGAGAGTGAAGTGTGTGAACATGATTTGGTAAAGGTAGCGGTGAGAGGCCATGTAGGAGTACATGGTGGGTTGTCTCACTGGAACCGTCCTTAATCACTGAGTTCTATGTATGTTGTCCAATGACTCGATACTACCACACATTGGGTTCCGGTAACTCGGCCCCTCTCGACTTATTAACCAACTTGATCTCTGTCCAGGAGTTGCAACTAGTTTCTGGTGTTTGTAGGTAGTGCTAATTTTCTACCAAGTGGCACCCGGCAGGGTGGGCTTGGGACAGACTAGGCACACGTGGCCTGGTGTACCGAGTGGCACCCGGATGGTGGGCTGGGGAAACCTGCACACATTGTTTGGGGCCGTGAGCGACACCCCGACCGGATCTCCTTGCGGATGGAACCCGAATAGGCGATAAACCTGGGCTAGAGTCTTGTGTGGTTAGTCAGGTCGTGGCCGACTCCCTTGCCAGGCTTCCGCTTGAAGGTTTCCGAGATACACGACGTGTACATGGTGGTAAGTGGCAAGAGCGTGTGTGAAGAAGTACACCCCTGCAGGGTTAACATGATCTATTCGAATAGTCGGGTCCGCGGTTATGGACTTCTTGGATGCTTACATGGTACATAGACAACCTGAAGTGGATACTCTAAAATGCTCAAGACAAGTGTGAGTGCTATGGATGGCCTTCTCGTAGGGAGACGGGGATGAATCCATAGTAGTGTATTGTGTGGTGATTAGTGGACTCGTGTGCGCCATATCACCTCAAAGAAGTTCTGGTAGTCGTAGAACAAGATAGCCACAGAGTCAAAGCTGGCTTGCTTCAACTAAACCCCACATTACCTTCTTGATACAAATACATGTATGATAGGATCTGATGTAAGTCTTGCTGAGTACCTTTGTACTCATGTTGCTTTATTTACGTTTTTGCAGTGGAGACTTCGGTCTTACTAGTGTTCTTGTGGACTTCGACAAGTAGCTTGCACCTCAGCTACGATCTTGATCGGACGTTGTAGATAGTCAGGCTCTTCAGCCTTTTTCATTTGTAGATGTCTGTACTCAGACATGTAATGCTTCCGCTTGTTGCTTGTTTGCTCTGATTGTTGGGTCATGTGACCCCTGTTTGTAATAAATGCTATGATGGCTCTTTGAGCCTTATCTATATGAGTTGTTGAGTTTTGCTGTGATGCCATGTTATACAGCACATACTTGCATGTTATGCGTACGTGTAATGTGTATTGCTATGTGTGGGATATGACTATCTAGTTGTTTATCCTTAGTAGCCTCTCTTACCGGGAAATGTCTCCTAGTGCTTCCACTGAGCCATGGTAGCGTGCTACTGCTCCGGAACACTTAGGCTGGCCGGCATGTGTCCTTCTTCGTTCCCGTGTCTGTCCCTTCGGAGAAATGTCATGCGATGAATATCGGAGTCCTGTTAGCCCGCTACAGCCCGGTTCACTGGAGTCCTGTTAGCCCAGTGCTACAGCCTGGATTCACTCGCTGATGACCGACACGTTCGATGCTGGGTCATGGATGCATGTCCCTGTAAGTTTGTGCCACTTTGGGTTTATGACTAGCCATGTCAGCACGGGCTCCTTATCATATGGATGCTAGCGACACTATCATATACGTGTGCCAAAAGGCGCAAACGGTCCCGAGCAAAGGTAAGGCGACCACGTGGGGATACCATGCGTGAGGCTGCAAAGTGATATGAGGTGTTACATGCCAGATCGATGTGGCATTGAGTCAGGGTCCTGACAGTCCACAACCCATTGGGTGCGACGGGTCAAGGCCATAACATATTCATCTGATAAGATGGATGCCGGCTCTGTAGTCTTAATGTTGGAGAAAAATTGCCGTTTTCAGGCTCTAAAGATGAAGCTTGGGCGGCTCAAGCGCGATTGTAATGATATGGGTACGCTGATGGCGGCTCTAGTCAAGTACGCCGACTCTGACAGTACCAAGGATCCTGAGTCTGATGATGAAAAGACATGGAAGGAAAAGAAGAATGGCAACGGCAAGGGCCCTCAGCATAACCCAGCAAATCAAGGAGGTAATAAACGTAAGGCTGATGGTAGCTTGGAGTTTGTGGCTAACACCAATGCGCAGGGCAACAATGAACAACATAAGGGGAGACCACTTCCCCGGTCCGGCGGGTCAAGCCCAACGCTTGAGCAGTTACTGAATGAGCCTTGTCCAAGGCATGGCACTCAACAGAAGCCGGCCACTCATCTATGGAAGGACTGTACGACCATGAAGGCATTCAAGAATTCCAACATGTTCGACGGTAATCATGGGTAGGGCGGCGGCTCAGGTGGCGTCGGCTTTCATGGCCCGGGCGGCTGTTCAAATTCCAAATTTCACAATTCTCAGGGGAATCAAGGTGGTCATAACCAGCAATCTAGCCAGGGTGGTCAGCAGCAGCAGCAGGGTGGATACCAGAGCGATCCAAAGCAGCTGAATAGTGGATAATATCATGTGTTCACCACCAGTTTGTGTAAATGAGACTAGAAGCTTCATAAGTGGGCTGTGAACGCTGTTGAGCTGGCAGTTCCTCGTTATTTGAGATGGTCTGAGCAGCCTATTCTATGGAGTAGGGAAGATCACCCTCCCCGGGTTGATAATCCGGGTCACTTGGCCTTGGTGGTAGCACCTCAGGTTGGTGGATACAAGTTCACTAAGGTGCTCATGGATGGAGGCAGCAGTATTAATATCCTCTATTATGAGACCTTTCGCCGCATGGGTTTGACAGACAAAAATCTCAAAACTTCCAACACTGTGTTTCATGGAGTGGTTCTTGGTAAGTTGGCATACCCAGTAGGTAAGATTGAGATGGAAGTGGCCTTTGGAGATGAACATGATTCTAGGGCTGAGACGTTAACCTTTGAGGTGGTCAAAATCAAGAGCCCGTATCATGCCCTCTTTGGGCGGCAGGCTTATGCCAAGTTCATGGCGAGGCCGTGTAATGTTTATTTGCAGCTCAAGATACCGGGTCATAAAGGCACCATAACAGTGCACGCGAGCTGGAAGATAGCCTTCGAATGTGAGGAAGGCGATGCCGCTTATGCTGAATCTGTTTGTGCGTGATACGTATCCAATGTATCTATAATTTTTGATTGTTCCATGCTATTATATTACCCGTTTTGGATGTTTATGGGCTTTACTTTACACTTTTATATCATTTTTGGGACTAACCTACTAACCGGAGGCCCAACCCGAATTGCTGTTTTTTGTCTATTTTAGTGTTTCAAAGAAAAGGAATATCAACCGGAGTCCAAACAGAATGAAACCTTCGGGAGCGATCTTTTTGGAACAAACGTGATCCAGAGGACTTCGAGTGGAAGTCAAGAAACAAGGGAGGCGTCCACGAGGGTGCCCGGCGCGCCACCTACAGGTGGACGCGCCCCCACCCTCGTGGGCCCCTCGGGCGTCCACTGACATACTTCTTCCTCCTATATATACCCATGTACCCCGAAAACATCAGAAGCGACCACGAAAAAACTATTTCCACCGCCGTAACCTTCTATATCCACGAGATCCCATCTTGGAGCCTTCGCCGGTGCTCCACCGGAGGGGGAATCTATCATGGAGGGCCTCTACATCATCTCCAAGGCCCTTCCGATGAGTTGTGAGTAATTTACCACAGACCTTCGGGTCCATAGTTATTAGCTAGATGGCTTCTTCTCTCTCTTTGAATCTCAATACAAATTTCTCCTTGATCTTCTTGGAGATCTATTCGATGTAACTCTTTTTGCGGTGTGTTTGTCGAGATCCGATGAATTGTGGGTTTATGATCAAGTTTATCTATGAGAAATATTTTAATCTCCTATGAATTCTTTTATGTGTGATTAATTTATCTTTGCAAGTCTCTTCGAATTATCAGTTTGGTTTGGCCTACTAGATTGATCTTTCTTGCAATGGGAGAAGTGCTTAGCTTTGGGTTCAATCTTGCGGTGTCCTTTCCCAATGACAGCAGGGGCAGCAAGGCACATATTGTATTGTTGCCATCGAGGATAAAAAGATGGGGTTTATATCATATTGCATGAGTTTATCCCTCTATATCATGTCATCTTTCTTAATGCATTACTCTGTTCTTTATGAACTTAATACTCTAGATGCATGCTGGATAGCGGTCGATGTGTGGAGTAATAGTAGTAGATGCAGGCAGGAGTCGGTCTACTTGTCACAGACGTGATGCCTATATACATGATCATGCCTAGATAATCTCATAATTATTCGCTTTTCTATCAATACCTCGACAGTAATTTGTTCACCCACCGTAATACTTATGCTATCTTGAGAGAAGCCACTAGTGAAACCTATGGCCCCCGGGTCTATCTCTTATCATATAAGCTTTCAATCTACTTTATTTGCATCTTTACTTTTCCTATCTATATCATAAAATACAAAAAATATATTTATCTTATCATATTATCTCTATCAGATCTCACTTTCGCAAGTGGCCGTGAAGGGATTGACAACCCCTTTATTGCATTGGTTGCGAGTTCTTGTTTGTTTGGGTAGGTGCGTGGGACTTTTGAGGAGCCTCCTACTGGATTGATACCTTGGTTTTCAAAAACTGAGGGAAATACTTATGCTACTATTGCTGCATAACCCTTTCCTCTTCAAGGAAACCCAACGCAAGCTCAAGACGTAGCAAGAAGGATTTCTGGCGCCGTTGCCGGGGAGGTCTTCGCTCAAGTCAAGACATAACAGGTAGCCATCACAAACTCATCTCCCTCGCATTTACATTATTTTCCATTTACCTCTCGTTTTCCTCTCCCCCACTTCACCCTTGCCGTTTTATTCGCCCTCTCTTTCCCAATCTCCTCTCTCTTCCGCTTTCTCCTCGCTTTTTCTGCTGTTATGTCTGAAAGGGGGGAGATTATCGTTGATATGGATAATAATAACATGGAAAATTCTGATACTCCTGCTAAAGAACCCACTATCTTACATACAAAAAAAATCGAATCGGTAGTCGTAGTATTATTGGAAAAGGGATTATTCAAGATTTCTTTACTTGTGTCAGTGCTTTACCTTCTATGGGTGGTTCTATTCTTCATAGAACTAGTAGTCTTGTTGATGCTATCACTATGCTTGTAGTTGAGCTTGAAAGACAATTTATGCATATGCATCCTTGCATACAAAGAATTTTCCTGGAATTTTCTAATATTGAGCATTCTTCTGTTAAGCGCGACGCTACTATCTTTTTGGCACATGAGTTTAGATTTATAATAAAAGAGGCCAAATAAATCTTTGCGCACTATAGGGTGGACGCCGGCCGTCCTCCCATAGAGGCGATCCTCTTTGATCAAGAGGAAATTAGGCGTTTTCAATCTTTGGAGTATATTGCTTTTAAAGAAAACCTTAGAAAAAAGGTTCCTACCAATGTCCTAGTTGATAGAATTTCCGAACTTAATAATGATTTTGCTCTACAAAACAATGAGCTAGGATACTCTCTTGAGTATAGGCTCACGAAGTTCTGCCAAAAGAATGCTTATAATGATGAATTAGTTGTGCAATATGAAGGGCCAAAGGAGGAACCCATACCTCCTGAGATTGATCTTGGGGACTTTTGTCCCATTAAATTTAGCCCTTTTGATTACTTTTTCTTGCCTCAAAGAAAACTTGCTGCTGAACGTAGAGAATATGAGATGAGTTTTTGTGATCTATCTTATTACTATGGCACTACTTTGATCTATCCTTGCTTTTATGCCTAGCTAGGGGCGTTAAACGATAGCGCTAGTTGGGAGGCAACCCAATTTTATTTTTGTATTTTGTTTTTGCTTATGTTTAATAATAAATTTTTCATCTACCTTCTGTTTAGATGTGTTTTTATGTTTTAAATTAGTGTTTGTGCCAAGAAGAACATATAGGATAACCTATGGTGATAGTTAATTTGATTCTGCTGAAAAACAGAAACTTTGCACGCACGAAAATAATTTTAGTAATTCACAGAAACGTGATTCTGAGTTGATTCTTTCTTATGTAGATCAATAAAAAAATTTACCAGGACTTCCTATTTTGGTAGGATTTTTAGAATTCCAGAAGTATTCTCGAGTTACAGATTGCTACAGACTATTCTGTTTTTGACAGATTCTGTTTTTCGTGTGTTGTTTGCTTATTTTGATGCATCTATGGCTAGTATTAAAGGGTATGAACCATAGAGAAGTTGGAATACAGTAGGTTTAACACCAATATAAATAAAGAATGAGTTCATTACAGTACCTTATGTGGTGGTTCTTCTTTCTTGCCCTAACGGAGCTTATGAGATTTCCTGTTGAGTTTTGTGTTGTGAAGTTTTCAAGTTTTGGGTAAAAGATTTAATGGACTATGGAATAAGGAGTGGAAAGAGCCTAAGATTGGGTATGCCCATGGCACCCCAAGATATTCAAGGATAACAAAAATCCTAAGCTTGGGGATACCCCAGAACGCATCCCCTCTTTCGTCTTCGTCTATCGGTAACTTTACTTGGAGCTATATTTTTATTCACCACATGATATGTGTTTTGCTTGGAGTGTCTTGTATGATATTAGTATTTGCTTTTTAGATTACCACAATCATCCTTGCTGTACACACCTTTTGGGAGAAACCCACTTGATTGTAATTTATTAGAATACTCTATGTGCTTCACTTATATCTTTTGAGCTAGATAGTTTTTGCTCTAGTGCTTCACTTAAATCTTTTAGAGCACGGCGGTGGCTTAATTTTGAAGAAATTGTTAATCTCTCATGCTTCACTTATATTATTTTGAGAGTATCTTAGAACAGCATGGTATTTGCTATGGTTATAAAATTGGTCCTAGAATGATGGGCATCCAAGTTGGGTATAATAAAAACTATCATAGGAAGTGAATTGGATGCTATGATCAATTTGATACTTGATAATTGTTTTGAGATATGGAGGTAGTGATATTAGAGTCATGCTAGTTGGGTGATTACGAATTTAAAGAATGCTTGTGTTGAAGTTAGCAAGTCCCATAGCATGCACGTATGGTAAAAGTTGTGTAACAAATTTGAAACATGAGGTGTTCTTAGATTGTGCATCCTTATGAGTGGCGGTCGGGGACGAGCGATGGTCTTTTCCTACCAATCTATCCCCATAGGAGCATGCGCGTAATGCTTGGTTTTTGATGACTTGTAGATTTTTGCAATAAGTATATGAGTTCTTTTTTGACTAATGTTGAGTCCATGGATTATACGCACTCTCACCCTTCCATCATTGCTAGCCTCTTCGGTACCGTGCATTGCCGTTTCTCACCTTGAGAGTTGGTGCAAACTTTGCTGGTGCATCCAAACCCCATGATATGATATGCTCTATCACACATAAACCTCCTTATATCTTCCTCAAAACAGCCACCATACATACCTATTACGGCATTTCCATAGCCATTCCGAGAT
The DNA here is from genome assembly GCF_018294505.1 of Triticum aestivum. Classification (NCBI taxonomy): domain Eukaryota; kingdom Viridiplantae; phylum Streptophyta; class Magnoliopsida; order Poales; family Poaceae; genus Triticum; species Triticum aestivum. The sequence continues at coordinate 86,900,043 of NC_057795.1, read as the reverse complement.
ATATTGCCATGCAACTTTCCACCGTTTCATTCATCATCATGACACACATCATCATTGTCATATTGCCTTGCATGATCATGTAGTTGACATCATATTTGTGGCAAAACCACCATGCATAATTTTTCATACATGTCACTCTTGATTCATTGCCCATCCCGGTACACCACCGGAGGCATTCATATAGAGTCATATCTTGTTCTAGTTTTGAGTTGTAAATAAAGAGAAGTGTGATGATCATCATTATTAGAGCATTGACCCCAAATAAAAAAAGAAAGGCCAAAAAGAAAAAAAAGGCCAAAGAAAAAAGAAAGGCCCCCAAAAAAAGAAAAAAAGAAAAAAAGGGGGCAATGTGACTATCCTTTTCCACACTTATGCTAGTGGGAATTTTTCATTATAGAACTTGGATTGTATATTCCTACGATGGGCTTCCTCAAAATGCCCTAGGTCTTCGTGAGCAAGCGAGATGGATGCACACCCACTAGTTTCTTTTGTTGAGCTTTCATACATTTATAGCTCTAGTGCATCCGTTGCATGGCAATCCCTACTCCTCATGTTGACATCAATTGATGGGCATCTCCATAGCCCGTTGATTATCATCGTCAATGTGAGACTTTCTCCTTTTTTGTCTTCTCCACACAATCCCCATCATTATATTCTATTCCACCCATAGTGCTATATCCATGGCTCACGCTCATGTATTGCGTGAAAGTTGAAAAAGTTTGAGATTATACAAGTACGAAACGATTGATTGGCTTGTCATCGGGGGTGTGCAAGATGGGAGCATTTTTGTGTGACGAAAATGAAGCATGACCTAACTATATGATTTTGTAGGGATGACCTTTCTTTAGCCATGTTATTTTGAAAAGACATGATTACTTTGATTAGTATGCTTGAAGTATTACTATTTCTTATGTCAATATGAACTTTTATTTCGAATCATTTGGATCTGAACATTCATGCCACAATAAAGAAAATTACATTGAGAATTATGCTAGGTAGCATTCCACATCAAAAATTCTGTTTTTATCATTTACCTACTCAAGGACGAGCAGGAATTAAGCTTGGGGATGCTTGGTACGTCTCCACCATATCTATAATTTTTGATTATTCCATGCTATTATATTACCCATTTTGGATGTTTATGGGCTTTACTTTACACTTTTATATCGTTTTTGGTACTAATTTACTAACCGGAGGCCCAGCCCAAATTGCTGTTTTTTGTCTATTTCAGTGTTTTGAAGAAAAAGAATATCAAACGGAGTCCAAACGGAATGAAACCTTTGGGAGCGATCTTTTTGGAACAAACGTGATCCAGAGGACTTGGAGTGGAAGTCAAGAAACAAGGGAGGTGGCCACGAGGGTGCTTGGCGCGCCCCCTACAGGTGGGTGCGCCCCCCACCCTCGTGGGCCCCTCGGGCGTCCACCGACCTACTTCTTCCTCCTATATATACCCAGGTACCCCGAAAACATCAGAAGCGACCACGAAAAACTATCTCCACCGCCGTAACCTTTTGTATCCGCGAGATCCCATCTTGGAGTGTTCGCCGGCGCTCCGCCGGAGGGGGAATCGATCACGGAGGGCCTCTACATCATCAACAATGCCCTTCCGATGAGTTGTGAGTAGTTTACCACAGACCTTCAGGTCCATAGTTATTAGCTAGATGGCTTCTTCTCTCTCTTTGAATCTCAATACAAAGTTCTCCTTGATCTTCTTGGAGATCTATTCGATGTAACTCTTTTTTCCGTGTGTTTGTCGAGATCCGATGAATTGTGGGTTTATGATCAAGTTTATCTATGAGAAATATTTGAATCTCCTCTAAATTCTTTTATGTGTGATTAAGTTATCATTGCAAGTCTCTTTGAATTATCAGTTTGATTTGGCCTACTAGATTGATCTTTCTTGCAACGGGAGAAGTGCTTAGCTTTTGGTTCAATCGTGTGGTATCCTTTCCCAGTGACAGCAGGGGCAACAAGGCACGTATTGTATATTTTCCATCGAGGATAAAAATATGGGGTTTATATCATATTGCATGAGTTTATCCCTCTACATCATGTCATCTTTCTTAATGCATTACTCTATTCTTTATGAACTTAATACTCTAGATGCATGTTGGATAGCGGTCGATGTGTGGAGTAATAGTAGTAGATGCAGGCAGGAGTCGGTCTACTTGTCACGAATGTGATGCCTATATACATGATCATGCCTAGATAATCTCATAAATAATTGCTTTTCTATCAATTGCTCGACAGTAATTTGTTCACCCATCGTAATACTTATGCTATCTTGAGAGAAGCCACTAGTGAAACCCTGGCTTTTCGTCCCCTTGCAACGGACGTCGGGTTGTTGGGTTGAGGAGTTACCCTCTATGATATGGAGCATCAACACTACTCCCAATAGGTCTACGGGTTATACACCTTTCTTCATGGTCTACGGAGCTGAGGCGGTTCTCCCTAGTGATATCCGTCATGACTCGCCCCGTGTGGCGGCTTATGTTGAGGCGGACAATGAACGAGCGCATCAGGATGCACTTGACTTGTTAGATGAAAAGCGTGACTTGGCAGCAGCTCACTCGGCTATTTACCAACAGGACCTGCACCGCTATCACAGCCGCCGGGTTAGGTCCAGGACCTTTCAGGAAGGTGATTTGGTGCTCCGGCTCATCCAGGATCAAATTGATGCACACAAGTTATCCCCACCTTGGGAAGGGCCCTTTGTGGTCAGCAAGAACTTGAACAACGGGTCATACTACCTTATCGATGTTCGAGAGCACAAAGACTCACGTAAGTCGGAGGAGGAGACCCGCCGGCCGTGGAATATCGCTCATCTTCGTCCTTAGTACACTTGAGCCACAGGCTCTCATGATGTACATATTTTGACGATGTATATATTATGATAAATAATAAAGTAGGACCTCTGTCCTTTTTTCATCTTCAAAGGTAATATGTCATTGTCATTATCATTGTCATCTCACATGATTACTGAAAGAAAAATGCCCGAGAGGCAATAATAAAGTTATTATTTATTTCCTTATTTCATGATAAATGTTTATTATTCATGCTAGAATTGTATTAACCGGAAACATGATACATGTGTGAATACATAGACAAACATAGTGTCACTAGTATGCCTCTACTTGACTAGCTCGTTGATCAAAGATGGTTATGTTTCCTAGCCATAGACATCAGTTGTCATTTGATCAACGGGGTCACATCATTAGGAGAATGATGTGATTGACTTGAACCATTCCGTTAGCTTAGCACTTGATCGTTTATTATGTTGCTATTGCTTTCTTCATGACTTATACATGTTCCTATGACTATGAGATTATGCAACTCCCGTTTACCGAAGGAACACTTCGTGTGCTACCAAACGTCACAACGTAACTGGGTGATTATAAAGGTGCTCTACAGGTGTCTCCGAAGGTACTTGTTGGGTTGGCGTATTTCGAGATTAGGATTTGTCACTCCGATTGTCGGAGAGGTATCTCTGGGCCCACTCGGTAATGCACATCACTATAAGCCTTGCAAGCATTGTAACTAATGAGTTAGTTGCGGGATGATGTATTACGGAACGAGTAAAGAGACTTGCCGGTAACGAGATTGAACTAGGTATTGAGATACCGACGATCGAATCTCGGGCAAGTAACATACCGATGACAAAGGGAACAATGTATGTTGTTATGCGGTTTGACCGATAAAGATCTTCGTAGAATATGTGGGAGCCAATATGAGCATCCAGGTTCCGCTATTGGTTATTGACCGGAGACGTGTCTCGGTCATGTCTACATAGTTCTCGAACCCGTCGGGTCCGCACGCTTAAGGTTTTGATGACAGTTATATTATGAGTTTATGAGTTTTGATGTACCGAAGGAGTGCAGAATCCCGGATGAGATCGGGGACATGACGAGGACTCTCGAAATGGTCGAGACGTAAAGATCGATATATTGGATGACTATATTCGGACATCGGAAAGGTTCCGAGTGATTCGGGTATTTTTCGGAGTACCGGAGAGTTACGGGAATTCGCCGGGGAGTATATGGGCCTTATTGGGCTTTAGGGGAAAGAGAGAGGAGAGGTTGGGCGCCCCCCAAGGCCTAGTCCGAATTGGACTAGGGGGAGGGGTTGTGCCCCCTCCTTCTTTCTCTTCTCTTTCCCCTTTCCTTGACTCCTACTCCTACTACATGGAAGGGGGGGAATCCTACTCCCCGTGGGACTAGGACTCCTCCAGGGAGCGCCATAGCTAGGCCGGCCCTCCCCCTCCTCCACTCCTTTATATACGGGGAGAGGGGCACCCCTTGGAGACACACAAGTTGATCTTCGTGATCGTTCCTTAGCCGTGTGCGGTGCCCCCCTCCATAATATTCCACCTCGGTCATATCGTAGCGGTGCTTAGGCGAAGCCCTGCATCGGTAGAACATCATCATCGTCACCACGCCGTCATGCTGACGGAACTCATCCCCAACACCCTGCTGGATCAGAGTCCGGGGATCGTCATCGAGCTGAACGTGTGCTGAACTCGGAGGCGTCGTACGTTCGGTACTTGGATCGGTCGGATCGTGAAGACGTACGACTACATCAACCGCGTTGTTCTAACGCTTCCGCTTTCGGTCTATGAGGGTACATGGACAACACTCTCCACTCTCGTTGCTATGCATCACCATGATCTTGCGTGTGCGTAGGAAATTTTTTGAAATTACTACATTCCCCAACAATTACTTGGGGGTTGATCGTATCCGAATCTAGCTTGACCCATTTGATCCGGCTTATGATCGTATTCGAATCTAGCCGTTAAACCTTATGATCACTGGGGGGCTTCCTGTTCAAACATAGGTCATATTCGAACCAAAGAGAACATAGCTGTCGGTACCCTTTTGATTGTCACACTACCGAGCTCACTAGGGGGCTTCTTGATCGTATTCGAATCATAGCTTAACCCCTTTTGGGAACCAACTTTGATCGTATTCAAATCGGAATCGTTAAAAAACTCTTGAGGTCATTAGGGGGCTTCCTATTGAAACATAGGTCGTATTCGAACCAAAGAGAACATAGTTGTCGGTACCCTCTTGATCGGCGCAACGTCAAAGCCACTGGGGTGCTACATGATCGTATTCGAATCCTAGCTTAACCACTTTGGAACGGTTTACTGATCGCATTCGAATCAGAAGCCTTGAATTTTTTATATCCCATTTGGTTTAAGTTTTCCTTGGAAGCACCCTTTATTTCACTTAAGACTTTTTTGAGGTTTAAAAGTACAAGTGTGGTTAATTTTAACCCGGCTTGATTTTGACTGATAAGTCGCCAATAGATGAGAATCGTCATACCTTTGGAAGTGTTGGTTTCCAAAGATCGGGTTATCACCCTTACTGTCCGGGTCATATAAGCCGGCAGTACAAATCAAAAGATCACAGGTATAAGATTATAGTTGTGTTTCAACATTATATGTTACAACAGGCTTATTTGTGATTCTTTTTCTATCTTAATATATCAAGTTATTATGACCCTCTTTGCGGTAAGTCGCCAAGGGATCTTGTGATTTATTTCTATGTGCAGGACAGTTAAAAGACTTGGTCAAGCATAAGGAAAGAAGGTGCAAAGTATAACACAGGTGAATATAACATGGCGGCTTAATAGTATTAAGCACCAAAAATGTGCACGATGGTGGGATGTTGTTCTGCTTTATGGCTTACAAGAAGATCCTCGCCACTTTTTGCTACCTGCCGGAGTATCCAACATGCTCTAAGGCTATGTGTTGGTGTAGTTCCGGCGTGCTGTGGAGTTTACATGGCCCATTGAGCCATTCTTCCAATACGGTTCCATGCCCTGGGGTGGGCTTTGGTTTATTGGGGATTGGGTCGTCTGACTTACAAGAGTTCGCCCGTTTAGCTCGAACAAAGGTTTTGGTGAGAGCCGGGCTATCCCAAAATTCTGTTTGGGTTTTCCAGGCGCTTTCCATCGCACAGTACTTCTATACTATGGCTGCTAAGTCAGCAAAGTGCACTATGTCACGGCGACTTATAGCATTAAGGATCCCTTTGTTCGTGCAATTTTTGCACAAAAGTGAGATTAAGTCTTCCTCACGACAGTCCGTGACCTTGTTTAGCACAAGGAGGAATCTGGCCCAGTAGCGATGTACTGTCTCTTAGGGCTCTTGTTTGATATGTGAGAGAAGGTTTAAGTCCGGGTGGGTGGGTGTAGCTGAATCTGGATTCTAATCCGATCTAACGCCCAGGGGCAGAGGAACTTCCGGGCCTGATAGCTCGGGATCCGGAGTGCTGCCTGATTTTTCCGGCCCGATACCCAATTCTAAATCCGAGGTCTGGGTCATGTCTTCCCGCGAGTGGGTATCTGGCTCAGAGAGCTCGGTAATCCGGACATAATTCGTCCTCAAAATAGAGGGATAATCTGTATGCGGCTCCTCCACTACCGCTATCTCGTGGGTGACCGGTGGGGATTTAATATCCCTCTGGTCGGGTTTAAGCCCGACCCGATCATAGTCTGTAGCGACTCCCAGAGTGGCGATGCGATCCAAGAGCTCGTTGAGGGAGGTGAGCTCTATTGGATTCATCTGTTCAGTGAGTTCCGAATTGATGTGGAGGCTGTTTTTGATGACTTGAGAGGTCATCATCGGCGCGGAAGCCGATCGGGCGGCCATGATGAAGCCGCCTAATCGGAGAGTCTGGCCTACCGCCAGCGCTCCCCCAAAGGTGATGTTGTCCTTGACAACGAGACGGGCCATCGAGTCTCGCAGCAACGGCACAGAGGAACTCTTAATGAAAGCACCAATGTCGGTGTCAAAACCGGTGGATCTCGGGTAGGGGGTCCCGATCTGTGCATCTAAGGCTGATGGTAACAGGAGGCAAGGGACATGATGTTTTACCCAGGTTCGGGCCCTCTCGATGGAGTTAAAACCCTACTTCCTGCTTGATTGATATTGATGATATGGGTATTACAAGAGTTGATCTACCACGAGATCGCAGAGGCTAAACCCTAGAAGCTAGCCTATGATGATTATGATTATGATCGTCCCTCTAAGGACTAAACCCTCCGGTTTATAAAGACATCGGAGGGGGCTAGGGTTTACATGGAGTCGGTTACAAAGAAGGAAATATAATATCCGGATCGCCAAGCTTGTCTTCCACGCAAAGGAGAGTCCCATCCGGACACGGGACGGAGTCTTGAGTCTTGTATCTTCATGCTCCAACAGTCCGGCCAAAGTATATAGTCTGGCTGTCCGGATACCCCCTAATCCAGGACTCCCTCACCTGTCTTCACCAGTAATGTAAGTTGGTCCTTCTCAATCCTTCAAACTTTGTTGTGTATATTTGGTTAGGCATGACTGCAACAGCTGTTTATTTTTGGTGTTTGCATCAAATTGCATGTTTAAAGTTTATTATGTAGTTCATAAACAAAAGTTTGTCCTTCTCAATTTGAGTTTTCAGTTGTACAACCAAGTTCCTTCTTCATACCATGTAAATTAAACTATACAGAGCAAGTGATCTTCTTTTGCACTGCATGTATGCTTCTGTTCTTCATCCGTAATCCAGTGGTGTGGTGAACCTACCCACTACAGCACAATGTCATATTCTACAATGTCTTAACTATGAACAATGTCATATCATTCTACTATTATTTAAACCGTCTCTTTATTTGCCAATCTGAAATGGGATAAATTGACAGCACACTAACCCTTGATATTTATGAGTTCTTGATCTGTAATCCAGTGGTGTCGTGAAGCTGCCAACTCCTTCACAATGTCATTTCCTGCCATGTCTTGACCTAAACAATACCATATTGTGTTAATGCAATTTTAAATTGTGTCACTTTATTCGTCAGTAAGAAATGTGATGAATTGTCAGCACTGATACTTTTATGTGCAAAACCTGTCATCTGTCTGCTTGTTTATCTTTCAGAGTGAGGAAGATATAAGTGTTGAACAAGCATAGTCTCACCATCTTGCTCAACTGCTTGCGCTGCAGCTCCCCAGCAGGGCTAACCTTTCTTGAACTCTATTGAAGTGCTGTCGGTTTTGTATATTATTTTGTCTGCGTGTTTATTTGCACTGGTGGCGATCTTTGATGCCCAGTGTATGTAATCCGTTGTCTGCTTGTGCTTTATTATCATAGTGGCGAATTTTGATGCCCAATGGATGTAATATGTCGTAATTTCTTTATTGTATAGTCTAGGTTTTTTCTTATTCACGATGCTGCAGTTATTTTACTGTATATATATCCTATCTTCGCAGTAAACCGGACAAACCTTAAAATTACGGTACATAATCGGACCGTCATGCAATCACGATGTATGATCCGCATCATGGGCCCCATCATCTTGGTCCGTTAAAAGGCCAAAAGTAAACTGGCCCACTAGTAGATTCGGGCCTTTAATAGGCCGAGTAACCCCTGGCCCTCTTTTCGCAAGAAAACACAATGGGCTTTTAGGAGGCTGAGAAGTAGGTTGGGCCTGAAACGTGCCGAACAGCTCACGGGCCGGCAGCAGCCCGAAATGGACCCCGGCCCATGATTGTGCGAATCAAATCACGGCCTTTTAACAGGCGAAAATTGTCTCGGTCCTTGTTTGGCCCAATCAGATATCGGCTGCAAGCAGGCCGGATGTAAACCGGGCCGTAGTTAGGCCCAACTATATGATGGGCTTTTAACAGGCCAAAATTAATATAGGGCCGAAATGTTAAACGGGCCCTTAACAGGCCGAAACTAATATCAAGCCGAATTACTAAATGGGCCTTTAGCAAGTGGGCCCAAAAGCATAGCGTCCAGTTGACAGGCCGAATCTGATATGGGCCATAATTTAGCCCAAAGCCTCTTAAAGGGTCGGACCTGATCTGGGTCGTAATTTGGCCCAGAACGTGGTAGGCTTTTAACGGGCCGGATCTCATATGGGCCATTATTAGGCCCGGAACGTGGCAGACTATTAATGGACCGGATCCAATATGGGCCGACATTTGGCCCAAAACATGACAGCTAGTTAATGGGTCGGCCTACTAGGGTCCTCAAAATCTTGTGGGCCTATAGCTGGGCCAGCCCATTAATGTCGGCGAAATCTTGTGGGCGTTTAGCTGGGCCGGCCCATTATGATCTACAAGAATCTTGTGGGCCTTTACCTGGGCCGGCCCATTATGGCACACAAAAATCTTTTGGGCCTTTACCTGGGCCGGTCCATTATGGCCCGAAAAACTTGTGGGCCTTTAGCTGGGCCAGCCCATTATGGTCCGCAAAATCTCATGGGCCTTTAGCTGGGCCAGCCCATTATGGTCCGCAAAATCTTGTGGGCCTTTAGTTGGGCCGGCCCATTTAAACTTGATGGGCCGGTCCACGTGTCAACATATCATCGGTGCGTCTCGCCCATCGGATGAGTGACACCTCTGCCAACGCGGACCTGACACGTGTCTCCTCTAGCCAATGATGATTTTACATGTGGAAAATCCTGATTGGTCGGGGCTATTAAGGGGTTATCGGATCCAAAACCCGACCCGATAGCTTAACGGCGTTCCATTACGGTGGATGCCATGTGTTGGTCACCCTTGACGAAAGCACTTCTGTGACGCGTGATTTATCGTCATGGAAGTGGACACTTCCGTGATGATAATTTTGGTAATGTCATGGAACACTTCTACGACAGCACAGGTATGACTATCTTGATTCTGTCATAAAATCGTCATGGATGTACATGCATGACAAAAAATGCGACCTACTGTGACAAACATGTATCATCACAGAAGTGTATTTTTCTTTTAGTGTAAGCATCAAAAGTATGGCTACCCAAGAAATTCCCTCCGGTAATGGCATCAAGAATGCATCTATTCCAAGGAGTAATGCCTACATAAAAATTGTGTAGAAGAACAGAAGTAGATTGCTTCCTAGTAGATCTATTTTGAGCATTGCAAATTCTATGCCAAGCATCTTTTAGATTTTCTCCCTCCCTTTGTTTAAAATTAAGAACTTCATGATTGGGAGTACTAACGATGATAGGAGGACTAGCCATAACGATGAGATAAATGATAACACACGAGCACAGAAGAGGCAAGCGAAAAAGAGGCGAACGGAAAAGAGAGGGTGAATAAAACGGCAAGGGTGAAGTGGGGGAGAGGAAAACAAGTGGCAAATGGCAAATAATGTAATGCGAGGGAGATGAGTTTGTGATGGGTACTTGGTATGTCTTGACTTGTGCGAAGACCTCCCCGGCAACAGCGCTAGAAATCCTTCTTGCTACCTCTTGAGCACTGCGTTGGTTTTCCCTTGAAGAGGAAAGGGTGATGCAGCAAAGTAGCGTAAGTATTTCCCTCAGTTTTGAGAACCAAGGTATCAATCCAGTAGGAGGCTCCACGCAAGTCCCTCGTACCTACACAAACAAACAAGAACCTCGCAACCAACGCGATAAAGGGGTTGTCAATCCCTTCACGGCCACTTGCGAAAGTGAGATCTGATAGAGATAATAAGATAAGATAAATATTATTGGTATTTTTATGATATAGATTGAAAAGTAAAGATTGCAAAATAAAGTAGATTGGAAACTTATATGATGGAAGATAGACCCGGGGGCCATAGGTTTCACTAGTGGCTTCTCTCAAGATAGCATAAGTATTACGGTGGGTGAACAAATTACTGTCGAGCAATTGATAGAAAAGTGCATAGTTATGAGATTATCTAGGCACGATCATGTATATAGGCATCACGTCCGCGACAAGTAGACCGACTCCTGCCTGCATCTACTACTATTACTCCACACATCGACCGCTATCCAGCATGCATCTAGAGTATTAAGTTCATAAGAACAGAGTAACGCATTAGGCAAGATGACATGATGTAGAGGGATAAACTCAAGCAATATGATATAAACCCAATATTTTTATCCTCGATGGCAACAATACAAATATTTGCCTTGCTGCCCCTGCTATCACTGGGAAAGGACACCGCAAGATTGAACCCAAAGCTAAGCACTTCTCCCATTGCAAGAAAGATAAATCTAGTAGGCCAAACCAAACTGATAATTCAAAGAGACTTGCAAAGACAACCAATCATACATAAAAGAATTTAGAGGAGATTCAAATATTTCTCATAGATAACTTGATCATAAACCCACAATTCATCGGATTTCGACAAACACACTGCAAAAAGAGTTACATCGAATAGATCTCCAAGAAGATCGAGGAGAACTTTGTATTGAGATTTAAAGAGAGAGAAGAAGCCATCTAGCTAATAACTATGGACCCGAAGGTCTATGGTAAATTACTCACAACTCATTGGAGAGGCGTTGGCGATGATGTAAAAGCCCTCCGTGATCGATTCCCCCTCCGGCGGAGCGTCGGAAAAGGCCCCAAGATGGGATATCACGGGTACAGAAGGTTGCGGCGGTGGAAATAGGGTTTCGTGGTGCTCCTCGATGTTTTCAATGTACGTAGATATATATAGGAGGAAGATGTATGTCGGTGGAGCCACGAGGGGCCTACGAGGGTGGGGGGCGCGCCCACCCCCCTAGGGCGTGTCGTGCACCCTCGTGGCCGCCTCAGCTGCTTATTGACGTCCACTCCAAGTCTACTGGATTGCATTTGTTCCAAAAAGATCGCTCCCGAAAGTTTGATTCCGTTTGGACTCCGTTTGATATTCCTTTTCTTCGAAACACTGAAATAGGAAAAAAAACAGCAATTTGGGCTGGGCCTCCGGTTAGTAGGTTAGTCCCAAAAATGATATAAAAGTGTAAAGTAAAGCCCATAAACAACCAAAACGGGTAATATAATAGCATGGAACAATCAAAAATTGTAGATGCGTTGGAGATGTATCAGGTCCTAGCTATCAGGTGGAGGAATCATTATTTTGCACGTAATAAGGAGGCATTTCCTTGCGTGCGGTTGTGGACCCAGCTGTCAGCCTCTCCACGTACAGTACTCTTTCGATGTAAGTCGTTCCTTGACCACGTTGACCACACCGCGCCGAGAGCACCAGGGCGGTGGACGACGGTGAGGCCTAGGAAGGGGACGACGCGGAGCCTGGGAAGACGCGGCAATGGATGCCCACGCGGAGAGGAGTACGTGGGTTCACTGGTTCGGCTGCGGTGTGAGGCTGCCATCGCCGTAGGGCCTGGCTAGCGGTGAGAGTAGTAGGGGGCAGTGAGGCCTCAACGGCAGCACAACCGGCCACTGGAGGCAGGAGCAAGCAGTCTCACCGGCGCTGGTTTGGGCGGCTGGTGCAAGAAGAGCAGCGATTGAAGAACCAGCATGACAATTCGATTCAAATCCAACGGTTACTGCTGCTAGAATCGTTTATTGACTAAGTTGACAAGAACTACGTACGCGTCAACTTAGTACCCACAGGTCAGCCTCCCAACCGGTGCGCCCCAGATGTCAGTGGGAGGAATCATTTTTTTCGTGTAATAAGGAGGCGGTTGATTGCGTGTGGCCAGGCCAGCGAAGGGAGTAGGGTGGGCCGGTGAAGCCTGCGCGGCATCAGAGCGGGCCACAAGAGGAGGGCGTAGGTAGTCCCGTCGACGCTAGTTTAGGCGGCTGGAGCAGGAAGATCAGAGATTGAAGAAGCATGTCGCCCGTTGGATGGACATCCAACAGTCACTGCTGCTAGAATCGTGTGTTGACTGACAAAGCCTTGCGTAAACAAGTCAGCCTCGAAATCTGTGGCCTGTACAGCCCATTTGCTATTATTTTTATAATTTTTACTCATTTCCTAATTCATATGGAATTTATTGCAGCCCATTTCCATTTTTAGAATTGTTGCCCATTTTCTGGTCAGTACCAGGGTTAAAAAGTTTAACTAAATATGTGCGAAATTTTGAAAATTCACAATTTTTTGTTGGGGAACAAAATATTCTTAATCCAAAAATTAGTAGTTGTACTAAAACAAACTTAAAAATAAATTAGTACTATGTCATGTTAAATCCAATGAAATAGTATAAAATATCAGTGAAGAACAAAAACAAAAAAAGAAACTAACATCCCATTTGCTATAATTTTTTTGGAATTTTCAACCCCTTTGATATTACTTTTAACAGACACTGACCATACTCTTTGGCCAGACCGGAATGCATCCCTCCTCGTCTTGAAAGATTTGCAGCCCAGTAAGTCGGAGAAAACAAATAGGCCTAGCTTGGGTATTCTTCAAAAAGAAATACTGGGCTACCTATTTTCCCAAAGAAAAAACTGCTGGGCTGGTCATGTTGTTAGACGGCCACACAGACCGCACAACCCAGTTTATAGCCTGCTCCTCCAAATTACTACTCAAAGAAAAAAAAGTTGTGCAATTCTATTGTTAATTGACTATACGTTGAAAATGATGTGGGTCCAAGATATCAGAAGGGTGGATTAGAGTAAAAAACGAGGGGTGCATCTGAGTAGTAAAAGAGGCGCTTGCTTGTGTTCGAAAGTGGACCTGGTGGGTCCGTACTGTCATACTCACAACTACAGTCCTCTCCTGATTCACTATGTTGACAGGGACCGTTTAAAAAAAATTATGTTGACAGGGCCGGATGGCGGCGCCGCGGCGAGCGCACCAAGGCGAAGGATAAAGTGATGTCGCCAATGTGCTGGGATGAGTTGGACATTCTTATTGAAAAATAAAAATGGGCTGGAACTATTTACGACGTTGACTAGGATTTGCATGGGTCCACTGGTTGCAGGAAGAAAATGCTGGGAGAAAGAAGACTGGTCGCTATCTTTGCCTAAGAATAATATCGACTGAACGTAACGCCACTATCATAGGAAATAATATCCTCCTATTAAATTGTGAATTTAAAGAAGTGGTGCATGAGCATTTCGCTTTATTTATTTATTTGCTTATTTATGTTTAGGGGACCATGAGCATGTAACTGGGCCGGATTCATGTGAGAGCCTCCCTTCTAGTTAATTATGGGCTCCTCTATTGGGCCTTCATCAGTGGGCTGCATGTTATCAACAAGTGGAAAATGTGTTCCGTACCAAAAATAGTATGCGCTACGTACAGTACGGGGCACTAAAGGATCGGACCGTGCAACGACTTCCAAAACATTGTGTTTGTCATTCTAACAACACATTTATTCAACCAACAGACGAAATATACTACTGATTGTACATTGAAAACAGCAGTAGCAGCAACCAGGGCTAGGGGTGCAATAGAAGCAGTAAGCAGGCCAGAAGAGTAACGATGCAGCTCTCTCTTCCAAACCAAACATCAGCCATCATTACTGTTGGGGATATAACTATTAGGTGTGACCCGCCCAGGAGGGGCTGGGTTATACCCACAAGTACTCTTAAAGCCCAAGACCAAGGTTGAAGGTGGCGGTTCAGTAAAGGGCCCAAGGCCCACAGGCGACTTAAGGCCCATAGAGATAAACCGCCATATGTACATGACTTGTATTGTAAGGCAAGAATAGTTAAGAGATCGAGCCAGACACTGTTTTTGAGCCGGTCGGGACTCAGTGAGCTGCTGGGTGTCGACCTTTGTATATAAAGGGACGACCCGGTGGCGGTTCAGGGCAAGGAACATCAGATCGATAGCTAGGTCAAGCTATTCCGCTCCCTAGTAATCGAGTCATAAGAAATCCCACTCAAAATTGGATCGTAGGCCTTTACCTTCACCGTAAGGGGCCGAACCAGTATAAACCCCGTGTCCTTTGTCCCGATTAACCCCTTTAAGATTCCTAGTTGCGATTGCTCCATGAGTAAGTCCTTTCACTAGGACATCTGACGTGACAATTCCATGACAATTGGCGCCCACCATGGGGCCAGCGCACGGTGGATTTGAGTTCTTTAAGGGCAGCTTCGAAGGGCTCAAGGGATACGCTGTGGGCCGGATGACCAAGAGTCGTCGCGGCAAGCTCTACATCAACGACGCTGGCTGGGGCCTCGACGCTGGCTCAATTGAGTACGGGTACCGGGTCCCCTTCGGCAGAATTCACGTCTTCATTGGCAAGACTGTGTTGGGGAACATAGTAATTTCAAAACAATTCCTACGCACACGCAAGATCATGGTGATGCATAGCAACGAGATGGGAGAGTGTTGTCCATGTACCCTCGTAGACCGAAAATGGAAGCGTTAGCACAACGCGGTTGATGTACTCGTACGTCTTCACGATCTGACCGATCAAGTACCGAACGAACGGCACCTCCGAGCTCAGCACACGTTCAGCTCGACGATGTCCTTGCCTTCTCGATCCAGCAAGACGGGTGAAGTAGTAGATGAGTTCCGGCAGCACGACGGCGTGATGACAGTGTTGGTGAAGAACAATCTCCGTAGGGCTTCGCCTAAGCAGTATGGAAACTATGACGGAGGATAAACTAGAGGGGTCAGGGCTGCCGACACATGGCTTGGTGTTTCTTGATGTGTCTTTTGTGCTAGCCCTTCCCCTCTATTTATATGTTGAGCCTTGGGGTCGAAACTTGGAGTAAAAGCCTCCACAAACTCGGTTTCACCCGAAAGGCAAGAGTCCTTCTCGGACTCCAGGGCCACACGCCAGGGTTCCCGGCGTCTGGACCCAGACGCCAGGGACCCTGGTGTCTGGCCCCTGGACTCCGCAAAACTTCCTTTTTGAGCTTTCCAAAAACCTTGTGGGCTTTCCCCTTTGGCCCAAATAAAGTGTTCTCGTACCCAAACATTTCGGGAAACATCCGGAACCCCTTCTGGTGAATTTCGGAACCCTTCCGGAGACCAAACACTATTATCCCATATATAAATCTTTATCTACGGACCATTCCAGAGTTCCTCGTCATGTCCGTGATCATATCCGGGACTCCAAACAACATTCGGTTACCAACATACATAACTCATATAATACTATATCATCAATGAATGTTAAGCATGCAGACCCTACGGGTTCGAGAACTATGTAGACATGACAGAGACACTTCTCTGGTCAATAACCAATAGCGGAACCTGGATGCCCATATTGGCTCCTACATATTCTACGAAGATCTTTATCGTTGATCTGTATAACAAAATACGTTGTTCCCTTTGTCATCGGTATCTTACCTGCCCGAGATTTGATCATCGGTATTATCATACCTAGTTCAATCTCGTTACCGGCAAGTCTCTTTACTCATGCTGTAATACTTCATCCCGCAACTAACTTATTAGTCACAATGCTTGCAAGGCTTATAGTGATGAGTATTACCGAGAGGGCCCAGAGATACCTCTCCGACAATCGGTGTGACAAATCCTAATCTCAAAATACGCCAACTCAACATGTACCTTTGGAGACACCTGTAGAGATCCTTTATAATCACCCAGTTACGTTGTGATATTTGGTAGCACACAAAGTGTTCCTCCGGTAAACGGGAGTTACATAATCTCATAGTCATAGGAACATGTATAAGTCATGAAGAAAGCAATAGCAACATGCTAAACGATCAAGTGCTAAGCTAACGGAATGGGTCAAGTCAATCACATCATTCTCCTAATGATGTGATCCCGTTAATCAAATGACAACTCATGTCTATGGCTAGGAAACACAACCATCTTTGATGAACAAGCTAGTCAAGTAGAGGCAAACTAGTGACACTATGTTTGTCTATGTATTCACACATGTATTATGTTTCTGGTTAATACAATTCTAGCATGAATAATAAACATTTATCATGAAATACGGAAATAAATAATAACTTTATTATTGCCTCTAGGACATATTTCCTAGTCTCCCACTTGCACTAGAGTCAATAATCTAGTTCACATCACCATGTGATTTAACACCAATATTCACATCTGCATGTGATTAACACCCATAGTTCACATCGTCATGTGACCAACACCCAAAGGGTTTACTAGAGTCAATAATCTAGTTCACATTGATATGTGATTAACACCCAAATAGTACTAAGGTGTGATCATGTTTTGCTCATGAGAGAAGTTTAGTCAATGGGTCTGTCACATTCAGAGTCGTATGTATTTTACAAATTTTCTATGTCTTCAATGCTCTGCACGGAGATACTCTAGCTAATTGCTCCCACTTTCAATATGTATCCAGATTGAGACTTAGAGTCATCTGGATCGGTGTAAAAGCTTGCACCGATGTAACTTTTTACGACGAGCTCTTTTATCACCTCCATAATCGAGAAATATTTCCTTAGTCCTCACTAAGGAAATTCTTGACTGTTGTCCAGTGATCTACTCTTAGATCGAAATTGTACTCCCTTGCCAAACTCAGAGAAAGGTATACAATAGGTAAGGTACACAACATAGCATACTTTATAGAACCTATGACTGAGGCATAGGGAATGACTTTCATTCTCTTTCTATTTTCTGCCATGGTCGGGATTTGAGTCTTACTCGATTTCACACCTTTGTAACACAGGCAAGAACTCTTTCTTTGACTGTTCCATTCTGAACTACATCAAAATCTTGTCAAGGTATGTACTCATTGAAAAAACTTATCAAGCGTCTTGATGCTCAATATGTAAGCAGCTTCACCGATGTCTTTCTTTGAAAATATTCTTATTCAAGTATCCTTTTATGCTATCCAGAATTTCTATATCATTTCCAATCAACAATATGTCATCTACATATAGTTTTAGAAATGCTACAGAGCTACCACTCACTTTCTTGTAAATACAAGCTTCTCCAAAAGTCTGTAAAAAACCATATGCTTTGATCAACTCATCAAAGCATATATTCCAACTCCGAGATGCTTGCACCAGTCCATAGATGGATGCTGGAGCTTGCACATTTTGTTAGCACCTTTAGGATTGACAAAACCTTCTGGTTGCATCATATACAACTCTGCTTTAATAAATCCATTAAGGAATGCAGTTTTGACATCCATTTGCCAGATTTCATAAAATGTGGCAATTGCTAACATGATTTGGACAGACTTAAGCATCGATACGAGTGAGAAAATCTCATCATATTCAACACCTTGAACTTGTCAAACAACTTTTGCGACAAGTCGAGCTTTGTAGATAGTAACACTAATATCAGCGTCTGTCTTCCTCTTGAAGATCCATTTATACAATATGGCTTGCCAATCATTGGGCAACTCCACCAAAGTCCACACTTTGTTCTCATACATGGAACCCATCTCAGATTTCATGGCCTCAAGCCATTTTCGCTTCCTCATAGTTTGTAGGTTTATCATGGTCTAGTAACATGACTTCTAGAATAGGATTACTGTACCACACTGGTGGGGACCGTACTCTAGAAGACCTACGAGGTTCTGTAGTAACTTGATTTGAAGTTTCATGATCATCATCATTAGCTTCCTCACTAATTGGTGTAGGTGTCACAGGAACCGGTTTCTGTGATGAACTACTTTCCAATAAGGGAGCAGGTACAGTTACCTCATCAAGTTCTACTTTCCTCCCACTCACTTCTTTCGAGAGAAACTCCTTCTCTAGAAAGAATCCATTCTTAGCAACGAATGTCTTGCCTTCGGATCTGTGATAGAAGGTGTACCCAACAGTTTCCTTTGGGTATCCTATGAAGACGCACTTCTCCGATTTGGGTTCGAGCTTATCAGGTTGAAAAAATTTCACATAAGCATCCCAGTCCTGAACTTTAAGAAACGAAAACTTTGGTTTCTTGCCAAACCATAGTTTATACGGCATCGTCTCAATGGATTTTGATGGTGCCCTATTTAAAATGAATGTAGCTGTCTCTAATCCATAACCCCAAAACGATAGTGGTAAATCGGTAAGATACATCATAGATCGCACCATATCCAATAAAGTGCAGATATGACATTCGGACACACCATTTCGCTGTGGTGTTCCATGTGGCATGAGCTATGAAACTATTCCACGTTGTTTTAAATGAAGGCCAAACTCGTAACTCAAATATTATCCTCCACGATCAGATTGTAGAAACTTTATTTTCTTGTTACGATGATTCTCCACTTCACTCTGAAATTCTTTGAACTTCTCAAATGTTTCAGACTTGTGCTTCATTAAGTAGATATACTCATATCTGCTCAAATCATCTGTGAAGGTCAGAAAATAACGATATCCACCACGAGCATCAGCACACATTGGAGCGCATACATCAGCATGTATTGTTTCCAACAAGTCAGTAGCTCGTTCCATTGTTCTGGAGAACGGAGTTTTAGTCATCTTGCCCAAAAGGCACGGTTCGCAAGCATCAAATGATTCATAACCAAGTGATTCCAAAAATCCATCTTTATGGAATTTCTTCATGTGCTTTACACCGATATGATCTAAACGATAGTGCCACAAATAAGTTGCACTATCATTATCAACTTTGCATCTTTTGGCATCAATATTATGAACATGTGTATCACTACGATCGAGATCCAACAAACTATTTTCATTGGGTGTATGACCATCGAAGGTTTTATCCATGTAAACAGAACAACAATTATTCTCTGACTTTAAATGAATAACCGTATTGCAATAAACATGATCAAATCATATTCATGCTCAACGCAAACGCCAAATAACATTTATTAGGTTTAACACTAATCCCAAAAGTATAGGGAGTGTGCGATGATGATCATATCAATCTTGGAACCACTTCCAACACACATCGTCACTTCACCCTCAACTAGTCTCTGTTTATTCTGTAACTCCTGTTTCGAGTTACTAAATTTTAGCAACCAAACAAGTATCAAATACTCAGGGGCTACTATAAACACTAGTAAGGTACACATCAATAACCTGTATATCAAATATACCCTTGTTAACTTTGCCATCCTTCTTATCCACCAAATATTCAGGACATTTCCGCTTCTAGTGACCATTTCCTTTGCAGTGTAAGCACTCGGTTTCAGGCTTTGGTCCAGCTTTGGGCTTCTTCGCGGGAGTGACAACTTGCTAGTCATTCGACTTGAAGTTCCCTTTCTTTCCCTTTTCTTGAAACTAGTGGTCTTGTCAATCATCAACACTTGATGCTCTTTCTTGATTTCTACCTTCGTCGATTTCAACATCACGAAGAGCCCGTGAATCGTTTTCGTCATCCCTTGCATACTATAGTTCATCACGAAGTTCTAGTAACTTGGTGATGGTGACTAGAGAACTCTGTCAGTCACTATCTTATCTGGAAGATTAACTCCCACTTGATTCAAGCGATTGTAGTACCCAGACAATCTTAGCACATGCTCACTAGTTGAGCAATTCGCCTCCATCTTTTAGCTATAGAACTTGTTGGAGACTTCATATCTCTTAACTCGGATATTTGCTTGAAATATTAACTTCAACTCCTGGAACATCTCATATGGTCCATGACGTTCAAAACATCTTTGAAGTCCCAATTCTAAGCCGTTAAGCATGGTGCACTAAACTATCAAGTAGTCATCATATTGACCTAGCCAAACGTTCATAACGTCTGCATCTACTCCTACAATAGGTTCGTCACCTAGCGGTGCATCAAGGACATAATTCTTCTGTGCAGCAATGAGGATAATCCTCAGATCATGGATCCAATCCGCATCATTGCTACTAACATCTTTCAACATAGTTTTTATCTAGGAACATATCAAAATAAACATTGGGAAGCAACAAAGCAAGCTATTGATCTACAACATAATTTGCAAAATACTATCAATACTAAGTTCATGATAAATTAAAGTTTAATTAATCATATTACTTAAGAACTCCCACTTGGATAGACATCCCTCTAATCATCTAAGTGATCACGTGATCCAAATCAACTAAACCATGTCTGATCATCACGTGAGATGGAGTAGTTTTCAATGGTGAACATCACTATGTTGATCATATCTACTATATGATTCACGCTCAACCTTTCGGTCTCCAGTGTTCCGAGGCCATATCTGTATATGCTAGGCTCGTCAAGTTTAACCTGAGTATTCCGCGTGTGCAACTGTTTTGCACCCGTTGTATTTAATGTAGAGCCTATCACACCCGATCATCACGTGGTGTCTCAGCACGAAGAACTTTCGCAATGGTGCATACTCAAGGAGAACACTTATACCTTGAAATTTAGTGAGAGATCATCTTATAATGCTACCGTCAATCAAAGAAAAATAAGATGCATAAAGGATAAACATCACATGCAATCAATATAAGTGATGTGATATGGCCATCATCATCTTGTGCTTGTGATCTCCATCTCTGAAGCACCGTCATGATCACCATCGTCATCGGCGCGACACCTTGATCTTCATCGTAGCATCGTTGTCATTTCGCCACATATTGCTTCTATGACTATCACTACCGCTTAGTGATAAAGTAAAGCAATTACAGGGTGATTGCATTGCATACAATAAAGCGACAACCATATGGCTCCTGCCAGTTGCCGATAACTTTGTTACAAAACATGATCATCTCATACAATAAAATTTAGCATCATGTCTTGACCATATCACATCACATAATGCCCTGCAAAAACAAGTTAGACGTCCTCTAGTTTGTTGTTGCAAGTTTTACGTGGCTGCTATGGGCTGAGCAAGAACCGTTCTTACCTATGCATCAAAACCACAACGATAGTTCGTCAAGTTCGTTTTGTTTTAACCTTCTCAAGGACCGGGAGTAGCCACACTCGGTTCAACTAAAGTTGGAGAAACTGACACCCGCCAGCCACCTATGTGCAAAGCACGTCGGTAGAACCAGTCTCGCGTAAGCGTACGCGTAATGTCGGTCTGGGCCGCTTCATCCAACAATACTGCCGAACCAAAGTATGACATGCTGGTAAGCAGTATGACTTGTATCGGCCACAACTCACTTGTGTTCTACTCGTGCATATAACATCTACGCATAAAACCAGGCTTGGATGCCACTGTTGGGGAACGTAGTAATTTCAGAAAAATTCCTACGCACACGCAAGATCATGGTGATGCATAGCAATGAGAGGGGAGAGTGTTGTCCATGTACCCTCGTAGACCGAAAACAGAAGTGTTAGCACAACGCGGTTGATGTAGTCGTACGTCTTCACGATCCGACCGATCAAGTACCGAACGAATGGCACCTCCGAGTTCAGCACACGTTCAGCTCGATGATGTCCTCGCCTTCTCGATCCAGCAAGATGGGCGAAGTAGTAAATGAGTTCTAGCAGCACGACGGCGTGATGACGGTGTTGGTGAAGAACAATCTCCGCAGGGCTTCGCCTAAGCACTACGGAAACTATGACGGAGGATAAACTAGAGGGGTCGGGGTTGTCGGCACACGGCTTGGTGTTTCTTGATGTGCCTTTGGCGCTATCCCTTCCCCTCTATTTATATGTTGAGCCTTGGGGTCGAAACTTGGTGTAAAAGCCTCCACAAAGTCGGTTTCACCCGAAAGGCAAGAGTCCTTCTCAGACTCCAGGGCCAGACGCCAGGGTTCCCATTGTCTGGACCCAGACGCCAGGGACCCTGGCGTCTGGCCCCTGGACTCCGCAAAACATCGTTTTTGTGCTTTCCCAAAACCTTGTGGGCTTTCCCCTTTGGCCCAAATAAAGTGTTCTTGTACCCAAGGTTGTCAGAATCGTGATTTTGAATCGGATCGGATCTCTGATGGTAGGATCGCAAATCGTAGAATCTTCACTATCAGGATCGTAGAAATGTAGATTCTATGAACTAAAATCATAGAATCATAGGGGTTAGTTTGGATCGTAAAGCCGTAGAATCGTATAACAGAATCGCGATTCTGACAACCTTGCTTGTACCCAAACATTTCGGGAAACATCCGGAACCCCTTCCGGTGAATTCCGGAACCCTTCCAGAGACCAAACAATACTATCCCATATATCAATCTTTATCTCCGGACCATTCCGGAGTTCCTCGTCATGTCCATGATCATATCCGGGATTCCGAACAACATTGGGTTACCAACATACATAACTCATATAATACTATATCATCAACGAATGTTAAGCGTGCGGACCCTACGGGTTCGAGAAAAATGTAGACATGACCGAGACACCTCTCTGGTCAATAACCGATAGCGGAGCCTGGATGCCCATATTGACTCCTACATATTCTACGAAGATCTTTATCGGTCAAACCGTATAACAACATACGCTGTTCCCTTTGTCATCCGTATGTTACCTGCCCAAGTTCGATCATCGGTATTATCATACCTAGTTCAATCTCCTGACTGGCAAGTCTCTTTACTCATTCCGTAATACTTCATCCCGCAACTAACTTATTAGTCACAATGCTTGCAAAGCTTATAGTGATGAGTATTACCGAGAGGGCCCAAAGATACCTCTCCGACAATCGGTGTGACAAATACTAATCTCGAAATACGCCAACTCAACATGTACCTTTGGAGACACCTGTAGAGATCCTTTATAATCACCCAGTTACATTGTGACGTTTAGTAGCATACAAAGTGTTCCTCCGGTAAACGGGAGTTGCATAATCTCATAGTCATAGGAACATGTATAAGTCATGAAGAAAGCAATAGCAACATGCTAAACGATCAAGTGCTAAGCTAACGGAATGGGTCAAGTACACATCATACTCCTAATGATGTGATCCCGTTAATCAAATGACAACTCATGTCTATGGCTAAGAAACACAACCATCTTTGATCAACAAGCTAGTCAAGTAGAGGCATACTAGTGACATTGTGTTTGTCTATGTATTCACACATGTATTATTTTTCCGGTTAATACAATTCTAGCATGAATAATAAACATTTATCATGAAATAAGGAAATAAATAATAACTTTATTTTTGCCTCTAGGGCATATTTCCTTCAGACCGGCGAGCCGGGCCCTGAGCTGGACCTCTGCACTGACCTCGTCGAGACGGCTCAGCGTGCGAGACCCGCCCAGGCTCTGCCTGCTGTGAAGAGTGCCTTCGTGGGATGCATCCATGGAGGACTCTCTGAAGGATCTGCATCTGGCGATGCGACGGCCATCTATTCTGATGGTGAATCATCCACAGGCGAGACAGATTTCTTGTATCAACTGCAAGACGGCGGGCTTGGAGGCTGTTCCGATTGTAGCAGTATTCCGGATCTCCTTGAGCCACCGAGCAGGGTCAGAATCTTCATGGCCGGCACGCAACCTATTCAAGACTCCACAACTGCGGCAGCAATAACCTCCGGGTCAGCAGCAGCCGGGGCAGGAGGCCCTATGCGCTCGTCGGCTCACGTGCTGATGGATCTCACGGATAAAATGAGCGCTCTGTTAACCACCGCGGTCAACTCGGCGGATCAAGCTCAACATGATGCGGAAGTGGCGCAGTTAAAACTAGATATAGTGTAGGCTAAGGAAGATCTGGCAACAGAAGATGTCAGGATCACCGCAGAACGGGCGGCTCTGGACGCTCAGGCTCAGCGGATTCAGGCGCAGACTTTCCGGCTCACGATGGATCAGAACGCGTCCAATGGGGTCGTGAGGAGAAGATACCAGAAGACTTAGTCTCAGCTCCCTCCAGTTTATGATCCTCGAAACCTCTTCCATACACCCGGTGCAGGACCCAGTAACCCGTCGGAGATAGACCGGGTTGCGGCACCCGGGGCTGGAACGCCGGTTCAACCACAGGTGATGCGTCCACCCAGTATGAATACTGCTCCACCTCAATATGTACCAACGCTATCGGGTCATTATTCTAACCCGTTGGTGAACATGATCGCTGCGACGGCATGACTGGCGGCTGTCACGCCCAATATGCGACCCTATCCAAAAGGAACTCGAAGGTCCCACCAAGGATAGACCCACATATTGAAATGCTTTTGCAAGGTGGATATCATTTCATCAACATTACATAATAGATGGGGATACATACATAAGGCATACAATGCCACACGAATACAACATCACAATACATAAGAGCATCATCCGACTACGAATGAAACACAAACAGAAACGCAAACGACATCCACCCTACTAGCCCAGGCTGCCGACCTGGAACCTATCCCCTGATCGAAGAAGCAGAAGAAGAACTCCAAAACAAGCAATCATCGCTCTTGCGTCATGATCATCACATAACCTGTACCTGCAACTGCTGTTGTAGTAATCTGTGAGCCACGAGGACTCAGCAATCCCATTACCATGGGTATCAAGACTAGCAAAGCTTAATGGGAAAGGAAGGGGTAAAGTGGTGAGGTTGCAGCAGTGACTAAGCAATGTATGGTGGCTAACATATGCAAGTAAGAGCGAGAAGAGAGCAAACCGAATGGTCGTGAAACTAGCAATGATCAAGAGGTGATCCTGAACTCCTACTTACGTCAAACATAACCCAAGAAGCCGTGTTCACTTCCCGGACTCCGCTGAAAAGAGACCAGCATGGCTACACACGCGGTTGATGCGTTTTAATTCGGATCTGGTGTCAAGTTATCTACAACCGGACATTAACAAATTCCCATCTGCCAATAACCGCAGGCACGGCTTTCGAAAGATTATACCCTGCAGGGGTGTCCCAACTTAGCCCATGATAAGCTCTCGCGATCAACGAAGGATATACCTTCTCCCAGGAAGACCCGATCAGACTCGGAATCCCGGTTTACAAGACATTTCGACAATGGTAAAACAAGACCAGCAAAGCCTCCCGCTGTGCCGACAAATCCCGATAGGAGCTGCACATATCTCGTTCTCAGGGCACACCGGATGAGCCAGACGTCGGGTTGGCATAGACCCTGATTGCCCAGGGGGCGCCGGACATCGCTCGGTTTGGACCAACACTTAGACAAGCACTGGCTCGGGGGGGTAAAATAAAGATGACCCTCGAGAGTGCGACTCCCAAGGGAAAAAGGGCTAGGTGAGGCAAATGGTAAAACCAATGTTGGGCCTTGCTGGTGGAGTTTTATTCAAAGCGAACTGTCAAGGGGGGTCCCATAAATCACCCAACCGTGTAAGGAACGCAAAATCCGGGAACATAATACCGGTATGACGGAAACTAGGGCGGCAAGAGTGGAACAAAACACCAGGCATAAGGCCGAGCCTTCCACCCTTTACCAAGTATATAGATGCATTAATAATATAAGAGATATTGTGATATCCCAACCAAAATCCTGTCCACCATGGAGCAATCTTCAACTTCACCTACAACTAACAACGCTATAAGAGTGGTTGAGCAGAGCGGTAACATAGCCAAGCAATGGTTTGCTAGGAAGGGTGTCAAAGGTTAGAGGTTCATGGCGATATGGGAGGCTTGATGAGCAAAAGATAGGTAGCGCAGCAAAGCGATAGAACGAAGCAACTAGCATAGCAATGATAGTAGTGAGATCCAGGGTAGCGGTCATCTTGCCTGAAATCCCGCAAGGAAGAAGAACGAGTCCATGAAGAAGATGAACGGATGAAGCGACGAAGACGAACCAAGCGTAGATGAACGAATCCTCACGATCGCAACGAAACAGGAACTAACAAGAAGAAACACACAACATGGTAAACACACCACACATGAACAAGACATGATGCACAACCAAGCATGATGCATGACAAAGCTACATGAAGCTACTCATGGCAAGGGATGATGCAAAGAAGAGCAACACATCAAAGCAAGTTTAAATGAGGCCGGGAACAACATATAACAATTCCGGTAAGTCCTCATATGCAAATTTCGAAGTTGGTCCAGATCTGAATAAGCCTTATGTTCAAGTTGTTAAACAGCAAGTTAAGATGCACCAAGATGACCTACACGAGATACTAGTCAAGTTACATATAAAGTTCATTTAATTCGGAGCTACGGCCTAGAAGATATGAGCAAAACAAGTTAAACATGGCGTTGATGCAAAATGCATCCAAACATCAAGCAAACACACCAAAACAAGGATTCAACATGATAATATGAAACTACATGCAAAATCAAGCAAGTTTCATATAGATCACACACAAAACGGAGCAACGGTTCAACACATACACTCTATACAAGTCATAACAACAATCTGTCCAAAACAGCAACTAGGCATATTGCAAGCACCAAAACAACAAGCTACAGCATCTCAACATAATAAAAAAAGGCATGGGCATGAGGTACAGGTAAAACATAACAAAACATGAATACTGAGCTATCTCCAGAAATCACTAGAACATGCTCAAACACACATGGCAAGATTGCAAACAATAACAGTTCAGACTTTGCAGAAAATAACATCAGGTTGCAATGTTTAGAGCTATCAAACAACATGTTACAGAAACTTAACATGGCAAACAAAGGCATGGCATGAATCTACTAAATACATAGAACAAAAGTCCTTTACTGACCATGAGCCAAAAAGGATCAGAAGAAATGATGGCATCCATGTAAACATAAGTTATATGACAGATTCATACATGGCAGAAACAACAATAAGTAGGCATGTTGGTGAGCTTGAACCACTCACCACAGAGCAACACATGGCATGACAAGGCAACCAACAGTAAGAAGACATGTTTATGAAGCTAAGCATGGCAATAACAAGTTCATAGGGTGCATGGATAACTAACAACAATCATGGCAACATTGAACTTCATGTTAACAGGATGACAACAACATCATTTAGCAAGTTTGGAGCAAGATATGAACAATCTACAGCAAGCTATAAATGCAACCATGGGCATGGATGGATAGAGCATAACCATATGTACATAACATCCTTACTGAAGTATCTCAAAATAAGCATGGATCTCTCTGTAGCATCAAGTTTACATGGCATAAAAATAACAGCAGAACAGGGACTGAAATCAGCAACATCACGAGGCCTAGTTTGCATGCTTGTGCTCGTCACCACATTGATCACAAAAATACATGGTAAGCACCTCTGTAAATAATAAATGGCATAGTTCAAAACACATGTAGACATCAACCTCATAGGATGCACACATCAATCATGGCAAAAATGACAAAAGAGCAAGTTCTGTTAACAGACAGCAGACAACATTATGAAGCATTCTTGTAACGATGATTCAGGCATCAAGATGAGCTCAAATGAATATGATGCAATGGAATGAAATGAAGTACTTGTTGAGACGAACAATTTGACATATTACACAGACGAAACGGAGCAACGGATGCAGAGATACGATGCGATGAACATGGCATGACGATGTTGAAATATTCGGGACTTACGAATTTCACCTCCGGATCTGAGGGTTGACCCGGGCGCGGATGACGAGGACGGACGGGGTTCTCGCCGGAGATGTGGCCAGAGCGGAGGGAGATGGCGGAGACGGCCGGATCCGGGCCGGATCCGGGAGGAGGACGGAGCGGGGAGGCCGGGGTCGAAGGAGGAGCGCGGCACCGGCGGAGCTCGGGCCGGCGACGGGGTCCGGGCACGGAGGCCGGCGAGGTCGGAGAAGAGACCCGGCCTCCAGCGAGGCAGACGGCGGTGGTGCCTGTGACAGCCAGGCTGGGAAGGCGCAGCGCCCGCGGCGGCGGCGGCGGGCGGCTCGGGCCTGCGGGGCGCGGCGGCGGGCGCGGTCGGGCTCGCGTGGGCCCGCGATGGGCTCGGCGGGCCGCGGCCGCGGGGACGACGGCGGCGGACAGGTGGCGACGCGCGATAGGTTGAGGGTGGCGGTGGAGGTGACGTGGCGGGCGCTGATTGGTCGGAGTGATGTGGCAGCGGCGGGTGGACATGTCCGGCGCGACACCGACGCGTCCGGCGGCGCGGGGAGGAGTTTGACTAGGGTTCATCTGCGATTTTTGGACGGGAGGCACATATTTATAGGTAGAGGGAGCTAGGAGAGTCCAAATGAGGTGCGGTTTTCGCCCACACGATCGCGATTGAACAACCGAGAGCATGGAGGGGAGTTTGGTGGGTTTTGGGCCACTTTGGAAGGGGTGTTGGGCTGCAAACCAAAGAGGCCTTAACGATTACCCGGTTAACCGTTGGAGTATCAAACGACCTCCAAATGGCACGAAACTTGACAGGCGGTCTACCGGTGGTATACCAAGGCCGATTGGCAAGGCTCGGTCCATTCCGAGAGCGTTTAACACCCGCTCACAACGAGAGGCAAAAAGGGGGACGCCGGAGGGCATAGGAGTGCCGGCTTGCAAAACGGACAACGGGGAAAATGCTCGGATGCATGAAACGAACACGTATGCAAAATGAGATACACATGATGATATGATAAAATGCAAAACACAAGCAAATGACATGGCAATGACGGCAAATAACTGATGGACACCTAGCGCATCGAATCCGGGGCGTTACAACACTCCACTAACAAGAGATCTCGTCTCGAGATCTTCGGACCGAGACGGAAAGGAAAAGGGATGAGGTGAAACAAGAACTCAAGAGAAGAAGCAAAGAATCACGAGCACATGAGAAGAAGAGAGGAACGACGAGAATGACGAGAATCGAAAGCTCACGGAATCAGATAGACTATGAAACCACTCCGGTTAGAACTAGATAAGAAACGAATAAGACTGAAAGGATTTAGACAACGCTCCGGCTAAAACATGGAGGAATAGAACACGAGCTTGAGAGGATGTATTGATACTTGATGAACTCTTGAAGAATGAATTAAATCATGAAGAACCACCATGAAGAACTCCGGTAACAAAAGATGATGAGATTGAATGAAGGATGAAAAGAATAAGATTAAATCTTACGATGATTCAGATGGAGGTTCCGACAAGAAGGCCGAGGAAAATTTGAACTCCGAAGAAGAAAAGATGAAAAACACTTGGAACTAGAATTTATTCATCACGAACAAACTCTGAAGGAAGGGATTACTCACTTGGGTGAAATAAGAATAAGATTTATTGTATGCTTATCCTTCATCAAATTAAATTGATGACAATCAATGGATTTTACATACTACTTATTCTTCTTGAAAAGGATTAAGGGGTAAAACACAAAACTTGAGAAAGTCTTCATGAACCATCGGTGGAATTGGTAAGAACGAAGGAATTAAAATGATAATCAAAGAAAAGAAACTGAAAGCACCACCGTAAGAATTCGAAAATGACTGATGAAAGAGAATGAATCACAGGGAAGAATTAGAAGAATAAATATGCTTGAGGGGATTTAGATGCAAAAGAACAAAGAGATCATGAGCTGATTAAAGAACACTTGAATGAAGCACCAGGATAAATATAGAACGATACCTGGAATGATGGCCTCTGGTGAAAAGGAATGGAAAGAAACAACTCCTGACATACTTCGGAAGAATTAAAGAGAAGAAGGGTTGAACCAAAAATGAAAAGAATTTGAAAGCGATCTTGGAGAAGGCATGTGACTGATGAAATTCATTCTTATGTCACACTTGAAAAGAATTGAGAAAAATTCTGGGGGAATTAGAAGAGTCAGGTAAGATCCTGGAAAAAGTCCTGTGGGTTAGGGCCCACTAAAGAGAAAAACAATGTTGGAAAGGATGTTGAACAGATAGATGATGCACCAGAACAATTGAAATATTTGAATGAGGTGACAACCTCGAATTAATTCGAACACGGACGAATCTCCAGAGATGTCTAGAGCACTCCAGAAGGATGAACTGGCGAGAGGCGAACGAGCAGGGAAAAACATTTGAGATACGGAAAAGAATATTATCACAACCGAAAATTAGAATTGAATCCATCGAAGAAGAAAAGAGATGAAGAATGTCAAACGAGACGAGAATTCACCGGTTGATATTATTGAGGAAAGACTGAAGAGGTTCCGCACGAACGAGATAGATGGTCGAGAGAGAGACAGACTCCTGGAAGAAAAGGGTGGGAGGGCGGGAAAACAAAATCATCTTGGAAGGGGAAATCAACGAATATCTTGAAGAGAAAACACCGGTTGAAATCATTGAGGAAAGAAGGCAAAGACTTTGCACGAGTAGGAAGGATAGTCGATTACAGACTCTGGTTCCGAGAAGAAGAAGGGGTGGGCGGGTGGGAAAAAAACAATTGAGGATTGAACTCAATGATGAAGAGGCTCGAGTCGACTTGACGAAAATGCACCGGATGAAAAGAGCTGAGGAACAATGATCGGAAAACCAACTGCGTGAACCTAAAGAAAAATTTGAAGGGGAAGAGGAGTAATTCAAAACACCTACGTCAAGATTCCTCACCAGAGCGATGAAGGGGCTGAGGAGTAAAAAGAATTCCTACTCTCCGATATAACTAGACTCCGAAAACAGTTTTTTTTTCTAGACTCGACAACGGCCAAACTACACGATCAATCAAGGGGGCTCCTAGGGTCGGTCGAGGCTCTGATACCAACTTGTCACGCCCAATATGCGACCCTATCCAAAAGGAACTCGAAGGTCCCACCAAGGATAGAACCGCATATATAAACGCTTTTGCAAGGTGGATATCATTTCATCAACATTACATAATAGATGGGGATACATACATAAGGCATACAATGCCACATGAATACAACATCACAATACATAAGAGCATCATCCGACTATGGATGAAACACAAACAGAAACACAAATGACATCCACCCTGCTAGCCCAGGCTGCCGACCTGGAACCTATCCCCTGATCGAAGAAGCAGAAGAAGAACTCCAAAACAAGCAATCATCGCTCTCGCGTCATGATCATCGCATAACCTGTACCTGCAACTGTTGTTGTAGTAATCTGTGAGCCACGAGGACTTAGCAATCCCATTACCATGGGTATCAAGACTAGCAAAGCTTAATGGGAAAGGAAGGGGTAAAGTGGTGAGGTTGCAGCAGTGACTAAGCAATGTATGGTGGCTAACATACGCAAGTAAGAGCGAGAAGAGAGCAAACGGAATGGTCGTGAAACTAGCAATGATCAAGAGGTGATCCTGAACTTCTACTTACGTCAAACATAACCCAAGAAGCCGTGTTCACTTCCCGAACTCCGCCGAAAAGAGACCATCACGGCTACACACGCGGTTGATGCGTTTTAATTCGGATCTGGTGTCAAGTTATCTACAACCGGACATTAACAAATTCCCATCTGCCAATACCCGCAGGCACGGCTTTCGAAAGATTATACCCTGCAGGGGTGTCCCAACTTAGCCCATGATAAGCTCTCGCGATCAACAAAGGATATACCTTGTCCCGGGAAGACCCGATCAGACTCGGAATCCCGGTTTACAAGACATTTCGACAATGGTAAAACAAGACCAGCAAAGCCTCCCGCTGTGCCGATAAATCCCGATAGGAGCTGCACATATCTCGTTCTCAGGGCACACCGGATGAGCCAGACGTTGGGTTGGCATAGTCCCTGATTGCCCAGGGGGCGCCGGACATTGCTCGGTTTGGACCAACACTTAGACAAGCACTGGCCCGGGGGGTAAAATAAAGATGAACATCGAGAGCGCGACGCCCAAGGGAAAATGGGCTAGGTGAGGCAAATGGTAAAACCAATGTTGGGCCTTGCTAGAGGAGTTTTATTCAAAGCGAACTGTCAAGGGGGTCCCATAAATCACCCAACCGCGTAAGGAACGCAAAATCCGGGAACATAACACCGGTATGACAGAAACTAGGGCGGAAAGAGTGGAACAAAACATGAGGCATAAGGCCGAGCCTTCCACCCTTTACCAAGTATATAGATGCATTAATAATATAAGAGATATTTTGATATCCCAACCAAAATCCTGTCCACCATAGAGCAATCTTCAACTTCACCTGCAACTAACAACACTATAAGATGGGCTGAGCAGAGCGGTAACATAGCCAAGCAATGGTTTGCTAGGAAGGGTGTCAAAGGTTAGAGGTTCATGGCAATATGGGAGGCTTGATGAGCAAAAGATAGGTAGCGCAGCAAAGCGATAGAACGAAGCAACTAGCATAGCAATGATAGTAGTGAGATCCAGGGTAGCAGTCATCTTTCCTGAAATCCCGCAAGGAAGAAGAACGAGTCAATGAAGAAGATGAACGGATGAAGCCACGAAGAAGAACCAAGCGTAGATGAACGAATCCTCACGATCGCAACGAAATAGGAACTAACAAGAAGAAGCACACAACATGGTAAACACACCACACATGAACAAGACATGATGCACAACCAAGCATGATGCATGACAAAGCTACATGAAGCTACTCATGGCAAGGGATGATGCAAAGAAGAGCAACACATCAAAGCAAGTTTTAATGAGGTCGGGAACAACATATAACAATTCCGGTAAGTCCTCATATGCAAATTTCGAAGTTGGTCCAGATCTGAATAAGCCTTATGTTCAAGTTGTTGAACAGCAAGTTAAGATGCACCAAGATGATCTACACGAGATTCTAGTCAAGTTAAATATAAAGTTCATTTAATTCGGAGCTACGGCCTAGAAGATATGAGCAAAACAAGTTAAACATGGCAGCAAAATGCATCCAAACATCAAGCAAACACACCAAAACAAGGATGCAACATGATAATATGAAACTACATGCAAAATCAAGCAAGTTTCATATAGAGCACACTCAAAACGGAGCAACGGTTCAACACATACACTCTATACAAGTCATAACAACAATCTGTCAAAAGCAGCAACTAGGCATATTGCAAGCACCAAAACAACAAGCTGCAGCATCTCAACGTAATAACAAAAGGCATGGGCATGAAGTACAAGTAAAGCATAACAAAACATGAACACTGAGCTATCTCCAGAAATCACTAGAACATGCTCAAACACACATGGCAAGATTGCAAACAATAACAGTTCAGACTTTGCAGAAAATAACATCAGGTTGCAATGTTTAGAGCTATCAAACAACATGTTACAGGAATTTAACATGGCAAACAAAGGCATGGCATGAATCTACTAAATACATAGAACAAAAGTCCTTTACTGACCATGAGCCAAAAAGGATCAGAAGAAATGATGGCATCCATGTAAACATAAGTTATATGACAGATTCATACATGGCAGAAACAACAATAAGTAGGCATGTTGGTGAGCTTGAACCACTCACCACAGAGCAAAACATGGCATGGACAAGGCAACCAACAGTAAGAAGACATGTTTATGAAGCTAAGCATGGCAATAACAAGTTCATAGGGTGCATGGATAACTAACAACAATCATGGCAACATTGAACTTCATGTTAACAGGATGACAACAACATCATTTAGCAAGTTTGGAGCAAGATATGAACAATCTACAGCAAGCTATAAATGCAACCATGGGCATGGATGGATAGAGCATAACCATATGTACATAACATCCTTACTGAAGTATCTCAAAATAAGCATGGATCTCTCTGTAGCATCAAGTTTACATGGCATAAAAATAACAGCAGAACAGGGACTGAAATCAGCAACATCACGAGGCCTAGTTTGCATGCTTGTGCTCGTCACCACATTGATCACAAAAATACATGGTAAGCACCTCTGTAAATAATAAATGGCATAGTTCAAAACACATGTAGACATCAACCTCATAGGATGCACACATCAATCATGGCAAAAATGACAAAAGAGCAAGTTCTGTTAACAGACAGCAGACAACATTATGAAGCATTCTTGTAACAATGATTCAGGCATCAAGATGAGCTCAAATGAATATGATGCAATGGAATGAAATGAAGTACTTGTTGAGACGAACAATTTGACATATTACACAGACGAAACGGAGCAACGGATGCAGAGATACGATGCGATGAACATGGCATGACGATGTTGAAATATTCGGGACTTACGAATTTCACCTCCGGATCTGAGGGTTGACCCGGGCGCGGATGACGAGGACGGACGGGGTTCTCGCCGGAGATGTGGCCAGAGCGGAGGGAGATGGCGGAGACGGCCGGATCCGGGCCGGATCCGGGAGGAGGACGGAGCGGGGAGGCCGGGGTCGAAGGAGGAGCGCGGCACCGGCGGAGCTCGGGCCGGCGACGGGGTCCGGGCACGGAGGCCGGCGAGGTCGGAGAAGAGACCCGGCCTCCAGCGAGGCAGACGGCGGTGGTGCCTGTGACGGCCAGGCTGGGAAGGCGCAGCGCCCGCGGCGGCGGCGGCGGGCGGCTCGGGCCTGCGGGGCGCGGCGGCGGGCGCGGTCGGGCTCGCGTGGGCCCGCGATGGGCTCGGCGGGCCGCGGCCGCGGGGACGACGGCGGCGGACAGGTGGCGACGCGCGATAGGTTGAGGGTGGCGGTGGAGGTGACGTGGCGGGCGCTGATTGGTCGGAGTGATGTGGCAGCGGCGGGTGGACATGTCCGGCGCGACACCGACGCGTCCGGCGGCGCGGGGAGGAGTTTGACTAGGGTTCATCTGCGATTTTTGGACGGGAGGCACATATTTATAGGTAGAGGGAGCTAGGAGAGTCCAAATGAGGTGCGGTTTTCGCCCACACGATCGTGATCGAACAACCGAGAGCATGGAGGGGAGTTTGGTGGGTTTTGGGCCACTTTGGAAGGGGTGTTGGGCTGCAAACCAAAGAGGCCTTAACGATTACCCGGTTAACCGTTGGAGTATCAAACGACCTCCAAATGGCACGAAACTTGATAGGCGGTCTACCGGTGGTATACCAAGGCCGATTGGCAAGGCTCGGTCCATTCCGAGAGCGTTTAACACCCGCTCACAACGAGAGGCAAAAAGGGGGACGCCGGAGGGCATAGGAGTGCCGGCTTGCAAAACGGACAACGGGGAAAATGCTCGGATGCATGAAACGAACACGTATGCAAAATGAGATACACATGATGATATGATAAAATGCAAAACACAAGCAAATGACATGGCAACGATGGCAAATAACTGATGGACACCTAGCGCATCGAATCCGGGGCGTTACAACACTCCACTAACAAGAGATCTCGTCTCGAGATCTTCGGACCGAGACGGAAGGGAAAAGGGATGAGGTGAAACAAGAACTCAAGAGAAGAAGCAAAGAATCACGAGCACATGAGAAGAAGAGAGGAACGACGAGAATGACGAGAATCGAAAGCTCACGGAATCAGATAGACTATGAAACCACTCCGGTTAGAACTAGATAAGAAACGAATAAGACTGAAAGGATTTAGACAACGCTCCGGCTAAAACATGGAGGAATAGAACACGAGCTTGAGAGGATGTATTGATACTTGATGAACTCTTGAAGAATGAATTAAATCATGAAGAACCACCATGAAGAACTCCGGTAACAAAAGATTATGAGATTGAATGAAGGATGAAAAGAATAAGATTAAATCTTACGATGATTCAGATGGAGGTTCCGACAAGAAGGCCGAGGAAAATTTGAACTCCGAAGAAGAAAAGATGAAAAACACTTGGAACTAGAATTTATTCATCACGAACAAACTCTGAAGGAAGGGATTACTCACTTGGGTGAAATAAGAATAAGATTTATTGTATGCTTATCCTTCATCAAATTAAATTGATGACAATCAATGGATTTTACATACTACTTATTCTTCTTGAAAAGGATTAAGGGGTAAAACACAAACGACATCCACCCTACTAGCCCAGGCTGCCGACCTGGAACCTATCCCCTGATCGAAGAAGCAGAAGAAGAACTCCAAAACAAGCAATCATCGCTCTTGCG
This sequence comes from Triticum aestivum, assembly GCF_018294505.1. Classification (NCBI taxonomy): domain Eukaryota; kingdom Viridiplantae; phylum Streptophyta; class Magnoliopsida; order Poales; family Poaceae; genus Triticum; species Triticum aestivum. Next base: position 86,863,861 of record NC_057795.1, on the reverse strand, counting down.
TCATGATCATCACATAACCTGTACCTGCAACTGCTGTTGTAGTAATCTGTGAGCCACGAGGACTCAGCAATCCCATTACCATGGGTATCAAGACTAGCAAAGCTTAATGGGAAAGGAAGGGGTAAAGTGGTGAGGTTGCAGCAGTGACTAAGCAATGTATGGTGGCTAACATATGCAAGTAAGAGCGAGAAGAGAGCAAACCGAATGGTCGTGAAACTAGCAATGATCAAGAGGTGATCCTGAACTCCTACTTACGTCAAACATAACCCAAGAAGCCGTGTTCACTTCCCGGACTCCGCTGAAAAGAGACCAGCATGGCTACACACGCGGTTGATGCGTTTTAATTCGGATCTGGTGTCAAGTTATCTACAACCGGACATTAACAAATTCCCATCTGCCAATAACCGCAGGCACGGCTTTCGAAAGATTATACCCTGCAGGGGTGTCCCAACTTAGCCCATGATAAGCTCTCGCGATCAACGAAGGATATACCTTCTCCCAGGAAGACCCGGTCAGACTCGGAATCCCGGTTTACAAGACATTTCGACAATGGTAAAACAAGACCAGCAAAGCCTCCCGCTGTGCCGACAAATCCCGATAGGAGCTGCACATATCTCGTTCTCAGGGCACACCGGATGAGCCAGACGTCGGGTTGGCATAGACCCTGATTGCCCAGGGGGCGCCGGACATCGCTCGGTTTGGACCAACACTTAGACAAGCACTGGCCCGGGGGGGTAAAATAAAGATGACCCTCGAGAGTGCGACTCCCAAGGGAAAAAGGGCTAGGTGAGGCAAATGGTAAAACCAATGTTGGGCCTTGCTGGAGGAGTTTTATTCAAAGCGAACTGTCAAGGGGGGTCCCATAAATCACCCAACCGTGTAAGGAACGCAAACTCCGGGAACATAATACCGGTATGACGGAAACTAGGGTGGCAAGAGTGGAACAAAACACCAGGCATAAGGCCGAGCCTTCCACCCTTTACCAAGTATATAGATGCATTAATAATATAAGAGATATTGTGATATCCCAACCAAAATCCTGTCCACCATGGAGCAATCTTCAACTTCACCTACAACTAACAACGCTATAAGAGTGGTTGAGCAGAGCGGTAACATAGCCAAGCAATGGTTTGCTAGGAAGGGTGTCAAAGGTTAGAGGTTCATGGCGATATGGGAGGCTTGATGAGCAAAAGATAGGTAGCGCAGCAAAGCGATAGAACGAAGCAACTAGCATAGCAATGATAGTAGTGAGATCCAGGGTAGCGGTCATCTTGCCTGAAATCCCGCAAGGAAGAAGAACGAGTCCATGAAGAAGATGAACGGATGAAGCGACGAAGACGAACCAAGCGTAGATGAACGAATCCTCACGATCGCAACGAAACAGGAACTAACAAGAAGAAACACACAACATGGTAAACACACCACACATGAACAAGACATGATGCACAACCAAGCATGATGCATGACAAAGCTACATGAAGCTACTCATGGCAAGGGATGATGCAAAGAAGAGCAACACATCAAAGCAAGTTTAAATGAGGCCGGGAACAACATATAACAATTCCGGTAAGTCCTCATATGCAAATTTCGAAGTTGGTCCAGATCTGAATAAGCCTTATGTTCAAGTTGTTAAACAGCAAGTTAAGATGCACCAAGATGACCTACACGAGATACTAGTCAAGTTACATATAAAGTTCATTTAATTCGGAGCTACGGCCTAGAAGATATGAGCAAAACAAGTTAAACATGGCGTTGATGCAAAATGCATCCAAACATCAAGCAAACACACCAAAACAAGGATTCAACATGATAATATGAAACTACATGCAAAATCAAGCAAGTTTCATATAGATCACACACAAAACGGAGCAACGGTTCAACACATACACTCTATACAAGTCATAACAACAATCTGTCCAAAACAGCAACTAGGCATATTGCAAGCACCAAAACAACAAGCTACAGCATCTCAACATAATAAAAAAAGGCATGGGCATGAGGTACAGGTAAAACATAACAAAACATGAATACTGAGCTATCTCCAGAAATCACTAGAACATGCTCAAACACACATGGCAAGATTGCAAACAATAACAGTTCAGACTTTGCAGAAAATAACATCAGGTTGCAATGTTTAGAGCTATCAAACAACATGTTACAGAAACTTAACATGGCAAACAAAGGCATGGCATGAATCTACTAAATACATAGAACAAAAGTCCTTTACTGACCATGAGCCAAAAAGGATCAGAAGAAATGATGGCATCCATGTAAACATAAGTTATATGACAGATTCATACATGGCAGAAACAACAATAAGTAGGCATGTTGGTGAGCTTGAACCACTCACCACAGAGCAACACATGGCATGACAAGGCAACCAACAGTAAGAAGACATGTTTATGAAGCTAAGCATGGCAATAACAAGTTCATAGGGTGCATGGATAACTAACAACAATCATGGCAACATTGAACTTCATGTTAACAGGATGACAACAACATCATTTAGCAAGTTTGGAGCAAGATATGAACAATCAACAGCAAGCTATAAATGTAACCATTGGCAAGGATGGATAGAGCATAACCATATGTACAAAACATCCTTACTGAAGTATCTCAAAATAAGCATGGATCTCTCTGTAGCATCAAGTTTACATGGCATAAAAATAACAGCAGAACAGGGACTGAAATCAGCAACATCACGAGGCCTAGTTTGCATGCTTGTGCTAATCACCACATTGATCACAAAAATACATGGTAAGCACCTCTGTGAAGAAGACATGTCATAGTTCAAAACACATGTAGACATCAACCTCATAGGATGCACACATCAATCATGGCAAAAATGACAAAAGAGCAAGTTCTGTTAACACACAGCAGACAACATTATGAAGCACTCTTGCAACGATGATTCAGGCATCAAGATGAGCTCGAATGAATATGATGCAATGGAATGTAATGAAGTAATCGTTGAGACAAACAATTTGACATATTACACGCACGAAACAAAGCTACGGATGCAGAGATACGATGCGATGAACATGGCATGACGATGTTGAAATATTCGGGACTTAGACGAATTTCACCTCCGGATCTAAGGGTTGACCCGGGCGCGGATGAAGCGGACGGCCGGGGTTCTCGCCGGAGATGTGGCCGGAGCGGAGGGAGATGGCGGAGACGGCTAGATCCGGGCCGGATCCGGGAGGAGGACGGAGCGGGGAGGCCGGGGTCGAAGGAGGAGCGCGGCACCGGCGGAGCTCGGGCCGGCGACGGGGTCCCGGCTCGGAGGCCGGCAAGGTCGGAGGAGAGACCCGGCCTCTGGCGAGGCAGACGGCAGCGGTACCTGTGGAGGCCAGGCTGGGGAGGCGCGGCGCCCGCGGCAGCGGCGGCGGAAACCGGTGGGATGGGCGGCTGGCGACTCGGGCCTGCGGGGCGCGACGGCGGGCGCGGTCGGGCTCGCGCGGGCCCGCGATGGGCTCGGCGGGCCGCGACCGCGGGGACGACGGCGGCGGACAGGTGGCGACGCGTGATAGGTTGAGGGCGGCGGCGGAGGTGATGTGGCGGGCGCTGATTGGTCGGAGTGATGTGGCGGCGGGTGGACATGTCCAACGCGACGCGGACGCGTCCGGCGGCGCGGGGAGGAGTTTGACTAGGGTTCATCTGCGATTTTTGGATGGGAGGCACATATTTATAGGTAGAGGGAGCTAGGAGAGTCCAAATGAGGTGCGGTTTTCGCCCACACGATCGTATCGAACAACCGAGAGCATGGAGGGGAGTTTGCTGGGTTTTGGGCCACTTTGGAAGGGGTGTTGGGCTGCACACCTGTCAGGACCCCGACTCAATGCCACATCGATCTAGCATGTAACACCTCATATCACTTTGCGGCCTCACGCACGGTATTCCCACGGGTGTTGCCTTACCTTTGCCCGGGACCGTTTGCGCCTTTTGGCACACGTATATGATAGTGTCGCTAGCATCCATATGATAAGGAGCCCGGGCTGACATGGCTAGTCGTAAACCCAAAGTGGCACAAACTTACAGGGACAGGCATCCATGACCCAGCATCGAACATGTCGGTCATCAGCGAGTGAATCCAGGCTGTAGCACTGGGCTAGCAGGACTCCGGTGAACCGGGCTGTAGCGGGCTAACAGGACTCCGGTATTCATCGCGTGACATTTCCCCGAAGGGACAGACACAGGAACGAAGAAGGACACATGCCGGCCAGCCTAAGTGTTCCGGAGCAGTAGCAAGCTACCATGGCTCGGTGGAAACACTAGGAGACATTTCCCGGTAAGAGAGGCTACTAAAGATAAATAACTAGATAGTCAGATCCCACACATACCAAGCATTTCAATAACATACACACAATATGCTCGATATGTGCAAATACAACATGGCGTCACAACATGACTCTACAACTCAAGTATTTAATCAATAGGCTCCGAGGAGCGAGATATTACAAACAGGGGTCTCACGACCCAACATTCAGAGCATACAAATCAAAGCACAAGCGGAAGCTATCATGTCTGGGTACAGACATCTATAAATGGAAAAAGGCTGAGAAGCCTGACTATCTACCAAATCCTGCTGAGGCACAAGATCGTAGCTGAGGTAACAAGCTAAACGTCGAAGTCCACGTGGAACTACCAGTGAGACCGAAGTCTCTCTGCAAAAACATAAAATAGGCAAACGTGAGTACAAATGTACCCAGCAAGACTTACATCAGAACTAACTACATATGCATCATTATCAACAAAGGGGATGGTGGGGTTTAACTGCAGCAAGCCAGCTTTGACTCGGTGGCTATCCTAAACTACGACTGCAAGCAACTCTTTGAAGTGGCGCACACGAGTCCACATATTCACCATATCAATACACCACTATGGATCCGCTCCCGTCTCCCTACGAGAACGCCATCCATAGCACTCACGCTTATCTTGCGTATTTTAGAGTATCCACTTTCACTTGTCTATGAACTGATATAAGCAACCCAGAAGTCCTTTACCGCGGACACGGCTATTCGAATAGATGATGTTAACCCTGCAGGGGTGTACTTCTTCATACATGTTTCCACCACTTAGCGTCTGCACACGACATGTGCTCGGCAGACTTCAAGCGAAAGCCGACGTGGGTGTAGACCACGACCTACCTAAACACTCAAGTCTCTAGTCCAGGTTTATCGCCTATTCGGGTTCCATCCATGAGGAGATCCGGCCGGAGTTTCGCTCACAGCCCCAAACGATGTGAACAGGGTTCCGTGACACCAAACGGGCGCCCGGTATACCCGGCCACGTGCCTACCGCATCACAGCCCACCCCTACGGTCAGCGCTGTCCACGGCCTCCAGCATACTACAAACACCAGAAACTACTTGCAACTCCTGGACAGAGGACAAGGGTGAATAAGAAGTCGAGCGGGGTCATATTTCAGGGCCCAATGTATGGTAGTAGCTGAATCATGGATCACAAACACAGAACTCAGTTCCTAAGGACGGCTTCAATGAGACAACCCACCATGTACTCCTACATGGCCTCTCACCGCTACCTTTACCAAATCGTGTTCACACACTTAGCTCACACACAGTAGGACATGTTCACACGCCTCTGATTCATCCCCGATGAATCAGACCTGACTCAACTCTAAGCAGTAGCAGGCATGACAAACAAACATGAATGAGTAGGCACAACAGGGCTCAAACAACTCCTACTCATGCTAGTGGGTTTCATCTATTTACTGTGGCAATGACAGGTCATGCAAAGGATAAAGGGGTTCAGCTACCGCAGCAGGTAACAGTTGAATCGTTGTTGTCCTAATGCAGTAATAGAGAGCAGGAGCAAGAGAGTGGGATTTTATCGGAATGAACAAGGGGGGTTTGCTTGCCTGGCACTTCTGAAGATAACATTGAGTCTTCATCAGTGTCAACGATCACATCATCGGTACAACGTCTACCGAGGGGGAACAACACCGGCAAACACAAAAGAAACACGATCAATGCAATGCACAATATGATGCATGCTATGACATGGCAATATGAGTGTGTTTTGGGCTAATGCACCTAGCTATGATTTAAATGAAGTTGGTTTGAATACATGATTCAAATTCCAACTCCATGTATGATTATTTAAATGTCCTTTATTTGTTTTGTCCAAAACAGAGGACAAACATTGTTCAAACATGCATGAAAATGGTACAGATGGATTCCTTGAATTTTTCTGATAATTTTTCATATATAAAACATTTAATTTGGAGTTACGGTTAATTCTCTATGATTTATTGAAGTTTTAGCTATTTTCTGGAATTTCCTGAATATAATAAAATAAACTAAATTCCAGAAAATGAATATTGCGTCAGCATGACCTCACCCTGACGTCATCAGGTCAACAGGGCGGGTCCAGGTCAAACCTGACGTGTGGGGGCCACACGTCAGTGACACAGGAACTAATCCCGGTCAAACCCAGCGCTGACTGGGGTTTGACCAGGGGTGGGGCCCACTGTCATGTCAGCAGGGGGGGTAATTAGTTTAACTAATTCGATTAGTGCTAATCCTAATTAGCTAACAGGGCTGGGCCCACCTGTCATTGAGTCAGGGGCGTCCAACTGGGGTCAAACTCGCCGGACTTGGTCCACGGCTCGTCGCCGGTGAAGCCCGAGACGGCGGAGGGGGTCGGAATTCCTCCTCCGGCGACCAAATGGCCGGCGGAGGGCAGCTACGTGACGCTGAAGATCCCGCGCGTCGAGTGGTGCGGTCAGTTATGCCGGGGGCGACCTATATCGACGGCGGCGAGCTCAAAGGCGGCGGCCGGAGTTCGGGCAACCGCGGAGATGGCGCTATAGGGCATGGCAGGGAGCACCCGTGGGTGTTTCGGGTTCGCAGGAGCGCGGTGAGCACGCTGGTGATGCTCGGGCGAGCGGCCGAGCTCACGAGCGCGGAGCTCGTTGACCATGGCGGCGGCGAGCCTCGGCGGAGGTGGGGAAGCTAGCTAGGGGAGGGGAACGACGGGGATTCCAGGGGGAAAATGGAGAGTGGCTCACGTAGGGACTAGCAGAGTCGACGACAAGGTCGGGGAAGTGCTGGAGCCCGCGAATCGACTGCGAAGTCACCGGCGGCCGGAGGTTGAAGATGAGGCCGGGGATGACGTTGTAGGGCTCCCGTGGTCGCATGCGTCAGTGTGTAGCTCCACGGCGTCGTGGTGGAGCTCTTCGCCGTGCTGGTTGGGCGGGTGGTGGCCTATGGCCACGGCTACGGCGACGGCGTGCTCTCGGGGCTCACAGGGAAGAGAGGGGAAGAGGGAGCCAGAGGAGGGGGGAGCGGTCCAGAGGGAGTGGGGAGAACGAGGGGATGGCTCTGGGTGTCTCCGTGGCGTCGCGAGGATGTCGGGGAGGCTGCCACGGCGAAGCAGGAGGTGGAGGCCCGGGCACGGCGCGTCGACACGCCTCTGCCAGTAGGCAGAGGTTGAATACGGCGGGCCCCTAGTGGGCTGGGCCAGCACAGGTGAGGCGCAGGTAAGCGACAGGTAGGCTTCTGCTCTTTTTTTTATTATTTCTATTCTGTTTTTCCTTTATTTAATCTTTTGCCACTATTTTGAATTTAAAATAATTCAAACAATGCCAAAAGCTCCTCTGAATATTTTTATTTTGCTAGATGGACTTTTCCAAAAGCTCATAAAATATTTCAGGGGTATTTGAGATTATAATCTAGTTATATGAATATAATTCAAATTCAAATAGCTAATGATTTAAATTCAAAGTCCCAAAAATAAATCCTTTTAAAATGTTCATTATTTTTGGTTTGGATCAAAACCCTTGCCAAAAATATTAAACATCTAAGAAGAGCATTTTGGAACAATGAATGAGATTTTAGGGTTTTTGCCCTTTTTTTTAGTTAGGGTTTTGAGGCTTCTAAATTCCTCAGTTCAAGTTTCAAAATTTAAACATGATGCAAACACCAGGCAGCACCAGAAGCTAGGGATGTGACAACTCACCCCCACTAAACAAGAATCTCGTCTCGAGATTCAAGCGTAGGGTAAGACGATGGGGAACGCAAACTAGCACAATCTTCACGATCCAGGTTGCACTTCATAAGAACATTGATTCGATCACCATCATTGTCTTGATGTCTTGCTCCGAGAACTCCAACCAACATGACAACGAGAGGAAAGGAAAGACCCTAAAAGAATGGTTCTTCTCGAAGGTCGAACAACTCAGGATTAACTCACGGAATGAGACATAGCAACATCTCTCGAGCTGAGAGGCGAAGCACACATCCATAGGAATGGAGTGAAGCAGATGACGAAGGTTCACTAGGTAGACCACAATTCCACACCTAAGAAGGTGGTGAACGGTTGTCAACGTAGCGAGGAGTTGAGTTTCCATGATACCATAACGATGCACCTTAGGGAAGGTGACTCGTAGAAATATCCCCTTAAGTGGCAAAAAGAATTACCTTTGATTCAAAGATCATTGAAACTCTTTAAACCAGCCTAAGGCAATTCTCGAGCGATCGTTTGGAGGGGGGTCGGTAGAATGGCATACTCGGACTTGGATGATGTGGATTACCTTGTTGAAGACAACGTAATGGATGAATTTGCTTACCACCGGAAATGGAAGAGACCCATGGTAGAATGGCACATTGGCGGTGCAAGCTGGGAACAAAATGCAAATGCTGGGAATGATTCTGGTAACTGGGGAAGAACCCAACAATAGAGAGTGAATTCACTGTTTGAAAGGTCATAGCATTTCCGAGGAAACTGAGAGGAATCCCAATTAGTGCCGATGATAACACGTAGCGCTTGTGCGTGCTCTCAAGAACTTGAGCATTTCCATAATCATCAAGATTTTACCAACATCCGTGTCAAGGGTGCTGACAACACAACATACTACCATGATGAATAGCGATGGACGATGCAGATGCAAAGGAGGATAACACTTTCTCAGATTTCACCTTAGCGAGGCCAAGCAAATAAAATCTGGATGATCGACCGAGAGACATTTAGCACTCCGCTCCTAATGTTCTCCTTGATGTACTAGCGTATCCCATTCCTTGAAATGGTCTGGTATCTAGAACATCAGGTAAAGGTCGTACTTCGGAAACACTAAAATCATAAGGCATAGCTAAGGGGTAAATCCTACGAAGTCCTTATGGGGAGGTGGCCAACTTCCTCAAACAAGATACTATAATGATAGGTCTACCGGATGGGTGTGTTGGCCATGACATCCACTTTACCGGTTATCCAGGGACCAGTATTATAGTTCTTGGGAAATGTTCCAACCATTATATCTGCCTGAGATTCAGATCTGGTTAGTGTCAGGATATTCCAGGCCCATCGAGTCTAGGAAGAAAAATGAAAGTTTGCAACACAAATCGACGAAATGACGTTGCGAGATTCTCGGGAAATGAACTACGATAGCAAGCTCCAAAACATGAGTTGGTTCTGCTACACATGTGTGAACACGCTGTCTCAGACAAACATGATCACATGGTAGTCTTACAATAAAACACTACCGAGTTCTGGTAAGGAACCATCATTGAGGATATAGGAATCTTGTGCATGAACTAGTATTTGCACAGCAACTCCTTTTCCTTGAACAAATCAATCAGTGGCTTGGTGTTCTAGGGATACATATGGAATGAAGATGATCAGTCTATCAGACCATAGAATACTTCGCACATGCATGACTGACTTGGGATGATTCCAGAGGAGCAAAAACAAACTTTCTCGAATTCACGACGGCAACTTACATCAAATGCACGTGAATCAAAGGAAGTCACTTCTTTCATCCAAACATATACTTCATGAACGGGGCATGAAGAAAATGCTTACACAAGTTTCCAACACTAGCTTAGTGTTCAACAAAATCATGGAGGAGATAAGGATGTTGTCAATGGGCTCAACAACAATTCATCCGGGTTTCCTTTTAAAAGAAATTCCATAGTTAGGTGAACACGGTGATAGCATTGGTCAGACCAAAGATGTAATGGTGTATGCTCGAGGGATCAACCACGAGTAAGACAACATTACGAGCATCATTGGTTCTGACTTGATTTGAGGATAGCCCACACCCAAATCAAAGGTTGGACAAGATGATAGGTCCATTAACTGATCACGAGGGTCAGTCGATGAAATATCGATTTTCTTCAACACACACATACAAAGGGTATCCCTTTGAAATGAACTAAGTCAGGTAAGCTTTTATCTTCCAACTCTCCAAGTTGTTGTTTGGCTCAACCAACTAGCTCAGGAATATCCAACACAGATTCTTGGAGAAGGGGTGATTTATAAGAAAACCAACTTGATCACGAGCTCAACATAGCGGTCAGGTGACAACCTGGTAATACTTCCGAGAAGATATTCGGAAAATCACAAACCACCGATATGTTACTAAGCTCGAGAACAATCTTGCTTTTCAGGGCAAGACGATATGATCAACAGAGCAAGGGTTTGAATAATCCTAACTCATTGATCGAAGAGTGCACCGGAAATAAGGACTAGGTAGCATGAACAGTCTTAGAATGATGATTCAAGAACCAACACGCTAAGAATGAAATTATTGTCCTTTAACTACCAAGCAACAAGGTTGCTAGGAGTATTGATCTCACACATCACGATTCACTTGTCGACATTCCGGTTACAATAACACAGGAACCGAGGAATGAACAATGATGGCAAGAAGTATCACTGTACCAAGAGTTCATAGGGTGGTGTGCAATTCCTATATCATTCCCGATATAAAGATGGTAATACTCCAAGGTAGAGCAGAGCAAAAGTTGGATTAGCAATTTGATCTGCGAAGCACAACTTCTTTGACCCAACCCTGGATATGGGTCAGGTTCTGGAGTTTGTTTCTCCTAGTCATTCCGCGATAGAATGGCTTGACGGACCACAAGAGTAATAGGTATCGATAAGCGAACGCACGCATACTCTTGACTATCAATTGATGGACGAAGGTCAGTAGACAACTAAAGAGGGACAACTCAAAGGAACATATAACTTTCTGAGTTGTGGATGCATAGATTAGTATGTCGAACCAAGTTCAACATAATTCTTCCGGATAACCCATGCAGAAAAGTTGACCTGGCAGAGTCACAATATAGCATAGAGGACTCATCATGAGCACTTTGGTTGTGATCGTTCAGTTCAACGAGGAACTTCTGCCATGAATGGTTCATGGTATTTGGAGGAACGATATACCACGGACCTCGAGGACTATCGCAAAGGTTACTAATATCCTAAAGGCACTAGCAATTACTATCAACATGAAGTAAGTAGGGTGAATCTTGGGCTCAGAAACCCAGAAGTAGAATGCCTACTACTAAGTAGCATCACGGAATGCTTTTGCGAATAAAGGCCAGAATCATCACACTAGGACACAAATCATGGCTAGACCACTAGATGATCCCCTAAGCACTTAGGGTCATACTTATTAACTCCAACATATATGTCGAGGCAATAAAGTACCTCAACTCACTAATTTGTGTGATTAATCTGGCCCAAAGGACATCGGGAACGGGAAGAAGGGATTTGCAAATGCATCAGACTGTTTGGAAATCTGGGATGACTCGGACAGCATAACGGTTGTAAATGCTCAGAAAAGAATTGAGACATTCACAAAAATGGTGGCATAACCACTCGGAAGCACAATATCAAGGTTTCGAGATCAACAGTTAACGTACGGAGGTAGTAGAGACTGAACAGAGGCTTGAATCCAACAATCTTATAAGTCTACGGATTAGTAACACGTGATCCTGATAGAAAGAAGAGAAGGCCTAGTTCCTTAACCCCGTAGGAAGATAAGATGACTCAGATCAGAAGGGCATAAGATATAAGGAGTAAAAAGAGCCTTACGTTCCATCCCACAATCAATTCCCCTATATAACTAAAGAATTTCTAGACTCAACTTCGACCAGTTTGGCTTGGTAATCCTACAGGCAGTCAAGCTCTGATACCAACGCTGTCAGGACCCCGACTCAATGCCACATCGATCTAGCATGTAACACCTCATATCACTTTGCGGCCTCACGCACGGTATTCCCACGGGTGTTGCCTTACCTTTGCTCGGGACCGTTTGCGCCTTTTGGCACACGTATATGATAGTGTCGCTAGCATCCATATGATAAGGAGCCCGGGCTGACATGGCTAGTCGTAAACCCAAAGTGGCACAAACTTACAGGGACAGGCATCCATGACCCAGCATCGAACGTGTCGGTCATCAGCGAGTGAATCCAGGCTGTAGCACTGGGCTAGCAGGACTCCGGTGAACCGGGCTGTAGCGGGCTAACAGGACTCCGGTATTCATCGCGTGACATTTCCCCGAAGGGACAGACACAGGAACGAAGAAGGACACATGCCGGCCAGCCTAAGTGTTCCGGAGCAGTAGCAAGCTACCATGGCTCGGTGGAAACACTAGGAGACATTTCCCGGTAAGAGAGGCTACTAAAGATAAACAACTAGATAGTCAGATCCCACACATACCAAGCATTTCAATAACATACACACAATATGCTCGATATGTGCAAATACAACATGGCATCACAACATGACTCTACGACTCAAGTATTTAATCAATAGGCTCCGAGGAGCGAGATATTACAAACAGGGGTCTCACGACCCAACATTCAGAGCATACAAATCAAAGCACAAGCGGAAGCTATCATGTCTGGGTACAGACATCTATAAATGGAAAAAGGCTGAGAAGCCTGACTATCTACCAAATCCTGCTGAGGCACAAGATCGTAGCTGAGGTAACAAGCTAAACATCGAAGTCCACGTGGAACTACCAGTGAGACCGAAGTCTCTCTGCAAAAACATAAAATAGGCAAACGTGAGTACAAATGTACCCAGCAAGACTTACATCAGAACTAACTACATATGCATCATTATCAACAAAGGGGATGGTGGGGTTTAACTGCAGCAAGCCAGCTTTGACTCGGTGGCTATCCTAAACTACGACTGCAAGCAACTCTTTGAAGTGGCGCACACGAGTCCACATATTCACCATATCAATACACCACTATGGATCCGCTCCCGTCTCCCTACGAGAACGCCATCCATAGCACTCACGCTTATCTTGCGTATTTTAGAGTATCCACTTTCACTTGTCTATGAACTGATATAAGCAACCCAGAAGTCCTTTACCGCGGACACGGCTATTCGAATAGATGATGTTAACCCTGCAGGGGTGTACTTCTTCATACATGTTTCCACCACTTAGCGTCTGCACACGACATGTGCTCGGCAGACTTCAAGCGAAAGCCGACGTGGGTGTAGACCACGACCTACCTAAACACTCAAGTCTCTAGTCCAGGTTTATCGCCTATTCGGGTTCCATCCATGAGGAGATCCGGCCGGAGTTTCGCTCACAGCCCCAAACGATGTGAACAGGGTTCCGTGACACCAAACGGGCGCCCGGTATACCCGGCCACGTGCCTACCGCATCACAGCCCACCCCTACGGTCAGCGCTGTCCACGGCCTCCAGCATACTACAAACACCAGAAACTACTTGCAACTCCTGGACAGAGGACAAGGGTGAATAAGAAGTCGAGCGGGGTCATATTTCAGGGCCCAATGTATGGTAGTAGCTGAATCATGGATCACAAACACAGAACTCAGTTCCTAAGGACGGCTTCAATGAGACAACCCACCATGTACTCCTACATGGCCTCTCACCGCTACCTTTACCAAATCGTGTTCACACACTTAGCTCACACACAGTAGGACATGTTCACACGCCTCTGATTCATCCCCGATGAATCAGACCTGACTCAACTCTAAGCAGTAGCAGGCATGACAAACAAACATGAATGAGTAGGCACAACAGGGCTCAAACAACTCCTACTCATGCTAGTGGGTTTCATCTATTTACTGTGGCAATGACAGGTCATGCAAAGGATAAAGGGGTTCAGCTACCGCAGCAGGTAACAGTTGAATCGTTGTTGTCCTAATGCAGTAATAGAGAGCAGGAGCAAGAGAGTGGGATTTTATCGGAATGAACAAGGGGGTTTTGCTTGCCTGGCACTTCTGAAGATAACATTGAGTCTTCATCAGTGTCAACGATCACATCATCGGTACAGCGTCTACCGAGGGGGAACAACACCGGCAAACACAGAAAAAACACGATCAATGCAATGCACAATATGATGCATGCTATGACATGGCAATATGAGTGTGTTTTGGGCTAATGCACCTAGCTATGATTTAAATGAAGTTGGTTTGAATACATGATTCAAATTCCAACTCCATGTATGATTATTTAAATGCCCTTTATTTGTTTTGTCCAAAACAGAGGACAAACATTGTTCAAACATGCATGAAAATGGTACAGATGGATTCCTTGAATTTTTCTGATAATTTTTCATATATAAAACATTTAATTTGGAGTTACGGTTAATTCTCTATGATTTATTGAAGTTTTAGCTATTTTCTGGAATTTCCTGAATATAATAAAATAAACTAAATTCCAGAAAATGAATATTGCGTCAGCATGACCTCACCCTGACGTCATCAGGTCAACAGGGCGGGTCCAGGTCAAACCTGACGTGTGGGGGCCACACGTCAGTGACACAGGAACTAATCCCGGTCAAACCCAGCGCTGACTGGGGTTTGACCAGGGGTGGGGCCCACTGTCAGTGTCAGCAGGGGGGGGTAATTAGTTTAACTAATTCGATTAGTGCTAATCCTAATTAGCTAACAGGGCTGGGCCCACCTGTCATTGAGTCAGGGGCGTCCAACTGGGGTCAAACTCGCCGGACTTGGTCCACGGCTCGTCGCCGGTGAAGCCCGAGACGGCGGAGGGGGTCGGAATTCCTCCTCCGGCGACCAAATGGCCGGCGGAGGGCAGCTACGTGACGCTGAAGATCCCGCGCGTCGAGTGGTGCGGTCAGTTATGCCGGGGGCGACCTATATCGACGGCGGCGAGCTCAAAGGCGGCGGTCGGAGTTCGGGCAACCGCGGAGATGGCGCTATAGGGCATGGCAGGGAGCACCCGTGGGTGTTTCGGGTTCGCAGGAGCGCGGTGAGCACGCTGGTGATGCTCGGGCGAGCGGCCGAGCTCACGAGCGCGGAGCTTGTTGACCATGGCGGCGGCGAGCCTCAGCGGAGGTGGGGAAGCTAGCTAGGGGAGGGGAACGACGGGGATTCCAGGAGGAAAATGGAGAGTGGCTCACGTAGGGACTAGCAGAGTCGACGACGAGGTCGGGGAAGTGCTGGAGCCCGCGAATCGACTGCGAAGTCACCGGCGGCCGGAGGTTGAAGATGAGGCCGGGGATGACATTGCAGGGCTCCCGTGGTCGCATGCGTCAGTGTGTAGCTCCACCGCGTCGTGGTGGAGCTCTTCGCTGTGCTGGTTGGGCGGGTGGTGGCCTATGGCCACGGCTACGGCGACGGCGTGCTCTCGGGGCTCACAGGGAAGAGAGGGGAAGAGGGAGCCAGAGGAGGGGGGAGCGGTCCAAAGGGAGTGTGGAGAACGAGGGGATGGCTCTGGGTGTCTCCGTGGCGTCGCGAGGATGTCGGGGAGGCTGCCACGGCGAAGCAAGAGGTGGAGGCCCGGGCACGGCGCGTCGACACGCCTCTGCCAGTAGGCAGAGGTTGAAGACGGCGGTGCCCCTGGTGGGTTGGGCCAGCACAGGTGAGGCGCAGGTAAGCGACAGGTAGGCTTCTGCTCTTTTTTTATTATTATTTCTATTCTGTTTTTTCCTTTATTTAATCTTTTGCCACTGTTTTGAATTTAAAATAATTCAAACAATGCCAAAAGCTCCTCTGAATATTTTTATTTTGCTAGATGGACTTTTCCAAAAGCTCATAAAATATTTCAGGGGTATTTGAGATTATAATCTAGTTATATGAATATAATTCAAATTCAAATAGCTAATGATTTAAATTCAAAGTCCCAAAAATAAATCCTTTTAAAATGTTCATTATTTTTGGTTTGGATCAAAACCCTTGCCAAAAATATTAAACATCTAAGAAGAGCATTTTGGAACAATGAATGAGATTTTAGGGTTTTTGCCCTTTTTTTAGTTAGGGTTTTGAGGCTTCTAAATTCCTCAGTTCAAGTTTCAAAATTTAAACATGATGCAAACACCAGGCAGCACCAGAAGCTAGGGATGTGACAACACCAAAGAGGCCTTAACAGTTACCCGGTTAACCGTTGGAGTATCAAACGACCTCCAAATGGCACGAAACTTGACAGGCAGTCTACCGGTGGTATACCAAGGCCACTTGGCAAGGTTCGGTCCATTCCGAGAACGTTTAACACCCGCTCACAACGAGAGGCAAAAAGGGGGACGCCGGAGGGCATAGGAGTGCCGGATTGCAAAACGGACAACGGGGAAAATGCTCGGATGCATGAAACGAACACGTATGCAAAATGAGATGCACATGATGACATGATAAAATGCAAAATGCAAGAAAATGAAATGGCAACAACGGAAAATAACTGACGGACACCTGGCGCATCGAATCCGGGGCGTTATAGCGGCTCTCCCGGTGGAGGGCGACTCTCCGACGACGGTTGAAAACCGCAGGGTCGAGAACTTGTTTAGACGGCCTTAGCACAGCAGGAGGCATACTCATATAGCCGGGACATGATTCATTCAACCCCCCGTCCAAGCCGGAGCCCGAGTTATAGCAGGCACATCGACTCAGCGGAGGTTTCAAGCAACGCCCGACGTCGTAACCAGCCAGGCAAGCATGACCCGGCGTGCAACGGAGCCTCTAATTTGGTGGATCATGACAGAATACGTCAGGAGGCTGAGCGGGCAGCTCAGCAGGCAGCTGAGCAGGCGGCTCAGCTGACGACTTACCAGCCTTTTCTGGTTTATCCGACGACTTCTATTGAAGTAGGCGTGGCCACCAGGACCGGAGGTGTCCCCTGTCTGGTGCCGACTCTGCATAACGAGCATTTGCCCAAGGATTTCAAAGGACCTAGGAAGGTGCCTAATTATACGACCGACTTGCAGCCTGGGGCATGGATTGAAAGCTACGAGATGGCTATGGAGTTACTGGAGGTCAGTGATGCTGCGATGGACAAGTACTTCACCATGATGTTGGATGGGACTGCCCGCACTTGGTTGAAGGGGCTACTGCCTAATTCCATCGGGTCATGGGCAGAGTTAAAAGCCCGGTTCATTCAGAACTTCAAGGATACATGCAAGCAACCCATGTCAATTGTGGATTTGACTAATTGCAAGCCGGAGGAGGGTGAGTCCACAACCCATTGGGTGCGCCGGGTCAAGCCCATAACACATTCATCTGATAAGATGGATGCCGGCTCTGCAGTCTTAATGTTGGAGAAAAATTGCCGTTTTCAGCCTCTAAAGATGAAGCTTGGGCGGCTCAAGCGTGATTGTAATGATATGGGTACGCTGATGGAGGCTCTAGTCAAGTACGCCGACTCTGACAGTACCAAGGATCCCGAGTCTGATGATGAAAAGACAGGGAAGGAAAAGAAGAATGGCAACGGCAAGGGCCCTCAGCATAACCCAGCAAATCAAGGAGGTAATAAACGTAAGGCTGATGGTAGCTTGGATTTTGTGGCTAACACCAATACGCAGGGCAACAATCAACAACGTAAGGGGAGACCACTTCCCCGGTCCGGCGGGTCAAGCCCAACGCTTGAGCAGTTACTGAATGAGCCTTGTCCAAGGCATGGCACTCAACAAAAGCCGACCACTCATCTATGGAAGGACTGTAGGACCATGATGGCGTTCAAGAATTCCAACATGTTCGACGGTAATCATGGGCAGGGCGGCGGCTCAGGTGGCGGCGGCTTTCATGGCCCGGGCGGCGGTTCAAATTCCAAATTTCACAATTCTCAGGGTAATCAAGGTGGTCATAACCAGCAATCTGGTCAGGGTGGTCAGCAGCAGCAGGGTGGATACCAGAGCCATCCAAAGTAGCTGAATAGTGGATAATATCATGTGTTCACCACCAGTTTGTGTAAACGAGACCAGAAGCTTCATAAGTGGGTTGTGAACGCTGTTGAGCCGGCAGTTCCTCGTTATTTGAGATGGTCTGAGCAGCCTATTCTATGGAGTAGGGAAGATCACCCTCCCCGGGTTGATAATCTGGGTCACTTGGCCTTGGTGGTAGCACCTCGGGTTGGTGGATACAAGTTCACTAAGGTGCTCATGGATGGAGGCAGCAATATTAATATCCTCTATTATGAGACCTTTCGCCGCATGGGTTTGAGTGACAAAAATCTCAAAACTTCCAACACTGTCTTTCATGGAGTGGTTCTTGGTAAGTTGGCATACCCAGTAGGTAAGATTGAGATGGAAGTGGCCTTTGGAGATGAACATGATTCCAGGGCTGAGAAGTTAACCTTTGAGGTGGTCAAACTCAAGAGCCCGTATCATGCCCTCTTTGGGCAGCCGGCTTATGCCAAGTTCATGGCGAGGCTGTGTAATGTTTATTTGCAGCTCAAGATGCCGGGTCATAAAGGCACCATAACAATGCACGGGAGCTGAAAGATAGCCTTGGAATGTGAGGAAGGCGATGCCGCTTATGCTGAATCTATTTGTGCGTGATACGTATCCAATGTATCTATAATTTTTGATTGTTCCATGCTATTATATTACCAGTTATGGATGTTTATGGGCTTTACTTTACACTTTTATATCATTTTTGGGACTAACCTACTAACTGGAGGCCCAGCCCGAATTGCTGTTTTTTTTGTCTATTTCAGTGTTTCGAAGAAAAGGATATCAACCGGAGTCCAAACAGAATGAAAACTTTGGGAGTGATCTTTTTGGAACAAACGTGATCCAGAGGACTTGGAGTGGAAGTCAAGAAACAAGGGAGGTGGCCACGAGGGTGCCCGGCGTGCCCCCTACAGGTGGACGCGCCCCCCACCCTCGTGGGCCCCTCGGGCGTCCACCGACCTACTTCTTCCTCCTATATATACCCATGTACCCCGAAAACATCAGAAGCGACCACGAAAAAACTATTTCCACCACTGTAACCTTCTATATCCACGAGATCCCATCTTGGAGCCTTCGCCTGTGCTCCGCCGGAGGGGAAACCGATCACGGAGGGCCTCTACATCATCAACAATGCCCTTCCGATGAGTTGTGAGTAGTTTACCACAGACCTTCAGGTCCATAGTTATTAGCTAGATGGCTTCTTCTCTCTCTTTGAATCTCAATACAAAGTTCTCCTTGATCTTCTTGGAGATCTATTGGATGTAACTCTTTTTGCCGTGTGTTTGTCGAGATCCGATGAATTGTGGGTTTATGATCAAGTTTATATATGAGAAATATTTGAATCTCCTCTGAATTATTTTATTTGTGATTAAGTTATCATTGCAAGTCTCTTTGAATTATTAGTTTGATTTGGCCTACTAGATTGATCTTTCTTGCAACGGGAGAAGTGCTTAGCTTTGGGTTCAATCTTGCGGTGTCCTTTCCCAGTGACAGCAGGGGCAGCAAGGCACGTATTGTATATTTGCCATCGAGGATAAAAAGATGGGGTTTATATCATATTGCATGAGTTTATCCCTCTACATCATGTCATCTTTCTTAATGCATTACTCTATTCTTTATGAACTTAATACTCTAGATGCATGATGGATAGCGATCGATGTGTGGAGTAATAGTAGTAGATGCAGGCAGGAGTCGGTCTACTTGTCATGAACATGATGACTATATACATGATCATGCTTAGATAATCTCATAATTATTTGCTTTTCTATCAATTGCTCGACAGTAATTTCTTCACCCACCGTAATACTTATGCTATCTTGAGAGAAGCCACTAGTGAAACCTATGGCCCCCAGGTCTATCTCTTATCATATAAGCTTTCAATCTACTTTTATTTGCATCTTTAATTTCCTATCTATATCATAAAATACCAAAAATATATTTATCTTATCATATTATCTCTATCAGATCTCACTTTCGCAAGTGGACATGAAGTGATTGACAACCCCTTTATTGCATTGGTTGACAAGTGATTGACAACCCCTTTATCGCAAGTGGACATGAGGTGAGTAGGACTTTTGAGGAGCCTCCTACTGGATTGATACCTTGGTTCTCAAAAACCGAGGGAAATACTTATGTTACTATTGCCGCATCACCCTTCCTCTTCAAGGAAAACCAACGCAAGCTCAAGACGTAGCAGTGCGACAGAAGAGTTAAAGTTCTACAAGGACAATGTTCACCCGGCAGATATGACGTCTTTGAAAAAGCCAACCACAGAGCATGAGCTGGTAATGAAGTTTAAGTCGGCTGATGATACTAAGCTTGTTGACTTTGTTCCAGGCGACTCATCTAAGCAGTTCAGTATCAGTGCCAATCTGGATCCCAAATAGGAAAGTGTGCTCATCGAGTTCATCCGTGAGAATCGGGACATCTTTGCATGGAAACCTTCTGACATGCCAGGTGTACCGAGAGACCTCGCTGAGCACACTCTTAATATTGATCCAAAATTTAAGCCGGTCAAGCAGTTTCTTCGGCGATTCAATGAGGAGAGGCGTAAGGCCATTGGTGAGGAAGTGGCCCGGCTCTTGGCAGCTGGGTTCATCGTTGAAGTTTTTCATCCAGAGTGGTTGGCTAACCTGGTGCTTGTGCTTAAGAAGAACGGCACTTGGCATATGTGTGTGGATTATACGGACTTAAACAAAGCTTGTCTGCCTGATCCTTTTGCTCTCCCTCGTATTGATCAAATTAATGATGCTACAGCGGGTTGTGAGCGTTTGAGCTTTTTGGATGCTTACTCTGGTTATCATCAGATCAAGATGGCAGTTAAGGACCAGGAGAAGACGCCGTTCATTACTCCGTTTGGAGCCTTCTGCTATGTGTCTATGCCTTTTGGGCTCAAGAGTGCCCAGGCGACTTACCAGCGGTGTGTGCAGAATTGTTTTCATAATCAGATCGGGCGCAATGTTCATGCTTATGTGGACGACATTGTCGTGAAATCCAGAGAGAAGGAGACCTTGATAGATGACCTGAAGGAGACATTTGACAATCTTCGGGTCTACAAGATGATGCTTAACCAGGCCAAGTGTGTTTTTGGCGTGCCTGTAGGCAAACTGTTGGTTTTCTGGTTTCAAATAGGGGCATCGAGGCTAACCCGGAGAAGATCAAGGCAATCACCTCTCTGGCTAAGCCGGCGTGCATCAATGTTTAGCGTTTGGCGGGTTGTATCGCTGCTCTAAGCCGGTTCATAAGCCGGTTAGGTGAGAAGGCTATACCACTGTATCAGATGATGAAGAAAATAGATAACTTCGTCTGGAGTGATGCTGCTAATGTTGCCTTTGAAGATTTGAAGAGACAGTTAGCTGAGCCGCCGGCCCTTGCTGCTCCCATTGATAAGGAGCCATTATTATTATATGTGGCTGCTAACACGCCGGCTGTCAGTGTGGCCATCATGGTGGAGCACAAGGAGGCTGGCAAAGAGCATCTGGTTGAATGGCTGGTTTATTATATCAGTGAAGTGCTTATTGAGTCCAAGCAAAGGTATTCACATTGGCAGAAACTCGTTTATGGTGTATTCATGGCAAGCCGGAAGCTTAAGCAGTATTTCCAGGGTCACCCCATCACTGTGGTCAATTCTGCTCCTTCAGGAGATATCATCCAGAATAGAGAGGCCACATGACGAGTCGCCAAGTGGGCCATTGAACTTGGGCCTCATGGTTTAAAATATGTACCACACACGGCTATCAAGTCCCAAGAATTGGTGGATTTCATCAACGATTGGACAGAACTGCAGATGCCTAAAGAGAAGCTAGACAACACGTATTGGACTATTCACTTTGATGGGTCCAGGCAATTGGAGGGCTCGGGGGCTGGAATTGTTTTAGCTTCCCCTCGAGGTGAAAAATTTTGTTATGTGCTACTGTTGATGTTTCCCTGTACTAACAATGCAGCTGAGTATGAGGCCTTACTCCATGGTCTTCGGATGGCTAAGGAGATGAGCTTAAGCCGGGTAAGGTGTTGTGGCGACTCAGATTTGGTGGCTCAACAAGTATCAGGCAAGTGGGATTCCAAGGATCCTCTCATGGCGGCTTATCATCGTGAAGTTGATGCCATTGCTGGACATTTCAAGGGTTACCAGGTGGAGCACATTGACCGCAGAAAGAATGAGGCGGCTGATGCCTTGAGCCGGCTGGGCTCTCAGCGTAAGCTAGTGCCGCCTAATACTTTCTTGTATATTCTGCATAACCCTTCTGTCAAGTTACCTACAGAGGAAGACTTGGTTGTTCCTGACCCGGAAGCACAATTGGTGGCAGCTCTTCACGTCATCCCAGATTGGACAGTGCCATATTTGGCTTACATCACCCAGGGCGAGTTGCCTGAGGATGAAACCTTGGCCAGGAAGATAACCCGGCGGTCTAAGTCAATGACAATTGCCAATGGCGAGTTGCATCATCACAGTGTCACTGGGGCGTTTCAGCATTGTGTCTGTCCTGAAGAAGGCCAAGAAATTCTATGTGAGATTCATGAAGGGGATTGTGGCCATCATGTCGGGTCAAAATCCCTTGTGGCCAAGGCTTTTCGTCATGGATTTTAATTGGTTGATGGCTCATCCTGATGCAGAGGACCTGGTCAGTAAATGTGACGATTGTCAGAAGTTCTCAAGACGTGCTCACATGCCGGCTCAAGAGTTGAGGATGACTCCAATTACTTGGTTGTTTGCAGTCTGCGAGCTTGACATGGTTGGGCCTTTCAAAAGGTCCAAAGATAAAAAGACCCACCTTTTGGTGGCGGCTGACAAATTTACAAAGTGGGTTGAGGCAGAGCCAGTTAGTAAGTGTGATGCAGCTACGGCGGTTCAGTTCATGAAGAAGGTGATATTTCACTTTGGCTTTCCACACAGCATTATAACTGACAATGGTACTAATCTGTCTAAAGGCGCCATGGAAGAATTTTGTCAATGTGAGCATATTCGGCTTGATGTTTCATCGATAGCTCACCCCCAATCCAATGGTCTAGCTGAGGGAGCCAATCAGCAAATCTTGAAAGGCATCAAGCCCCGGCTTTTGGTCCCCTTGCAACGGACGCCGGGTTGGTTGAGGAGTTACCCTCTGTGATATGGAGCATCAACACTAATCCCAACAGGTCTACGGGTTATACGCCTTTCTTCATGGTCTACGGAGCTGAGACGGTTCTCCCTAGTGACATCCGTCATGACTCGCCCCGTGTGGCGGCTTATGTTGAGGCGGACAATGAACAAGCGCATCAGGACGCACTTGACTTGTTAGATGAAAAGTGTGACTTGGCAGCAGCTCGCTCGGCGATTTACCAACGGGACCTGCACCGCTATCACAGCCGCCGGGTTAGGTCCAGAACCTTTCAGGAAGGTGATTTGGTGCTCCGACTCATCCAGGATCAAACTGATGCACACAAGTTATCCCCACCTTGGGAAGGGCCCTTTGTGGTTAGCAAGAACTTGAACAACGGGTCATACTACCTTATCGATGTTTGAGAGCACAAAGACTCACGTAAGTCGGAGGAGGAGACCCACCGGCCGTGGAATATCGCTCATCTTCGGCCTTACTACACTTGAGCCACCGGCTCTCATGATGTACATATTTTGACGATGTATATATTATGATAAATAATAAAGCAGGACCTCTGTCCTTTTTTCATCCTCAAAGGTAATATGGCATTGTCATTATCATTGTCATATCACATGATTACTGAAGGAAATATGCCCTAGAGGCAATAATAAAGTTATTATTTATTTCCTTATTTCATGATAAATGTTTATTATTCCTGCTAGAATTGTATTAACCAGAAACATGATACATGTGTGAATACATAGACAAACATAGTGTCACTAGTATGCCTCTACTTGACTAGCTCGTTGATCAAAGATGGTTATGTTTCCTAGCCATAGACATGAGTTGTCATTTGATCAATGGGGTCACATCATTAGGATAATGATGTGATTGACTTGACCCATTCCGTTAGCTTAGCACTTGATCGTTTAGTATGTTGCTATTGCTTTCTTTATGACTTATACATGTTCCTATGACTATGAGATTATGCAACTCCCGTTTACCGGAGGAACACTTTGTGTGCTACCAAACGTCACAACGTAACTGGGTGATTATAAAGGTGCTCTACAGGTGTCTTCGAAGGTACTTGTTGGGTTGGCGTATTTCGAGATTAGGATTTGTCACTCCGATTGTCGGAGAGGTATCTCTAGGCCCACTCAGTAATGCACATCACTATAAGCCTTGCAAGCATTGTAACTAATGAGTTAGTTGCGGAATGATGTATTACGGAACGAGTAAAGTGACTTGGCGGTAACGAGATTGAACTAGGTATTGAGATACCGATGATCGAATCTCGGGCAAGTAACAAACCGATGACAAAGGGAACACCGTATGTTGTTATGCGGTTTGACCGATAAAGATCTTCGTAGAATATGTGGGAGCCAATATGAGCATCCAAGTTCCGCTATTGGTTATTGACCGGAGACGTGTCTTGGTCATGTCTACATAGTTCTCGAACCCGTAGGGTCCGCACGCTTAAAGTTTTGATGACAGTTATATTATGAGTTTATGAGCTTTGATGTACCGAAGGAGTTCTGAGTCCCGGATGAGATTGGGGACATGACGAGGAGTCTCGAAATGGTCGAGAAGTAAAGATTGATATATTGGACGACTATATTCGGAGATCGGAAAGGTTCCGAGTGATTCGGGTATTTTTCGGAGTACCGGAGAGTTACGTGAATACGCCGGGGAGTATATGGCCTTATTGGGATTTAGGGGAAAGAGAGAGGAGAGGTTGGGCGCCCCCCAAGGCCTAGTCCGAATTGGACTAGGGGGAGGGGCTGCGCCCCCTCCTTCCTTCTCTTCTCTTTCCCCTTTCCTTGACTCCTACTCCTACTACATGGAAGGGGGGAATCCTACACCCGGTGGGAGTAGGACTCCTCCAGGGCGCGCCATAGCTAGGCCGGCCCTCCCCCTCCTCCACTCCTTTATATACAGGGAGAGGGGCACCCCTTGGAGACACACAAGTTGACCTTCGTGATTGTTACTTAGCCGTGTGCGGTGCCCCCCTCCACCATATTCCACCTCGGTCATATCGTAGCGGTGCTTAGGCGAAGCCCTGCGTCGGTAGAACATCATCATCGTCACCACACCGTCATGCGGACGGAACTCATCCCCGACACCCTGCTAGATCGGAGTCCGGGGATTGTCATCGAGCTGAACATGTGCTGAACTTGGAGGTGCCGTACGTTCGGTACTTGGATCGGTTGGATCGTGAAGACGTACGACTACATCAACCGCGTTGTTCTAATGCTTCCGCTTTCGGTCTACGAGGGTACGTGGACAACACTCTCCCCTCTCGTTGCTATGCATCACCATGATCTTGCGTGTGCGTAGGAATTTTTTTGAATTTACTACGTTCCCCAACAGTGGCATCCGAGCCTAGGTTTTATGCGTTGATGTTATATGCACGACTAGAACACAAGTGAGTTGTGGGCGATACAAGTCATACTGCTTACCAGCATGTCATAATTTGGTTTGGCGGTATTGTTGGATGAAGCGGCCCGGACCGACATTACGCGTATGCTTACGCGAGACTGGTTCTACCGACGTGCTTTGCACACAGTTGGCTGGCGGGTGTCAGTTTCTCCAATTTCAGTTGAACCGAGTGTGGCTACACCCGGTCCTTGAGAAGGTTAAAACAGCACTAACTTGACGAACTATCGTTGTGGTTTTGATGCGTAGGTAAGAACGGTTCTTGCTCAGCCTGTAGCAGCCACGTGAAACTTGCAACAACAAAGTAGAGGAGTCTAACTTGTTTTTGCAGGGCATGTTGTGATGTGATATGGTCAAGACGTGATGAGATATAAGTTGTTGTATGAGATGATCATGTTTTGTTGAAGTTATCGACAACTGGTTGAAGCCTTATGGTTGTCCCTTTATTGCATAAGCTGCAAGCGCCAAATAATTGCTTTACTTTATCACTATGCAATAGCAATAGTTGCAAGAGCAATAGTTGGCGAGACGACCATGTGACGACACATTTATATAGATCAAGATGATGGAGACCATGGTATCATGCCGGTGACGATGGAGATCATGACGATGCTTTGGAGATGGAGATCGAAGGCACAAGATGATGATGGCCATATCATGTCACATATTTTTGATTGCATATGATGTTTATCTTTTATACATCTTATTTTGTTTTGATTGATGGTAGCATTATAAGATGATCTCTCACTAAATTTCAAGATAAAAGTGTTCTCCCTAAGTATGCACAGTTGCCAAAGTTCGTCGTGCCCAGACACCACGTGATGATTGGGTGTGATAAGCTCTACGTCCATCTACAAGGGGTGCAAGCCAGTTTTGCACACGCGGAATACTTAGGTTAAACTTGACGAGCCTAGCATATGCAGATATGGCCTCGGAACACTGGAGACCGAAAGGTCGAGTGTGAATCATATAGTAGATATGATCAACATAGTGATGTTCACCATTGAAAACTACTCCATCTCACGTGATGATCGCTTATGGTTTAGTTGATTTGGATCACGTGATCACTTAGATGACTAGAGGGATGTCTATCTAAGGGGGAGTTCTTAAGTAATATGATTAATTGAACTTAAATTTATCATGAACTTAGTCCTGGTAGTATTTTGCAAATTATGTTGTAGATCAATAGCTCGCGTTGTTGCTTTCATATGTTTATTTTGATATGTTCCTAGAGAAAATTGTGTTGAAAGATGTTAGTAGCAATGATGCGGATTGGATCCGTGATCTGAGGTTTATCCTCATTGCTGCACAGAAGAATTATGTCCTTGATGCACCACTAGGTGACGGACCTGTTGCATGAGCAGATGCAGACATTATGAATGTTTGGCTAGCTCAATATGATGACTACTTGATAGTTGAGTGCACCATGCTTTACGTCTTAGAACCGAGACATCAATGGCATTTCGAACGTCATGGACCATATGAGATGATCCAGGAGTTGAAGTTAATATTTCAAGCAAATACCCGAGTTGAGAGATATGAAGTCTCCAACAAGTTCTATAGCTAAAAGATGGAGGAGAATTGCTCAACTAGTGAGCATGTGCTCAGATTGTCTGGGTACTACAATCGCTTGAATCAAGTTGGAGTTAATCTTCCAGATAAGATAGTGATTGACAGAGTTCTCGTCACCATCACCAAGTTACTAGAACTTCTTGATGAACTATAGTATGCAAGGGATGACGAACACGATTCCCGAGCTCTTCGTGATGTTGAAATTGACGAATGTAGAAATCAAGAAAGAGCATCAAGTGTTGATGATTGAGAAGACCACTAGTTTCAAGAAAAGGGCAAAGGGGAAGAAAGGGAACTTCAAGTAGAATGACAAGAAAGTTGTCACTCCTGCGAAGAAGCTCAGAGCTGGACCAAAGCCTGAAACTGAGTGCTTACACTGCAAAGGAAATGGTCACTGGAAGCGGAAATACCCTTAATATTTGGTGGATAAGAAGGATGGAAAAGTGAACAAGGGTATATTTGATATACAGGTATTTGATGTGTGCCTTACCAGTGTTTATAGTAGCCCCTGAGTATTTGATACTTGTTCGGTTGCTAAGATTAGTAACTCGAAATAGGAGTTACATAATAAACAGAGACTAGTTGAGGGGAAGTGACGATGAGTGTTGGAAATAGTTCCAAGATTGATATGATCATCATCACACACTCCCTATATTCTCGAGATTAGTGTTAAACCTAAATAAATGTTATTTAGCGTTTGCTTTGAGCATGAATATGATTTGGTCATGTTTATTGCGATACGGTTATTCATTTGAAGTTAAAGAATAATTGTTATCCTGTTTACATGAATAAGACCTTCGATGGGTATACACCCAATGAAAATAGTTTGTTGGATCTCGATCATAGTGATACACATATTCATAATATTGATGCCAAAAGATGCAACTTATTTGTGCACTGCCGTTTGGGTCATATCGGTGTAAAGCGCATGAAGAGACTCCATAAAGATGGATTTACGGAATCACTTGGTTATGAATCATTTGATGCTTGCGAACCGTGCCTTTTGGGCATGATGACTAAAACTCCATTCTCCGGAACAATGGAACAAGCTACTGACTTATTGGAAATAATACATACCGATGTATGCAATCCAATGAGTGTTGATGCTCGTGGCAAGTATCATTATTTTCTGACCTTCACAAGATGATTTGAGCAGATATGGGTATATCTACTTGATGAAACATAAGTCTGAAATAGTTGAAAGGTTCAAAGAATTTCAGAGTGAAGTGGAAAAATCATCGTAACAAGAAAATAAAGTTTCTGTGATCTGATCGTGGAGACGAATATTTGAGTTACGAGTTTGGTCTTCAACTAAAACAATGTGGAATAGTTTCACAGCTCACGCCACCTGGAACACCACAATGTTATGGTGTGTCCGAACGTCGTAACCGCACTTTATTGGATATGGTGCGATCTATGATGTCTCTTACTGATTTACCATTATCATTTTGGGGTTATGCATTAGAGACAGCTGCATTCACGTTAAAAGGGCACCATCTAAATCCGTTGAGACGACACCATATGAACTGTGGTTTAGCAAGAAACCCAAGTTGTCGTTTCTTAAAGTTTGGGACTGCGATGCTTATGTGAAAAAGTTTCATCCTGATAAGCTCAAACCCAAATCGGAGAAGTGCGTCTTCATAGAATACCCAAAGGAAACTGTTGGGTACACCTTCTATCACAGATCCGAAGGCAAGATATTCGTTGCTAAAAATGGATCCTTTCTAGAGAAGGAGTTTCTCTCGAAAGAAGTGAGAGGGAGGAAAGTAGAACTTGATGAGGTAACTGTACCTTCTCTCGAATTGGAAAATAGTTCATCACTGAAATTGGTTCCACTGATTCCTACACCAATTAGTGAGGAAGCTAATGATGATGATCATGAAACTTCAGATCAAGTTACTACAGAACCTCGTAGGTCTTCCAGAGTACGGTCCGCACCAGAGTGGTACGGTAATCCTGTTCTGAAAGTCATGTTACTAGACCATGATAAACGTACGAACTATGAGGAAGCGATGATGAGCCCAGATTCCGCGAAATGGCTGGAGGCCATGAAATCTAAGATAGGATCCATGTATGAGAACAAAGTGTGGACTTTGGTGGACTTGCCAGATGATCGGCAAGCCATAGAAAATAAATGGATCTTCAAGAGGAAGACGGACCTTGATAGTAGTGTTACTATCTACAAAGCTCGACTTGTCGCAAAAAGGTTTTCGACAAGTTCAAGGTGTTGACTACAATGAGATTTTCTCAACTGTAGCGATGCTTAAGTCTGTCCGAATCAGGTTAGCAATTGCCACATTTTATGAAATCTGGCAAATGGATGTCAAAACTGCATTCCTTAATGGTTTTCTTAAAGAAGAGTTGTATATGATGCAACCAGAAGGTTTTGTCAATACTAAAGGTGCTAACAAAATGTGCAAGCTCCAGCAATCCATCTATGGACTGGTGCAAGCATCTCAAAGTTGGAATATACACTTTGATAAGTTGATCAAAACATATAGTTTTATACGGACTTGCAGTGAAGCCTGTATTTACAATAAAGTGAGTGGGAGCACTATAGCCTTTCTGATAAGTATACGTGACTGACATATTGTTGATCAAAAATGATGTAGAATTTTTCTGGAAAGCATAAAGAAGTATTTGAAAGGAGTTCTTTAAAAGAAAGACCTCAATGAAACTACTTACATATTAAGCATCAAGATCTATTGAGATAGATCAAGACGCTTGATAAGATTTTCAATGAGTACATACCTTGACAAGATTTTGAAGTAGTTCAAAATGGAACAGTCAAAGAAAGAGTTCTTACCTGTGTTGCAAAGGTATGAAATTGAGTAAGACTCAAATCCTGACCACAGTAGAAAATAGAAAAAGAATGAAAGTCATTCCCTATGCATCAGTCGTAGGTTCTATAAAAGTATGCCATGCTATGGACCAGACCTATTGTATACTCTGCCCTGGTTTGGCAAGGGAGTACAATAGTGATCTAGGAGTAGATCACTGGACATTGGTCAAAATTATCCTTAGTGGAATAAGGATATGTTTCTCGATTATGGAGGTGACCAAAGGTTCGTCGTAAAGGGTTACGTCGATACAAGTTTTGGCACTGATCCAGATGAATCTAAGTCTTAATCTGGATACATATTGAAAGTGGGAGCAACTAGCTAGAGTAGCTCCATGCAGAGCATTGTAGACATAGAATATTTGCAAAATACATACGGCTCTGAATGTGACAAACCCGTTGACTAAACTTCTCTCACGAGCAAAACATGATCACACCTTAGTACTCTTTGGGTGTTAATCACATAGCGATGTGAACTAGATTATTGACTCTAGTAACCCCTTTGGGTGTTGGTCACATGACGGTGTGAACTATGGATGTTAATCAAATACAGATATGAATATTGGTGTTAAATCACATGGCGATGTGAACTAGATTATTGACTCTAGTGCAAGTGGGAGACTGAAGGAAATATGCCCTAGAGGCAAATAAAGTTATTATTTATTTCCTTATAACATGATAAATGTTTATTATTCATGCTAGAATTGTATTAACCAGAAACATGATACATGTGTGAATACATAGACAAACATAGTGTCACTAGTATGCCTCTACTTGACTACCTCGTTGATCAAAGATGGTTATGTTTCCTAGCCATAGACATGAGTTGTCCTTTGATCAATGGGGTCACATCATTAGGAGAATGATGTGATTGACTTGACCCATTCCGTTAGCTTAGCACTTGATCGTTTAGTATGTTGCTATTGCTTTCTTCATAACTTATACATGTTCCTATGACTATGAGATTATGCAACTCCCGTTTACCGGAGGAACACTTTGTGTGCTACCAAACGTCACAACGTAACTGGGTGATTATAAAGGTGCTCTACAGGTGTCTCCGAAGGTACTTGTTGGGTTGGCGTATTTCAAGATTAGGATTTGTCACTCCGATTGTCGAAGAGGTATCTCTGGGCCCACTCAGTAATGCACATCACTATAAGCCTTGCAAGCATTGTAACTAATGAGTTAGTTGCGGGATGATGTATTACGGAACGAGTAAAGAGACTTGCCGGTAACGAGATTGAACTAGGTATTGAGATACCGACGATCAACTCTCGGGCAAGTAACATACCGATGACAAAAGGAACAACGTATGTTGTTATGCGGTTTGACCGATAAAGATCTTCGTAGAATATGTGGGAGCCAATATGAGCATCCAGGTTCCGCTATTGGTTATTGACCGGAGACGTGTCTCGGTCATGTCTACATAGTTCTCGAACCCGTAGGGTCCGCACGCTTAAGGTTTTGATGACAGTTATATTATGAGTTTATGAGTTTTGATGTACCGAAGGAGTTCGGAGTCCCGGATGAGATCGGGGACATGATGAGGAGTCTCGAAATAGTCGAGACGTAAAGATCGATATATTGGACGACTATATTCGGACATCGGAAAGGTTCCGAGTGATTCGGGTATTTTTCGGAGTACCGGAGAGTTATGGGAATTCGCCGGGGAGTATATGGGCCTTATTGGGCTTTAGGGGAAAGAGAGAGGAGAGGTTGGGTGCCCCCCCCAAGGCCTAGTCCGAATTGGACTAGGGGGAGGGGCTGCAACCCCTCCTTCCTTCTCTTCTCTTTCCCCTTTCCTTGACTCCTACTCCTACAACATGGAAGGGGGGAATCCTACTCCCGGTGGGAGTAGGACTCCTCCAGGGCACGCCATAGCTAGGCCGGCCCTCCCCCTCCTCCACTCCTTTATATACAGGGAGAGGGGCAACCCTTGCAGACACACAAGTTGATCTTCGTGATCGTTCCTTAGCCGTGTGCGGTGCCCCCCTCCACCATATTCCACCTTGGTCATATCGTAGCGGTGCTTTGACGAAGCCCTGCGTCGGTAGAACATCATCATCGTCACCACGCCGTCGTGCTGACGGAACTCATCCCCGACACCCTGCTGGATCAGAGTCCGGGGATCGTCATCGAGCTGAACATGTGCTGAACTCGGAGGTGCCGTACGTTCGGTACTTGGATCGGTCGGATCGTGAAGACGTACGACTACATCAACCGCGTTGTTCTAACGCTTCCGCTTTCGGTCTGCGAGGGTACATGGACAACACTCTCCCCTCTCGTTGCTATGCATCACCATGATCTTGCGTGTGCATAGGAAATTTTTTGAAATTACTACGTTCCCCAACAATTACTTGGGGGTTGATCGTATCCGAATCTAGCTTGACCCGTTTGATCCGGCTTATGATCGTATTTGAATCTAGCCGTTAAACCTTATGATCACTGGGGGGCTTCCTGTTCAAACATAGGTCATATTCGAACCAAAGAGAACATAGATGTCAGTACCCTTTTGATTGGCACACTACCGAGCTCACTAGGGGGCTTCTTGATCGTATTCGAATCATAGCTTAACCCCTTTTGGGAACCGACTTTGATCGTATTCGAATCGGAGTCGTTAAAAAACTCTCAAGGTCATTAGGGGGCTTCCTGTTCAAACATAGGTCGTATTCGAACCAAAGAGAACATAGCTGTCGGTACCCTCTTGATCGGCGCAACGTCAAAGCCACTGGGGGCTACATGATCGTATTCAAATCGTAGCTTAACCCCTTTCGGACGGTTTACTGGTCGCATTCGAATCAGAAGCCTTGAATTTTTTATATTCTATTTGGTTTAAGTTTTCCTTGGAAGCACCCTTTATTTCACTTAAGACTTTTTTTAGGTTTAAAACTACAAGTGTGGTTAATTTTAACCCGGCTTGATTTTGACTGATAAGTCGCCAATAGATGAGAATCGTCATACCTTTGGAAGTGTTGGTTTCCAAAGATCGGGTTATCACCCTTACTGTCCGGGTCATATAAGCCGGCAGTACAAATCAAAAGATCACAGGTATAAGATTATAGTTGTGTTTCAACATTATATGTTACAACAGGCTTATCTGTGATTCTTTTTCTATCTTAATATATCAAGTTATTATGACCCTCCTTGCGGTAAGTCGCTAAAGGATCTTGTGATTTATTTCTATGTGCAGGACAGTTAAAAGACTTGGTCAAGCATAAGGAAAGCAGATGCAAAGTATAACATGGGTGAATATAACATGGCGGCTTAATAGTATTAAGCACCAAAAACGTGCACGATGGCACAGCAAAATCAAAGTTATTTCTATTCTATTACATGACTCCCCGAGTCCAAATGATTCATATTGTTTTTTAACAGACCACAGGTATGAGCCGCCACGGCGGATTAACTCTCATGTTGGCCTGAAGCATCCGGATTTGCCCTCTCCGCTTCTTCGCCATGTTCCCTTTCCTAGAAGGTTGATGATGACCAGTCAATGCCATTCAAAGCTTCAAATTCAGCTTCATGATCAACTAGTCCAGCCGGGTCAACTTCAGGGGCGAAGGTATGCTTACGGAGTGGGGGATCAGGCTGGTCACTTTTTAATGAGGCATTGGAATTCTCTGGTTCTCCGCGTCATGGCCCGGCTGGTACTTGGAGAGATCCGCTTCGTCAGCTATCAGGGTGGCCAGAGGGCGTATCTCCTTCACGCAAGCGGCAAAATCTTCCTGTTCAAAGGGAGTGCCATCCTCCTTAAAGCTTGGGTAACTAGTGGCAAGGTCTGCCGGGTCTAGCTCGGGTAGCCAAGCTTTCGCCCGACTTAAAGCAGCCACAGCTCTGACTCTCATAGACAATCGCCTCAGTTCGGTGAATCGCTGGGGTAGCACAGAAAGTTTCTTTAGCACATCTGCCAGGAGTGTGGGCACTTCATTGGACAGGGCCACCGAGGCTAAAGCACGCTGAGACCCGGTGTACAGTTGTTCCACCAGCGTATAAACCGCCTTCAGCTTGATCAGCATATCTTGGTTCAGATTTGAACTCCTGGGGCCTGCATAGACATTGTCAGGTGAGTCAATTCCAATTTGTATGATCAATTGAAAGGTTCAAGTATTTAACACTTGTAGGGCGACTTACCAAAGATCGCTGAGACCATCTGAGAGAAATGGCGCTTTAAGCCAATTAATTCACCGGTTGCTTCTTCAAGAGCCGCCTCTGCCTTCTTAGCTTGATTAATCAGTGCAATTTGTTCATCAGCCCAGGCCTTTTTCTCCATTTCAAAGTCTTTCTTCGGTTTTTCTTGTTTAGAAACACTGAATTTAAACTTAGAATCAGCTCTTTGGGTTTCCGTTTCTTGGGCCTCAAGGTGGTTCTTCAGATCAGATATTTCTGACTCAAGTTGACTAGTGGTGGCCTATACAAATATCGGGTTAAAATCAGGACAATCATGATGCAATATTAAGTCCCAAGCCTTTTGCAAGCAATAACACTTGGCACTTGGGGGCTAATGTATACTGAAGAGTTTTACTTAAAGTGGCGGTTCATGACATCAAAAGTCCCAAGCACTTTGCAAGCAAGAGTACTTGGTACTTCGGGGCTAATGCATATTGATGTTTAAGGTTTTCAAATGCTTTATTCAATACAACCCTATGAAGGACCGGCTCAACCATACTGGTTAAGCCACCCCTTGGGGACTATGGAGTAAGCCAGATTTCCTAGATATATTATCCATCTATGTTACTAATGTCACTAAATTTGTTTCTAAGTCTACAATGTATTCATCATAAGCAATAGACTTGGGGGCTTGCATAGTAAAGATAAATGAATACAGAGAAAGGGTTGTACCTCAAATTTTTGGTGCATCTGCTTCACCATGTCAATCTCGAGGTTACGGTTGCTGTGCACTTGGCTCATGTAGCCAGAAAAGACTTCTCCAATACTCATGTGAGTATAGTCCGCGACGTCAAGCTTGACCTGGCGGAGTTCCAGAAGCTCCTCCTTGGCGGAAGACTTGGCCAGCACGGTTGGCCTCCCCGGCTCAGCAAAGCCGGTTCTGGTGATCCCGACATAAGTGTCTTGAGGATCATCCATCCTGACCGGGCTAGGGGCTTCTGGGTTTTCCGAACCATCAACGGCTCGCTCAGCAGGCGGGTCAGAAATTGGAGTTGATGTGTCTTGAGCCGGTTCAGGTGGCGGCTCATGAGTTGAAGATTCAGGCACGGCTGTTCCAAGTTCTGGCTCTGTTAAGACCGTTTCTTCGGTCGGCTTGTCCTTCTTGACCCTTTTGCTGGGCTTGGCTTTTCCACTCCATAAAATCAAAAGGTTAAGGGCAAATACAATGAATTGAAATGAATACAGGATAAGTAGGTTATCATTACCCTAGCGCGGTCTTGAAAGTCGGCAGATTGGACTGCATTGAGTCGCCGGAGCAAGGGGAAGTTTCCTGATAATCCGAGTCAGAAGAATTGAGCGGTTGATGAGTGAGAACCGCCAAAGGATAAAAGAGATTTAAATCAGAAGTGACCTTGTTCTGGTGCTTCCTTGGTGTGTTCGGCAAGCCGGAGGAGAGCTCCGCATCCTTGCTGGTTCGGGTCTGCCTCCGGCTCTCATGAATCTGTCGCTTCAAAAGAAATTGAGGATCTTGATAAGCTAAGGGATGTGAAAATCTTACTTTCCGGGTGAGGGAGTCCTGGACTAGGGGGTGTCCGGATAGCCGAACTATCACCGTCGGCCAGACTCCAAGGCTATGAAGATACAAGATTGAAGACTCCGTCCCATGTCCGGATGGGACTTTCCTTGGCGTGGAAGGCGAGCTTGGCGATACGGATATGTAGATCCCCTACCATTGTAACCGACTCTGTGTAACCCTAGCCCTCTCCGGTGTCTATATAAACCGGAGGGTTTTAGTCCGTAGGACGAACAACAATCATACCATAGGCTAGCTTCTAGGGTTTAGCCTCCTTGATCTCATGGTAGATCTACTCATGTACTACCCATATCATCAATATCAATCAAGCAGGAGTAGGGTTTTACCTCCACCGAGAGGGCCCGAACCTGGGTAAAAACATCGTGTCCCTTGTCTCCTGTTACCATCCGCCTAGACGCACAGTTCGGGACCCCCTACCCGAGATCCGCCGGTTTTGACACCGACATTGGTGCTTTCATTGAGAGTTCCTCGGTGTCATCACATATAGGCCCGATGGCTCCTTCGATCATCAACAACAACGCGGTCCAGGGTGAGACTTTTCTCCCCAGACAGATCTTCGTATTCGGCAGCTTTGCACTGTGGACCAATTCACTTGGCCATCTAGAGCAGATCGAAAGCTACGCCCCTGGCCATCAGGTCAGATTTGGAAGTTTGAACTACACGGCCGACATCCGCGGAGACTTGATCTTCGACGGATTCGAGCCACAGCCGAGCGTGCCGCACTGTCATGATGGGCATGATTCAGCTCTGTTGCCGGACGGTGCCCTGGAGGCCGCACAAGAATCCGCTCCGACCCTTAGATCGGAGCCGACTGCGCCGATTGAGGCTGGGTGGTTGGACACTGCCTCGGGGGCTGCTACCTCTACGGCGATAGAGCCGAATACTGACCCTGCCTTTCGCAAAGCCCGTGACTCCGAGGTACCGGATTCCTCGCCGGACTCTGAACCTCCCGCGCCCCTACCAATCAAGTCCGATTCGGCGCGATCATGGAGTTCACTGCCGCAGACATCTTTCAGCACTCGCCTTTTGGCGACATCCTGAATTCGCTAAAGTGTCTCTCTTTATCAGGAGAGCCCTGGCCGAATTATGGTCAGGACGGTTGGGATGCGGACGACGAAGAAATTCAAAGCCCACCCACCACCCACTTCGTAGCCACTGTCGATGACTTAACCGACATGCTAGACTTCGACTCCGAAGATATCGACGGTATGGACGACGATGCACGAGACGACCAAGACCCAGCGCCTACAGGGCACTGGAAGGCCACCTCGTCATACGACATATATATGGTGGACATCCCAAAGGATGGGAATGGCAATGGAACAGCGGAGGGTGACCCCTCCAAGAAACAGCCTAAGCGCCAGCGTCAGCGGCGCCGCTCTAAATCACGCCACAGCAAGAATGGAGATTCTGGTACCGGAGACAATAACACCCTGGATAGTGCCGAAGACAACCCCCTCCAGTAAGATTCAGCACAGGAGGATGGAGAAGCCAGCCCTCATGAGAAAGCGGTAGACAGAGAGGTAGAGGCCGATAATTATATGCCTCCCTTCGGAGACGAGGCAAGCCTCGATGACGATGAATTTGTCGTGCCTGAGGATCCCGTCGAACAAGAGCATTTCAAACGCAGGCTTATGGCCACGGCAAGCAGCTTCAAGAAAAAGCAGCAACAGCTTAGAGCTGACCAAGACTTGCTAGCCGACAGATGGACTGAAGTCCTTGCGGCTGAAGAGTATGAACTCGAACGCCCCTCCAAAAGTTACCCCAAACGCAAGCTGCTGCCTCGATTAGAGGAGGAAGCACACAAACCTACATCACCAGTGCACAATACGGCTGACCGGCCACTTCGTGGCCGCGACAAAGAGGCCTCTAGGCCCTCCACTAAAGCCGTACCCCGGTGTCGCTCGAATACAAAGCCACGGGGGAATGCCCGGGACTTGCGAGACATATTGGAGGACAAGGCAAGACAAACAAGATCGATCTACGGATCGCGTGGGCGCCCCACGATACGTGACGACAATCATCACGCCGGATACAGCAATGCTGGCCGGGCCAAACACAGTAGACAAAGCTCGTTTGAGCTGCGTCGTGATATAGCCCAATACAGAGGCGCCGCACACCCACTATGCTTCACAGACGAAGTAATGGATCATCAAATCCCTGAGGGTTTCAAACCCGTAAACATTGAATCATACGATGGCACAACAGATCCTGCGGTTTGGATCGAGGACTATCTCCTTCATATCCACATGGCCCGCGGTGATGATCTTCACGCCATCAAATACCTCCCACTCAAGCTTAAAGGACCAGCTCGGCATTGTCTCAACAGCTTGCCAGCAGAATCAATTGGGTGTTGGGAGGACCTGGAAGCCGCATTCCTTGATAACTTCCAGGGCACATACGTGCGACCACCAGACACCGATGACCTAAGCCACATAATTCAGCAGCCAGACGAATCGGCCAGACAATTCTGGACACGGTTCTTAACCAAGAAAAATCAAATTGTCGACTGTCCGGATGAAGAGTCCCTTGTAGCCTTCAAACATAACATCCGCGACGAGTGGCTGGCCCGGCACCTAGGACAGGAAAAGCCGAAATCCATGGCAGCCCTCACATCACTCATGACCCGCTTCTGTGCGGGAGAGGACAGCTGGCTAGCTCGCAGTAACAACCTAACCAAAAACTCTGGTAGTTCGGATACCAAAGACAGCAATGGCAGGTCGTGTCGCAATAAGCACAAGCGCCGCATCAACGGCGATAATACTAAAGATACGGCAGTCAACTCCGGATTCAGAGGCTCTAAGCCCGGTCAGCGGAAAAATCCATTCAAAAGAACTACTCCGGGCCCGTCCAATTTGGACCGGATACTCGATTGCTCGTGCCAGATACACGGCACCCCCGAAAAGCCAGCTAATCACACCAACAGGGATTGTTGGGTGTTCAAGCAGGCAGGCAAGTTAATTGCCGAAAACAATGACAAGGGGCTGCATAGCGATGACGAGGAAGAGACCCGGCCTCCGAACAATAGAGGACAGAAGGGTTTCCCCCCACAAGTATGGACGGTGAACATGATATACGCAACCCACATACCGAAGAGGGAGCGGAAGCTTGCACTCAGGGACGTATATACGATGGAGCCAGTCGCCCCAAAGTTCAATCCGTGGTCCTCATGCCCGATCACTTTTGATCGAAGGGACCACCCTACTAGCATCCGCCATGGAAGATTCGCCGCATTGGTTCTAGACCCAATCGTCGACGGATTTCACCTCACTAGAGTCCTGATGGACGGCGGCAGCAGCCTGAACCTGCTTTATCAGGATACAGTGCGCAAGATGGGCATAGACCCCTCAAGGATTAAACCTACAAAGACGACCTTCAAAGACGTCATACCAGGTGTAGAGGCCAATTGTACAGGCTCAGTTACACTTGAAGTGGTCTTCGGATCCCCGGATAACTTCCGAAGCGAGGAGTTAATCTTCGACATAGTCCCGTTCCGCAGCGGCTATCACGCACTGCTCGGACGAACCGCATTTGCAAAGTTCAATGCGGTGCCGCACTACGCATACCTCAAACTCAAGATGCCAGGCCCTCGAGGAGTCATTACGGTCAACGGAAACACCGAACGCTCTCTCCGAACGGAGGAGCATACAGCGGCTCTTGTGGCGGAAGTACAGAGTAGCCTCTTAAGGCAATTCTCGAGTCCGGCTATTAAGCGACCGGACACCGTCAAGCGCGCCCAGAGTAACCTACAACAAGACCACCTAGCACGTTCCGAGCACGCGTAGCAATGCGGCCCCAACCCCAGCCCTCGCGAAATTGCGAGACCAGTACCACGCGTACATCACTACGCTCTGGAGATACCATGGGCATAGGGGGAGGGGCACGACCACGGCATGCCCAGAGTGCGGCTCAACCACACCAGGGGCTCCCAAATGTTTCATTCTTTTTTTCTTTTTTCTTATTCTTAGGACTCCGTTCTCCAGAAGCCCTGTCCGGCAATAGACTTGCCAAACTCACGATGCAACAGCCAGGGAAGCAGAAAAGCTACGTCGAGTATCCAGGTGGTCTCCATTACGAGCATAATACCTATTTTACATACCATTCCGCAGCCTACCCCTGGAGGGGGACATGTTAAATAGTCCCATCCCTTGCTTATCACACTATTTGTATCGTTCTACTTACATTGCAGTATTTTTTGAATAAACAATGCATCGCTTTTTGCCTATCATTGCGTTCCTTTTTCTATCTATATATGTTCACTTATGACATGTTGCATCCGTACGCTTTGGTATGGCCAAATACACCAGGGGCTTAAGTTCCCCAAATTATGGTGTGATAAGTCCGAACACTTTCACAAGTGCGGCCCCCGAACTTATAGCATTATATGCATCGGCTCTGAATCATGTCTTGGGTCAATAGTTGGGTTTGCCCGGCTCCCATGTTTTGGTACCTTACGTTCCGTTATATCGGCTAAGGTAGCGATGGGAGAACCACTGCGATTGTGCCCCAGTTGAGCTGGGTCGAGCACCTCAGTGGAGAAAGCTAAAACTGACTGTCATGATAAGGCGAGAGCTGGTCCCTGTTCGAGAGGTTTTTTTGAGTCCCTAAAGACTTATGCCGCTTAGAGCGAGGAGCCGGCTCTGTCCGGACCAGGCATGGATAGAGCCCTGAATTCGGCCTTCCGAACACTAGGGGCTTCGCCAAAATTTAAAATTATAGAATTCTATGGCTAAGTGGGAGTGTTCAAGCATTATAAGTCTGGTTGCCTCATTCGTTGTGTTGAGCGCCTCCCTAGAAGGACCCAAAAATGGGAACAAGAGCGCTCAAAAGTTTATCCCGAACACCCCAGCACTCGTGGCATGGGGGCTGAAGCCAACGACTTGCCATCTCTCAGATTTGATAAACGGTCGCACAGAAGGTAATATTTTAAATTAACAAGCGTTGCTTAGCGCATATGAACAAAGTTTTCAGCGCACAGGATAACAAAATGCGAGTCTACTCAAAAATTACATCTTTGGAGCATTCGCCCGCTATAAGGCGGGCACCCTTCAGGACACCCTTATAGTACATCTCGGGCGTGCGATACTCCTTGCCCGGCGGTGGCGCGTCCGTCACAAGCTTCTCGGCGTCCATCCTGCCCCAGTGCACTTTAGCACGGGCAAGGGCCCGACGGGCACCTTCAATGCAGGCGGAGTGCTTGATGACTTCAACCCATGGACAGGCGTCCACCAGCCGCCGCACCAGACCGAAGTAGCTCCCAGGCATGGCTTCTTTGGGCCACAGCCGAACTATGAGGCCCTTCATGGCCTGTTCGGCCACCTTGTGGAGCTCGACCAGCTGCTTCAGCTGGTCGCTCAGGGGCACCGGATGTCCGGCCTCAGCA
Source organism: Triticum aestivum (assembly GCF_018294505.1). Classification (NCBI taxonomy): domain Eukaryota; kingdom Viridiplantae; phylum Streptophyta; class Magnoliopsida; order Poales; family Poaceae; genus Triticum; species Triticum aestivum. Next base: position 86,822,934 of record NC_057795.1, on the reverse strand, counting down.
TACTGAGACCAGAATACCTTCTCCGTCGAGCTCCCCTCCTCGGCCCGGTAGAATGCGGCAGCATCGGACACACTGCGGGGCAGATCTGCGAATGCTCCTGGAGAGCTCCGGATTCGGGTAAGTAACAAGTAATTCACTTTCACGTGCTTGCTTTGCATGGATAATGCCTTACCCGCCGCCATCTTCTTTATCGCCTCAATCTCCTGGAGGGCTTTTTGGGCTTCGGCCTTGGCGGCTCTGGCACTCTCAAGAGCCGAGGCGAGCTCGGACTCTCGAGTCTTCGAGTCACGCTCCAAACTCTCTTGTTTTTCCATGAGAGCCTAGAGCTCTTGCCGCACCTCCGCCACCCGCGCCTCCTGCTTCTCTCGCTCGGTCCGTTCCGCAGCCGCATTGCGTTCGGCCTCGGACACCGCTTCCTTCAGGGCCGCCACCTTGTTCGTAGCCCCTGCAATACCCACGTTATTCCTGTCATTTTTTGCAACCAAAATCCTTTTCTATAAGGTATAACTTTAATAAGGTATTTCTTACCTTCCTTGTCCTCGAGCTGCTTCTTCGCACGGCCGAGCTCATTCTCGGACCACTCGAGGCTCTGCTTCAATGCATTGACCTCCGCAGCCAGTGCGGCAGAGGTCAGCAGCGCAGCCCGCATTCTCTTATTGACATACTTATGTTAGACTCCTGCGTATATCTTATTAAGATCCTCAGCTTGGCTTTTCTTTCCGAACGCCGAACTGAGCACCAGGGGCTACTGTCTATGCGGTACTATTTTACATATCTTAAATTCCTTACCTCAAAGCCTGTTAAAAGGCTGGCACAGGCTTCAGTCAGCCCGCTCTTGGCGGACTGAACTTTCTGAATCACCGCACTCATAACAGTGCGGTGCTCCTCATTAATGGAGGCGCCGTTGAGCGCCTCCAGCAAATTATCCGGCGCATCCGGTTGGACGGAGGTCACAGGCGTCGTTGTCCCGCCCTTCTTACGAAGGGGCCGCCCGCCGGACTACGGAACCACCGAAGGTTCCGGTGCGGAGTCCGGTTCAAAGTCCGAGAGGTTGCCCTGCGGCACCTCCGGGACCTCCTCCCCCTGGCTGGTCCCCTTCTGGGACCCCACCTCGGCATCGTCTGCGTCACGGGGGGAGGAGGCGGTCGGAAGTGAAGCACTATTCACATCCGACGAACCCAGGGACCCGCTCGACGAAGCGGGGAAGTCATCCTTGGGCGGGCTACATGGTTGTGTTCGGCATTACAAGACATTATGCGATGAAAGGAAAATCGTAAGTTATTCTGGAATCCGGACACTCACGATCTCGCCAGGGGCTTGGCCCTTGAGGGTCACTCTTCTTCACTGTCGTCGGCGTTGGTGGAACAGTCCGAAGGAAGGGTCCTTCCCTTCTTGGACCCTTCGGCCTCCTCCGTTGGGGAAGCCTTCCTTTTCTTCTCTCCCCCCGCTGGGGGAGAGGCCTCTTTTTTCTCCTCCTCGTCTTCGTGGGAGGAGTCCGCCTCGGAGTCATTGGACAATGAGTCCGATAACACCTGGCGCCGGGAACTCCTCCAAGTTCCCGTGGCCTTCTTCTTGGCCTTCTTCTCCGGCACCATGTAAGGCGCCAGGACCAGCAGCCCCGTTAATCGGGCGTCCGCTGGGCCTTCTGGTAGGGGAGCCAGACAGTTAACCTGCTCGGACGTCTTCTACCAGGCTTGTTAAAGGTAAAGGGAGTTTAGATCCCGCATAGAGTCAAACTATGGAAAACAAGTGTCCCATAAAGGGTAAAATAGCTTACCTCGCCAGCTTGACGCTGCAAGCTGAATCCGCGATCTTCGGTAGCGAATGCGGGAGCCTCGGCGCCCTTGAACAGCGCCCTCCAGGCCTCTTCGTACGTAGTGTCGAAGAGCCTGCTCAAGGTCTGGTGTTGTGCTGGATCAAACTCCCACAAGTTGAAAGCCCGTTGTTGGCACGGGAGAATCCGGCGGATGACCATAACCTGGACTACATTGACAAGCTTGAGCTTCTTGTTCACCAGGGATTGGACACAGGATTGGAGTCCGGTCAGCTCCTCCGAATCGCCCCATGTCAGGCCCTTCTCTTTCCAGGAGGTGAGTCGTGTGGGGATGCCAGATCTGAATTCGGGGGCGGCTGCCCATTCAGGGTCACGCGGCTCAGCGACGTAAAACCACCCCGATTGCCACCCCTTGATGGTTTCCACGAAGGCGCCCTCGAGCCAGGTGACGTTGGGCATCTTGCCCACCATGGCGCCTCCGCACTCCGCTTGGCGGCCTCCCACTACCTTTGGCTTGACATTAAAAGTCTTTATCCATAAGACGAAGTGGGGCTGGATGCAGAGGAAGGCCTCGCACACGACGATAAACACCGAGATGTTGAGGATGAAATTCGGGGCCAGATCATGGAAATCCAGGCCATAGTAGAACATAGCCCCCGGAAAAATGGGTCGAGTGGGAAGCCCAGTCCGCGGAGGAAATGGGGAAGGAACACCACCCTCTCATGGGGCCTGGGGGTGGGGATGAGCTTCCCCTCATCGGGCAGCCGATGCGCGATGTCGCTGGACAAGTATCCGGCCTTGCGCAGCCTTTTGATGTGCCCCTTCGTGACGGAGGAGGCCATCCACTTGCCTCCCGCTCTGGACATGGTCGGAGAAGGTCGAGGTGAGATGTGCGTACTTGGGCGCTGGAGCTCGAGTGCGCGAAGATGGATAAGCAAAGGAGGAAGAAGGCGTAGGTAAAAAGGTGGATCCTTATCCCCTTATATATGGGCGGACGAAACTATGTGTCCCCACCGGCCTGGTAAAATTCGCTTATCTCCCAAGCGCCGCAATCAATGGCGCGGTTGGGTTACCCACGCCCGTATTAATGAGAATCCCGGAATAAGGGGACACGATCTCTGCTTTGACAAGACGTGCCAAGGAAACCGCTTCGCTAAACGCGCTGAGGTGGGACAATAAAAACAATTCGAATAGAGGCTTGGCCGTGGTGTGACGTCATGCCATGAGATGCGTCAGCAGATTGAACTTGTGTAAATATTATTCTCTCTGCGGTGGTATGTGGAACTTATTTTGCAGAGCCGGACACTATCCTGGTGTTCAAAATCTTCTATGAATTATTCGGAGGAGGAACCTGCCTTGCAATGCCGAAGACAATATGCGCGCCGGACTCGTCGTCATTGAAGCCTGGTTCAGGGGCTACTGAGGGAGTCCTGGACTAGGGGGTGTCCGGATAGCCGAACTATCACCGTCGGCTGGACTCCAAGGCTATGAAGATACAAGATTGAAGACTCCGTCCCGTGTCCGGATGGGACTTTCCTTGGCGTGGAAGGCAAGCTTGGCGATACGGATATGTAGATCCCCTACCATTGTAACCGACTCTGTGTAACCCTAGCCCTCTCCAGTGTCTATATAAACCGGAGGGTTTTAGTCCGTAGGACGAACAACAATCATACCATAGGCTAGCTTCTAGGGTTTAGCCTCCTTGATCTCGTGGTAGATCTACTCTTGTACTACCCATATCATCAATATCAATCAAGCAGGATTAGGGTTTTACCTTCACCGAGAGGGCCCGAACCTGGGTAAAAACATCATGTCCCTTGTCTCCTGTTACCATCCGCCTAGACGCACAGTTCGGAACCCCCTACCCGAGATCCGCCGGTTTTGACACCGACACCGGGTTACTCTACGGATTTTCTGTCTTGGCAAAGGCTCGGAGTCGGAGGAAATGATAGTTACCTCTTCAGCCTTGCTATGGATCGCTCTTGTGTCCTCCTGCTGATAATCAGTGTCAATAAGATGGTTAAAAAAGGAGCCAATAGAGTCAAGGGCTACCTCCGGCTCAGAAGAATCTTCTAGCCAAAGCAAGTCAGAGGCGGTGGCTTTCTTGCCCTTCTTTTTTGCAGCCTCTTTCCTGGCGTCTTTCTTGGCCTTCCTGGCTTTCTTTGCAGCTTCGTGGTCATATTTGACCTTCCATAATTTGTCACCCGCCTGTAAAGAGTTAGCAGAGGTATGAGTATGGGTAAAACATCAAAAAACCAAAGTAATTTATTCAGATGGGCGGCTTACCGCTGGAGCCGGGTTAGCCTCGCAGAAGGGGGCTAATCCCACCTTGCCACAATCTGCTAGGCTCTCGTTCAAAAGGTACTTTGTCATATCGTTGATGACATCTTCAGGCAAGTCATCAGGGTTGTGCCGCAAAGGGTCATCCTTTTTTCCCATGTAGGTGCACATCAAGCCAGGGCGGCGGCTCAATGGAATGACCCGCCAAGCGAGCCAAACCCGGACTAAATCAATGCTAGTTAACCCATTCCCTAGAAGAGCTTTGATCTTAGCTAGGGTAGGGGCGAGTGTTTTGCGCTCAGCGGCTGTAATCTTGTCAGGGAGCTGATGGTTGGACCCAAGATTTAGAGCGCGAAACCTAGGCAGAGGGTTCTCACCAGCCTGAGAGGTGTCTTGGCAGTAAAACCATGTCTGATTCCAGTCTTTGGGATGACTCGGCGGATTGGCATACGGAAAAATTAAGTCTCTTCGATGTTGGATTGAAACACCACCAAGTTCCAAGCTCTGGCCGTTGGCGCATTCATTCTGGCAGTTCAAGTAAAATAGCTCTCTGAAGAGTAAGATATTGGGTTCTTCTCCAAGATAGACTTCACTGAACACTTGGAAATTGCAGATGTTAGACACAGAATTGGGTCCGGTGTCTTGAGGGCGGAGGTCCAAGAAGTGCAAAACATCTCTAAAGAATTTTGAGCCGGGTGGAGAGAAACCCCGGTTCATGTGATCCGTGAAAACAATAACCTTCGCCGTTTTGGGTTGAGGAAATTCCTCTTCCGGGTTAGGAGCATGATAGGACATGATTTCTTTCTTCGGCAGATAGCCGATCTTCACAAAATCATCAAGTGTGTTGTCTGTGATGATAGATTTGACCCAGTTGCAGGAAGTGGGTGCTTTCGGTGCCATTGTGACGAAAGCCTAAGACAGAGTAAAAATTACCGGTTCAAATTTCAGCCGGAGAGAGATATTTCAATGCATACTCAAGATGGCGGCTTATAAGGGGCCTAATGGTATAAGGATAATTATGTCAAGATTATTTAAGCCGCCATAGGTTCCATAAGCAAGAAAAGTTGTTTAAGCCTCCATGGGTGGTCAAGGTCATCAACTGAGCATTGCCTTTTTTAAGACGGTGATAAGAGTCGCCATGACTAGGTGGATCTAGCAAATACAAGTTTTTTGCCTAAGTGTTGCATAAACAAGTTTCACAAACTGCAGCTACTATTATGGATCAAATGGCTGTTTAGAAAAGAAAAATTTCTAGACCTAAAAACATGGTACAGACGAGTTCATGCGTTCTAATGAAGCTTCTTTACAAGGAAAAGAGATCTGCTAGTACTAAAAATGGATGTGAAATAGCAACCGCACGAGTTCTATGCTGCTTTTGGATCAAACCAGGCTGCGGCAGAAGAACCATGAAGAAACCGAGATGAACTACGAAATGTATAGAGGAACTCGCAAACCCTAGCTTGGATCTAAGATGCAGAAAGGTGAAAACTTACAATGGCGGATCTGTTGTGGAGGGGCGCCGCCATTCTCTGGATGGATTCAGGTTGATGCAGCGGCCAAGGTCGACGGAGACGAGGTGCGCTACGGCGGTGGCGGAGCCCGAGCGATAATAGGGGGCGAGAGGAAGAAGATGAGGAAAGGGAAGAATGAAGAAAGACCTGGTCAGGTCTATTTATAAGGAAGGACCACTAAAAGAGCGCAAAAAACGAGGAGTCCGAAAAACATAAGTTATCCAACTACAAGGACGCCTCGATTTTCAGGATGGTCATTAAGAAAAAGATCCGTTGAGATACATTGGTCAAAACGTTCATTTATGACAGGTGACGTCATGGCGGGTTACTGCAGATCCAAAGGATGACATCATGGCGGGTTACAAAGATTTCATAAGCAAAGAGCAGAAGATTTTTCTTAAGTGTTGAAGATTGACATGAACCAGTTCAAATCAATCCGGGGCCTAATGTTGGGGATATAACTATTAGGTATGACCCGCCCAGGAGGGGCTGAGTTATACCCACAAGTACTCTTAAAGCCGAAGACCAAGGTTGAAGGTGGCGGTTCAGTAAAGGGACCAAGGCCCAGAGGCGACTTAAGGTCCGTAGAGATAAACTGCCATATGTACATGACTTGTATTGTAAGGCAAGAATAGTTAAGAGATCGAGCTGGACACTGTTTATGAGCCGGCCGGGACTTTGTGAGCCACTAGGCATCGACCTTTGTATATAAAGGGACGACCCAGCGGCGGTTCAGGGTAAGGAACATCAGATCAAGAGCTAGGTCAAGTGATTCCACTCCCTAGTAATCGAGTCATAAGCAATCCCACTCAAAACTGGATCGTAGGCTTTTACCTTCACCGTAAGGGGACGAACCAGTATAAACCCCGTCTCCTTTGTCCCGATTAACCCCTTTAAGCTTCCTAGTTGCGATGGCTCCACGACTAAGTCCTTTCACTAGGACATCTGACGTGACAATTCCATGACAATTACAAAAGGGCTACCAAAAAAGAACAAGTGTATGCATCAAACTAAATAAAGATCCCACCAAGTGTACGCATCTAACTAACTGGCTTAGTTAGACGTTACTATTTATTAAGTTGTAGAGATTGGCTGGCGGCTTGAACCAGATGGGTGCCTGACGGGGGAAACTCCAGCCAACAGGTCGAAGTCTGATACTTGCGACCCTCTCGCATACTTTGGGCTGCAGAGCGTGGCGGCACATATCAGGGTATGGTGCATGCAGAGACGCATGGTACGCTGTGTACACACAGTTTTGCCTGATGAACGAAACCGCGCTGCCATCATGATCCTTGTCGTCGGTTATCTCCTGGTTAATCGGATAATTCAGTCCGACAAATAGAGAGCGTGTACCAAGGCTACTTACCAGCCTCCAGTCAAAAATTCCTGAAGGCCCAGAGAAGCTGGGATCCTGCTCAAAGACCTTGCAGTGACTGTGACTGTATTCCGTGAAAGAACACGTCCGGTACGTGCGAACGATCATCAATTGTTCGTTGTCGTCTGATCGAGCCAGGAACCACCTGCAACTGCCATGTCGCTTTTCTTTGAAAGGTTCTGGGATTAGGAAGGTAGGGACATGGGGAGGCCTACAACATCATATCAAGTTGGAGTCAAATAAAAAAGGGCTCTTAATGTAGTCAATCTTAAGAACAGCATGTTATGAGCATGAATATTTTTTCAGTAAATGTTGACAGTAATATAAGCAAGCCATCATCATATCATAGGAAAGTGACATACTACTATAACAGCCTTTTGTAGCAATGACTGGAGTAGGCCAGCAATACGTCCAGCCATAGAAGGAGTCGACAGCATAAATGAAGCCCTTGTGTTCAATGGCATCAGAGAACCATGGAGGATGTATGTCCTGCGATGGACGTGCAGATTTATCCACTTACCGCCATGACATGTCAGATAGGCGAGACCGCGGTTGAATAACGCAATTAGCATGAAGTCTTTATAATTCACAGGTCTTGGGGGCACTTGGCAGATTACAACCTTGAGCAAATCAAACTTGGTATCATGTTGGCTACTGTAAGATTCTGAGTATTCTGGGCCGCGGTGCCAAAGCAGTGTAGTGTTAATCGAAGGAAGGGGGATCAATCACCGGGTGTAGACCTCCACGAGCATCCAGCTGCCACGACCGTCGACGAGCACCATCCAAGACGTGTTCATGTCGACCCAGTAGATACCGTTAATGTAGTTGAGGGTGACAACGATCAGATCGCAGTCAAGGGGGTTGACGCTCGCCACCCTACGATCGTTATGTTGCGTGACACGCCGTTTCTGAAATCGGGCGGCATCAGCAAGCAAGGAGCTGGCTTAAAAAGCTCCGGCCTGAGGGCTTTGAGTAAATGGTACAACCCCGACGAGCATGCAACGAGCGGCATGGTACTGAGATTGTCCACATGCGAAACAATGAGCTTAATTACCTTTGTGGGAGTGAATTCCAGCCACTCTTTCGGCAGACGCTGATCGGTTCTGCCATTGTTAGTGCTTGGGTTTCGGACGAGGGGGGAGGCGCCTTAGCGGGGATGGAAGATTGGGCGATATTATGTGTGGACAAAGATGGAGAATCGAATATGTGCTGCGGGAAGTGGATAGGTGATGATGACTATAGCACGCTGCTTGACTTACGAGACACATACCTGCAGCGTAGGGTCATATCGATGCCAGACAACTTGCTTGTGATCACAGTACTAGTACTCCCTACAGTACCTACTACTATGCCCTAACTTGCTTGAATAGAGTAGTAGACTCTGCTCTACTACTAGCACCGGAGGAGTAGTATATTCTAATGTAAAATAGTTACAAACTTGAATGCCCGAGCGTGGAACGATTACGAACCACCATCGGTACTAACTCCAATCCCCAGCAAGCATTCGCTGGGAGACATGCCAGTTGCAAACGCCCACGACGCAGTTATAGTACGTGTGTAAGGGTGGCGGTTTTGTCAAATACTATGGCTTAAAAACATGCCACCGTCGGATGGAAATTTGACGGTTATGTGGGATTCGCCAGGATTGAGCTCGTGGCGAACAATCGCCATATATCATTACTAAAAAAGGTTAAAACACCCCGGGCTATAACTTGCACCGGCTGACTACTAACAATGATACTAACATAGTTGTAAAATGGTCAAAGACCGTGTCTACGTGGTGTTTGGAACTATATGCAAAAAAATTAGCAAGATGCTTGTGCATTGCACGGCACACCATCATCACCAACTCGGTTTTTTCTCTACTCCTACTCCTATAAAAGACTAAGTTAGTGATGATGGAGGCGAGGAGGCGTGTTCAACCGGGCGTGCAGTGGACGGAGCGGTACTACTCGATTTGTTATAAAAAACAAAGAAGAGTAGTAGAGATAGAGATAAAGTAGAGATAGAGACTCGGGGATGAGCACCATCTACTGCTTCGTGTGCTGCTCTTGCACTCCATTCAGTGGCCTCAATGTTCCCTACAACCACTCCCTCCTACGCTCCCTTCGGCGAGCGCTGTTAAAATTTGGGGGGTGCACTCTCACGACTGCTGGCAACGACGACTTCACCGACGACGACTTCTTCCCCGACCTCCGCAACCTCTTCCTCAACAACATGGGCGACAACCTCAACACCAATTGTGCTTCTCCCATTGCAGCGTATGTGTTTCTGTCCTTCCTATTCAAAATTGTGGTAGAATTCATGTTTCTACTCTGTGTCCTAGATTATATCCGTTCATCTACTATGCTAGTCCACATGATTGGTTTAATCTCTAGTATAGTCGTCATGATTTATTTTGTGCTTATTCGGATTAAATCTCATAGTAACTTGCTCATATATTCAACTGGCGCAATGTCCCCTACAGCCACTCCCGTTTCATGGACGGCCTGGTCAATGCCTCCAAAGAGCCCTTCGTCTACTGCTATGAGTGCCTGATGCCGTTTTGGGGCTCGCCGGTGGACATCGTGTATCACCTCATGGGTGCATCCGGCAGTCACTACTGGCCCTTGGTGAAGAACATCAAGTACGAGACGTGCTACCCATTCACCATGCCGGGGTCGCTGGAGGATCACTGCCGCCTGCTAGTCTTGGAGGAGGAGGACAGCGTCTTCCTCTTGATCGTGTGCACCGGCGAGGCCCACGCAGGCTGCCGCCCCGTCTCTGTAGTGTGCATCAGGGGCGACGCCACTGACGCTGATGCTGACACGAGGCCGGTGTACGAGTGTGTGCTCACTGTTACTACCCCTCAGAGGTACGTGGGCGGCGACACCGGCTACTTCATGCTGACTAGGACTGTGCAGAGCTGGGACCTTCCCGTCGATGTGGACATGGAAGACGCATGGTATGATTTACCCCGCAACGCGGTGCACAGGGACTCCAAGGAGGTTCACCTGGACATATGTATTACCAAGTTACATGTTGATCATTGGTCTCCGCTCAATGTAATCTGCTGTCTAAGCATGTGGAGACTTCCATGCATGATCTTGCTCTACTGGAGTATCGCGCATGAATAAAAGTGTATCCATTTATGGTTTAGTCTAGAATCTTCCATTTATGAATTTTTACTACAGTACTGGTGAAAGACTTACGATGAACCATTTCTTACATCTCCTCTGCCCCCTTCCAAGTCATCTTGATTTAATCCCTCCGTCTAGGTGTATAAGGGCATGGTTAATACTTAATAGTATAGCCAACTGTTGACTATAAGAAAGTGTCATGTCATCTGTAGCCAACATGTATAACAATCGATACTCAAAAACTAATTCTTAAAGATCATTTCTTGCAAAGCACAATAAGTGTTATTTCTTCACAAGTTTTGGATGCAGGTTGAACAGTTGAATGCTTTTGCTTGCAAAAGATACTTTTTATCTATTTCATCCGGATGTTTGTGAGCTCTAGAGATGAAATAACAAAGAAACCTATCGATACCCGTTACACATGAGATGACCCCCACATCCTTTGTCAAAATAAACAACTCCCAAATCAATGCATTTCACTCTTCCATGCAACGCACGGGCACCTTTCTATAGATTAGTACGACCAAAAATTGAACTAACATTATATATAGTGCAATAAATGCTGATGCATGTCACCTAAAATTATATCATTGAAAACTATGTTCAAAATACGAATCCCACGATATAGTTTTTGTTGACATGCACTAACATTTTGTCAGTTAAATCTTCAGTCAAATTCAGCGGGGGACTAATAAACCACGACCGATGTAGTACAAGTGTAGAGGGCGGTGCTGCACGGGAGTCTCACCCCGCTCGTGGAGTGGCAGTAAAGCCGTCATATCACAAAACCCAACCACTGCCAGTAATAAGTGGCCTAGTAAAATAAACGGACAAGAAACCATCACATCCCTCCGTCTTTTTTGCATTTCATCTCTCTGCATTTACTTTCTCTGGTTCATCTCGCACACTCGATCCCTAGCAAGTAAACAATCAAACAAGCATTTTTGCATTTGTTTTGCATTGAATCGTTTCACAAGCTTGACTAGTGTTGTTTTTCTTCTACTTTTACAAAAACCGCATCGTAATGTTAAAACGTGCATTTGCACGTACATAAGTAATAGTAGTACTCCCTCTGTCTATGTGTACAAGTCTTCACTCCTTGGTCACGGTGCACAACCAAAGATGACTTATTCACCTGGACGGAGGGAGTAGCACAGTCTGCAAGCATATATAGAGAGAGACGTGTAGTGCGATAGTATATAGTAAAGTTTGTGCTATATGCACATGTACTTACAAAATGTGTACGGATACACAAGGTTTCCAAACTTTCCCTTTTACATACTTAATTAAGGACGCTAATAATTCACGAACGTTCAGGATTTATCATTTGCGTCCCAAAACTAATGAGATCACCTTACAAAACTAAATTATACTCCTACTAAAAGCCATGGAGCTCGCAGGAGCGCTTGCGGCGCGCCACGACACTACAAGAAATATGTCAACTAGTGACCTTCTGTCAGTGACCCTAGAAGAATTAGTCATAGATCTATGACCATTTCAGACCAATTGGTCAAAAGCTGTTCAGGGGGGCTCCAAACCCTAAACTATAACGACCATTTTGGTCAGAAAGGTCATAATTTCCTTACACGAAATGGTCATAAAGCAGATAGCACTGGTCTGCTGCCTTATTTCTAGCTGATCATGACCAATATAGATGGTCATAACCTTGTAAATTGTGGTGGGTTGCTATGACTAGGCACCACCTCATCAGCTTTGCCTATGTGTCATGTCTATGTGGCAGTTTTTGCCCTAGATTGTGAAGCAACCTATATTTCTGTCATTCCCAAAATTCCCAAAAAATCTCATAAACTCTTTGGGTCATATCTTCGTCAAATATGTAAAAAAAACCTTCCTTGCCTAGTTCAAAAATAATTCAAAAATATTCATTTTCCTATTTTGTTCAGAACAACAGTTTGTGAAGGAAGTACCACTTTGGCATGTCCAAATAGTATCCATTTTCTACAATGCTTTCCTATGCCCAAATAACCATCCTCCACCAAATGCCAGCTCAATCTATTCATTATTTTGAGCCGAGCTTCAACATTCGTATTTATGTCCAGTGTGGTAGTTTGCAAAGCAAGTACCACCTAGGCTCCTCCTTTTGAGCTGAAAATTTGTGAAGACGGTCTTCTTAGTAACTGATCAATCTCAGCCAAAACTCACGCCCATTAGCCATGTACATTTCCCGTACCGCTAATCAAACACTTGGCTACTAATTCATGTTTGAGCATCGATCGGTCTCCTCGTGAGAATCTTATGTTGTAATTTTCTTCCTAGCACCTACCTGGGGAGTGCCCAACCCACTAGACATGCCTAGGATGCCCAGAACACATGGCAACGCCACGGTCACGCGGTGACCACGCGGTGGGCATGCGAGTTTACGCGCTCTAGAGTTGGGGGCCTCGGCCACCGCCCAAACCTCAACGTATCGCCACCAAACCATGTATTTATGATTAAATAGGTACTTATGTGACTATAAATGATTTTTGGAAAAAAATAAATAGTAAACTATGCGGCAGCTGCAGCTCAAATTTGACCCGCTTCCAGCTGAATTGGCGGGAGTTTGTCATTTTCACCAGAGGTGGATCAAAACTTTTGACACCCAACCATTTTATCAATTGTTCATTAAATATGGCCTAGTATTTTAGAAAATTGATATGGTCCAATTTTGCAACAAATATATGGTAGGTCCTTCACAAAAAAAACTTATTTCGGGCACTCGGAAAATGGAAAATAAATTTTCCGTGCATAGAAAATGAAAACTTCCTTAGGCAACATTGTTTGCCATTCCAAGATGCACCATTTTGCACGATATGAGATCATTTGAACAAACTATGCCATGATTGTGGCCATAAGATTGATCATTTAGCTTGAAAGCCATGAATCTTCACGCGTGACAGCTCATTTCTCAGAACACTTTTTAAAAATAATTTCCGTATTACAAGTTTATTATTTTTCCTGGAAACTTGGTCACATATAATGACACAATGTGAAGGTTTTCCAATTTTTTGATTTATTTTGAATTTTTTATGCCCGTTTCAAAATGCGGTCAAAACAGCGGGCTTGACCGTTCCTAGCTAGTGGTTGAATCTTGGAAAACTTTTGATGTTTCTTTGATTAAATAGATACTTATGTACCTAGAAATAATTTTTCGAAAAAATAAAGAGCAAACTATGAGGCAGCTGCAGTTCAAATTTGACCCGCTTCCAACTGAATCGGCGGGAATTTGTCTTTTTCACCAGAGGTGGATAAAAACTTTTGACACGCAACCATTTGGTCAATTGTGCATTAAATATGGCCTAGTATTTTAGAAAATTGATTTGGTCCAATTTTGCAAGAACTATTTGGTAGGTCCTTCAAAAAAAACTCATTTCGGGCACTCGGAAAATGGAAAATGAATTTTCCGTGCACAGCAAATGAAAACTTCCTTAGGCAACATTGTTTTACATTCCAAGAAGCACCATTTTGCACAATATGAGATCATTTGAACAAACTATGCCATGAATGTGGCCATAAGATTGATCATTTGGCTTGGAAGCCATGAATCTTCACACATGACAGCTCATTTCTGAGAACACTTTTTAAAAATAATTTCCGTATTACAAGTTTATTATTTTTCCTGGAAACTTGGTCACATATAATGACACAATGCGAAGGTTTTCCAATTTTTTGATTTTTTTTGAATTTTTTATGCCCGTTTCAAAATGCGGTCAAAACGGCGGGCTTGACCGTTCCTAGCTAGTGGTTGAATATTGGAAAAAATTTGATGTTTCTCTGATTAAATAGATACTTATGACCTAGAAATGATTTTTGGAAAAAATAAAGAGAAAACTATGAGGCAGCTGCAGTTCAAATTTGACCCGCTTCTAACTGAATTGGCGGGAATTTGTCTTTTTCACCAGAGGTGGATCAAAACTTTTGACACCCAACCATTTGGTTAATTGTGCATTAAATATGGCCTAGTATTTTAGAAAATTAATTTGGTCCAATTTTGCAACAAATATATGGTAGGTCCTTCACAAAAAAAACTCATTTCGGGCACTCGGAAAATGGAAAATGAATTTTCTGTGCACAGAAATGAAAACTTCCTTAGGCAACATTGTTTGCCATTCCAAGATGCACCATTTTGCACAATATGAGATCATTTGAACAAACTATGCCATGAATGTGGCCATAAGATTGATCATTTGGCTTGAAAGCCATGAATCTTCACGCATGACAGCTCATTTCTGAGAACACTTTTTAAAAATAATTTCCGTATTACAAGTTTATTATTTTTCCTGGAAACTTGGTCACATATAATGACACAATGCGAAGGTTTTCCAATTTTTTGATTTTTTTTTTATTTTTTATGCCCGTTTCAAACTGCGGTCAAAACGGCGGGCTTGACCGTTCCTAGCTAGTTGTTGAATCTTGGAAACTGTTGATGTTTCTCTAATTAAATAGATACTTATGTACCTAGAAATGATTTTTGGAAAAAATAAAGAGCAAACTATGAGGCAGCTGCAGTTCAAATTTGACCCGCTTCCAGCTGAATCGGCGGGAATTTGTCTTTTTCACCAGAGGTGGATCAAAACTTTTAACACCCAACCATTTGGTCAATTGTGCATTAAATATGGCCTAGTATTTTAGAAAATTGATTTGCTCCAATTTTGCAACTAACATATGGTACGTCCTTCATAAAAAAATCATTTTGGGCACTCGAAAAATGAAAAAATGAAATTTCCATCCAAAGAAAATGAAAACTTCCTTAGGCAGCATTGTTTGGAATTCCAAGATGCACCCTTGTGCACAATATGAGATCATTTGAACAAACTATGCCATGAATGTGGACATAAGATTGATCATTTGGCTTGAAAGCCATGAATCTTCACGCATGATAGCTCGTTTCTGAGAACAATTTTTTAAAATAATTGTCGTGTTACAAGTTTGTTATTTTCCTAGGAACTTGGCCACATATAATGACACAATGCGAAGGTTTCCCAATTTTTGATTTTTTTAAATTTTTTATACCCGTTTCAAAATACGTTCAAAACGGCGGGAATGGCCGTTCCTAGCTAGTGGTTGAATCTTGGAAAAAGTTTGATGTTTCTCTAATTAAATAGATACTTATGTACCTAGAAATGATTTTTGGAAAAAATAAAAAGCAAACTATGAGGCAGCCGCAGTTCAAATTTGACCCGCTTCCAACTGAATTGGCGGAAATTTGTCCTTTTCACGAGAGGTGGATCAAAACTTTTGACACCCAACCATTTGGTCAATTGTGTATTAAATATGGCCTAGTATTTTATAAAAATGATTTGGTCCAATTTTGCAAAAAATATATGGTAGGTCCTTCACAAAAAACTCATTTTGGGCACTCGAAAAATGGAAAATTGATTTTTTGTGCAAAGAAAATAAAAATTCTCTTTGTCAATATTGTTTGCCAACCCAAAATGCAAACTTTGTGCAAAATATGGTATCATTTGAAAAATATTTGGTTGATCCTTTAAAAAATACTCATTTTAAGCTCTCAAAAAATGAAAAAGGAAGTTTTCATGAAAAAATTTATCTTTAATCTAATTGATTTCGACCAATTTAGATGCTCATAAAGTCTTCAAATTGCTTGCTGCGTTTTGATTGGTCTAGGAGCCTATCACGCGGATCAGGCATCAGACACCGTCGGATGCTCCGGAATCCAACGGCAGACCTCACCCCTCACCCTCTCACCCACGCCCCCACTCCCCACCGTACCCACAGACCCCATGCACCCACTCACCACCGTTCAAAACCCCACGCACGCACTCACCACCGTTACAATCCCGCACCCTCTCGCCGAAACCCTAGCCGCCGCCGCTGCCCCATCCCCATCCCCTCCACCAAGATCGCACCAACCACCCTGATGGTCGCCGCCGCACCGCCGCACGCCGCGGTGCTCCTGGACGCCCTCCCCCTTCTCCCCCAGATCCCCCTTCTCCATCGCCGCCTCCCCCTTCTCCCCCAGATCCAATCGCCCTCGTCCCCCTCGTCCACCGGCCCCTTCCTCCCGTCACCACACCTCTCCGCCGGCCTCACTCCCCCCTCCTCTTCTTCGCCCCACCCACTCCCTCCATGTACCGCGTCGACTGCGTGCCCTCATCGACTCTGCCGTGATAATCTCCGCCATGTCCTCATCGGCCCATGGGTTCCCATCGAGGCGGAGCCGCCCAACAGGGAGGAGATCGAGGATGCCGCATATTTTCCGTCTCCTCTTTCTCGTTGCGCTGCCGCGCGTTTTCCTTCTCATCTTTCTCGTTGCGCTTGCCGCCGTTCATGGCCTCGCCCACGCCCTCCTCCTCTCGCACCTCACCTTCGTCGCATACCTGCCGCAGCCCACCCCCATCCTCATCGTCTCCCCAAACCCTAGCCCCGCCCCGCGGCTCCTCGTCGTCCTCATCTCCCCGACTCCCTCGCTCTCCTCCCCTCCCCCCTGCAGCAGTCCCGCGCGCCCATCCGCATCTACCTCCACCCGTTGAGCAGCAGCAGGTCAGGCGGTGGCCAGATCTGTCGCGTTGCTTCCGGATCCGCGCCCTCGTCACACGCGCTCGACACCATGGAACTCGTCAACAAGGTCTTCTCTCACCCTCTTCTCCTCTCCTTTCGATTTGATCTGGATGTTGCTCACACATGCCCGATTTTTTTTTCTTCCTCACACAGGTCGTCGTCAAGCCCTCGATCTGGCTGCGACCTCCAGCGTGCTCGCGCGGTTGATGGGCATAGGCTGGTCCATGCACGCTGGTGATGGCGGCTCACCAAGGTTGCCATCGTCGCCTGGACGCACAAGGCACCCGACGACCTCCTCCATCACCAACAACCAGCACCCGTCTGGAGGATTTGCATTATATCCCCTCCCCCACATGAACGACCTCCTGCCTGCAACAATGAAACGCACGGGAGATCTCAGCTCGCCTTCATGGGCGCCCTCTTGCTGGCCACTGATAAGGCGCATCAGTAGCAGAGGACCGGGCACGAGCTGCAGTACAGGTCTTGTACATGAGGTATGCCATCTCCCCTCCTTCATTTTTCTTCCTTCCTTCCTGTCAAGTTAAGTGCTTGCTTGTGTGTTTGTTAATTTGTTACCAACTAGGCTCAGTAAGCTAGGGGCTGTCAGCCATTAAATTCAAAGAAACCCTTGTCAAGCATGAGGTTCTCCTACATACCTACTACTATATGTTTGTACTGAATATATTGACATGCCATGACACTATGAAGTAACAGAATGGCTAGCAGAAAGCTTTCACTTCTAAGGATGACAACAGTAGGAAGAATCATTGCAGTCAAGTGACCATAATATATATTTTATTGTCCTGAACTTTGTTGTTACCTGGATGTTGCAGTCCTTGACTATTCTCATGATGTCGTACAGGAGGCCCTTGTGGTCACTGCTGGAGGGGCTAGAGCTTGGCGGCAGCCTGGTGGATGAAGGGGGCCTGGACTAAATTTATTTCTGCAACAGGATGATATCTTAAGTTTTGTGATAATTTTGGAATAGCTCCAGCACCTACTATTATTTTTGCACATAAAGCTTGAGTAATTTTGCACATGAAGCTTCAGTATTTTAGCACATGAAGCTTTTGCTACTGTTATTCTTGTCATGAATCTTCCACCATTTTTCAGTAGCTTAAATTTGACTTGGTGTAGTAAATTTGGTACTTAGGGCTGCCTATATCTCATGCTAATTGTTGCATGATTAGTTTCAGTAGTTTTATAACAGCAGCAGTAGCACAAATTTAATTGAATTCAATTAAAATTTCCAGATTCTCTTCTTGATCTGTAATATTCTATTAAAATTACGAAGGGTTTCAGTTTAGTTAAAACTAATGGAAACCTTTTCGGTTAATCCTATTGTTTACTATAGTAATAGAGTAAGTAATTTAGTGTAGAGGCTTGCTATTAGTAGAAGAGTAAGTAATTAATTCCAGTTGCTTACTATTAACGCGTAGAGGCTTGCTGTTAGTAGTAGAGTAAGTAATTCAACTTTCTTGATTCACTGCAAGTTGGATGGAGGATGTTGCTGTGGCACTTGTATATTAATGTTGCTACAGAGTTAACAAAAACAAGTTAGATGATTGTTGATTCTTGATTGTGTGAACATTATAACACTCGTGTATTAATGTTGCTGTGACACTCGTATATTATTGTTTCCTTGATTCTTGATTCACAGATTCTCTGCAATTACCTAAATGATTGTTGTGTTTCACAATTCAGTGTCAAAATCAACGGACATTGAAGTTATATTTCATATTTGAATTCTTGTTAACAGAAACAAGTTACATCAAATGGCATTGTGAAGCTTTCGGTAAAACTGTCAAGCAACTTATTGTTCTAATAGTAATTTAGGAATAACAAGTGACTGATTTAAACAATTTCGTAACCTCATTAGTAGTATAATAAATAGAAAGTGCCAAGTATAGTAGCATACCCAGATTGTGGGAACTCCTGCATAACAGCAGTAGTCTCTCGGACAAGCTGGGTCACCGGGATGGTTTCCTGCATTTGGAAATGAATATTAATAAGGAAACATATATTTGCCAGGGATGAAATTGTAGTCCCAATCTTTGATTCATTGCAAATTGCAGTTCCAATCTCTGATTCACTACGACCTTCAGGATGCATTTACTTATTGCAAGTGAAGCATCCTATATTATTCTCATTGCAGTGTACACAGTCTGCTCGCACGAAATTTGTTTTGTTTCATGCAAGAAGTCAAGAACTATCATCCAGCTTGAATTTTTGGGGATCATTGTTCACACCTTACAATTGCTTTGCAGGATAACATTCACCCCGACTGTCTAGCACTGCAGTATGGCTACGATGACTGGCCTGTGCCTCAGGCTTAAGCTGATGCAAAACCTGCGCGACTTGGTGAGGCTGAGGCCAGCACAGAGGTGTATATATGGCCATGCCCTCGCTTTGTTTTTCAGATACATATTAACACTACAGAACTCTGGCTAGTTCGTTCGGAAATGACAGTAGGATTATGCTGAATAAACTGAATGTACGTATGATGGATGCAGGTTGGATACATGCATGTGGACACAGCCACGGCCACGGCTCTCCAGAAACCAAGACGGCGACAACGTCGACGGGATCCTCGGACAACCTGCGTCCTTCTGCCTGTGTCCTTTCCCTACCACGCCCGTGACCTGCATCCAGCTGCTCCTGCCTCGGCCCTCCTCAACTTGGCTCCTGGTGAGCTGTTGTAGGTGAGACAATCGACTCGATCTATTGCTACTAGTAGAACTGCTGCTGTAGTTAGGGTGTAGCCGCAACTGTTGTAGGTTGGGTGTATAGGAGGTTGACTGTATAGTTTGGGTCAAGCTATTGTTTTGTTGTGCTTGATGATACTATTGCTGATATTTACCTGAACTGAAGTTGTGAATGTACCATTATTTTCCTGCTGCTACTTATCCCTGGCTCACCTGCTCTAGTTGGTTTCAATTGATATTTGTCTTATCCAGCACTCTTGACAATAAATGTGTTGTTTTAATCCTGATGATGATGTTGTAGTAGTATAAGGTGGACACCATATTCCTCTTTTAATCCAAAATGAATTATTTTGTTTCGTCATGTCCTGGTTTACCCAAGTGAGATTGATTTTGGTTTGTACTTTGGACCCTATGTGTTTCTCACATGAACTAGTGTTGTTGTAACATGAACTGTAGTAGGTCGCTGCTATCTAACTATGATCATTGCAAGGAGGAACAACTGTTTGGCTTCAGCCCTTCCTCATTTGATCATTTTTACGTCCCGTATGCATGCTACGTGTTGGCTGACTTGGCATGACGTGCACGAAAACTTGAGGGCATCCATACTAAATACCACTTCTTAATTTTCATGTAGACTTGCTCTAGCTCTTCTTAATTTTCATGCATGTTTCTTTCCAGACTTGATCTTACTACTAAATAGCACCCCATCACATGTTGTTGTTATTAACCCTATCCTTGTTGTTCTGTTTTCATGTTGGCAGATATTTTGCGTAAATTCAAGATGAAAGAGGTTCAAAGAAGCTCTAAGACATTCTTATATAACAAGTTATGTAATAATAGCTGGATTATCTCGGCATTGTGAACTCTAGAATTTCATGTATCTTCTCTCTGTATCTGAATGAAATGTTGTATATTTCAGAATTACAATTTCTGTTTCATATGAAATAGTAATTATGTATGTGATTTGAAAATGTGTGCAATGGAAACATGACTCATGCGACCTACTTATCAAAATAATTTGAGTACATTTGAAATTTCTGACGTGTGGGACCAGTGTATGATATTATGATATTTGGGACAAATGTAAAACAGTGGAAAATAAAATGGCAAAAAATAAAAGATCATACGCTGTAAATGGCTGCATCTAGAAATAAAAAGGCTGAATTGTTGGGCCAGCCCATGTAGCTAGCAAAAATTAATAGGAAAAATAAATATTAAAAAGGCCGAATTAATGGGCTCAACCCATATAAACACCAAATTGGACCGGGCTGATTCTTGTGCCACATCAGATTGCCACGTCGGATACCTACGTGGCCTGGGGAGGCTGCTAGTGACCAAAACAAAACAATAGGCATATTTTGGTCGTAAACGTCTACGACCTTCTCACAGAGAAGGTCGTTAATTTCAGTTTACGGCCGCCAGCTTTTGACCTTCTATTTTTGGTCAAAAAAAGGTCGCAAATGAAAAACAATGACCTTTCAGTGACCAATAGTCAAGGTCACAAGTTGACATATTTCTTGTAGTGTAACATCCCAATTTTTATTAAATTCGGATGTTAATAGAATCATTCAAAGCATATCATATTTCTTTGCATTTTTGGAGTTTTAAAAAAATATATTCAAATAATATTTTCCACTCAAGAAAAACAAATGAGAGGGGATAAGATGACTTCCTCAAAATATAAAAGGGTGGGAAATTGTATTTGAATATTATTTGAAGTTTTGGAGTTTATTTGGTATTTTTTTTATCTGCAAAAAGTGCATTAATTGCATTAGGAAATATTTTCAAAATGTTCTGTGTTTAAGTTAATGTTCATTAGGCTTTAAATATTGCATAGTTATTTTATAAATTATTGTGGTGTTTTTATTAATTCTTTTGAATTAATTATGACCACTTTAGTGTTCTGTTTAAAAAAAAACACGCACACACTCACCGCAGCCTGGATCGAAACTGGGTTCGGCCCAGGCGCGCCCCAACCGGCCCAGCTGGCCATTTGGCCCAAGGCCAGCGCCCCAGAGCCCGCGCGCCAGAAACCCCCCATCAGTCGACCGCTCCGCGCCGCCCTCGCTCGCCTCCTCTCACTGCCGCTGCCAGGCGGGCCCCGCTCGTCAGCTCGTCCCCAACCTCCCGCTTGCCCCGCTCGGATGAGCCCGCCGCCGCGCTCCCGCAACCGCCGGGCGAAGCCCTCGCGGATAACGCTTATCCGTCGACCCCGAGCCCTCTGCCCTCGCCTATATAACGGCCAGGACCCCCTCTGTCGATCTCGCCATCTCGTTTCGCCTCACAATACCCGTAGCCGACGCCCTCCTGCTTTGGATCTCGCCGGAGCCGGAGCTTCCTTGCCGGAGTAAAACGCCGCCAGTAAACCGCCCCGACCTTGTTCTTCTTCACCAAAATATTGCCCGGGTCGATGAGCATCCGTTTGACATTTTTCTTTGCCCTTAGGGACCACCGGAGACGACGCCCCGACGTGCCGCGTCCTCACCGGAGTTCCGAACACCGCCGCCTCCCTACGCTCGTCGCCGACCACCCCGCCGCCCGCCAACCCCACCAGCGGATCGCGGACGCCGTGCCGGACCTCCCCGTCTTCTTCCCCGACGCCGAGGACCGCCGTAGCCGCCGCCCCCTCCGTCACCGACGCCGCGCCGCCATCTTCATCGTCGCCGGCCATCACCACCACCCACTGTGAGCCACCACCCCACCCTCGCCCGTTCGATCTAGCATGCACGGCCCAGATTATATTAGGTTCGTTTTTTTTATTTTGCGAAGAGGTACGCGGTTAACCGCGGTTCCCTTAGACCGGCCGGTTTTATTTAAACCGAGCGTCGGTTTTTCTTTAGTTAGCCGCCGCCACTGTTTTTCTTAGTTAGCGGCCGTTCGTCGTATAGCCTCCGCAGCGGACGCTGCTCGGCCAGCCACGAGCCACCACGTGGCCAGGGACTTGTTTGCGATGGTTTTCTTCTCTGTTTAGTCCCTGTAATTAGCAGATTAGCCCCTAAACTTCGCGTAGCCACAACTTTTTAATCGTAGATCCAAACTCGATGAAACCAGCGGCAAATTCTTCGTATTGTTTAGATCTATCCAGTGGTATCCTTTTTGCAAACTTTTGACAGATTCAAATTTGAATTTATTCAGATTTGAATTCGAACTTCAAATGGCCATATCTCCCAAACCGTAACTCAGATTAAGTTGATTCTTTTTGCACTTTGTCACCGTAGCCAAACCCTATCACCTGGACCTTTGTCACAATAATTTTTCACACACTAGAATCTGCCCATTAATATTTTTACTAGTATGCATAGTACTCACTATAGTTCACATCACTCTTTGAACCATAGGCCTATGTTGTTTTGCATCTAGAAATATTTTTCATGCTAGTTAAGTGTGATGTTTGTTCATTTGGTTTTTCCGAGACTTTTGCTTTGCATGTTCTTCTTGGTTCTCTTGAATGTTTGTTTATGTTTGTTTATCTCCTTTGCGATAGATTGCCCGGAGTGCGAAGCAGAATATTTTCAGTCTTTAGAGTTCAACCAGCAGTACCAAGGCAAGTTGCATCTTGATCATGTTTCATTACCTATGTTTTTATTATGCACTTAGTTCTTTGCGGTAGGGCTGCATGGTAGGAATTGATGCCGCATGACTATGCTTTTCACCCAGTAGTTCATTGAGGTAGGTCTGAACCATATGACATTGTCGCCATCGTTTTACATTATGTTGCTTCGCTAAGTAGACGTGGATTGGGGAGTGAACATTGTAAAGTATGAGTAACAATGTAGTAAGTAGGACCTAAGATAATTAATGAACTACCTGGGCGGAAACTTGATGGAATGGTGGCGAAGTACAGTGGGGCACGCATGGGAAATCCATGGTGGTGCACCACTAGTGGACCGTCCGCTCAGGCTCAAAGAGATCAATCGTATTCTCATGTCTAGAAGCTTACGTGTGCAGCCACAAGCCAATATGGGCTCTGGCTTAGTTGAGTAGTTAGTGTGACCCCTTCCGGGATGGGCTAGCAGATGTAGAAGGATGTAGGTGTACCGGCCTATCCGTGGGTTAAGGGGGAGCATTTTCGAAAGACTATGTCTCGATCTTCCGATCATGGAGGTGGTCGAGTCTTGTGGGGAAAAGTGCGCAACCTCTGCAGAGTGTCAACCTAATCGATTAGCCGTGTCCCCGGTTACGGACATCTTGAGCTTCTAGTAGTGAAAATGCTGGGAGATCTCCTCACCTTTAATTAAACAGTTGGGATTTAAATGAAACTTGGGAACGGATGGAGTTGGGTTTGCCAACTCATCCTATGCAAATGTGTAGTAGTAGAATAACATCTTTTATAATAGGGAAAAACTAGCTTTATGCAAAAATTAGACTTAGAGCTTTCCACCAGCCAAATTGCATGTACAAGTAGGTTCATTCACTTATGATGTGACTTGCCAGTACATTCAATGTACTGACCTATATGGCTGCAACTTATCACGTTGCAGATATATCCGACGAGGATTAAGGTGCTATAGGTCGATGTTCTACACTCAACCTTGCTCGTGGAGTTGGACTCATTTACTACTTTGCTTCCGCAGTATTTGTTTATTGGCTCTATGCCCTATTTGGTAATAAATGTATTGCTCCTGGACTATCGATGTAATAAAGAGATGTGTGTTATTTCTGTTATTTCATCGAGTACTGTGTGTGCTAGCAAGTCGATCCAGGGACTAGCACGGTAAGCACAGAGACTTCGACTCTTACCGAGTCGGGTCGCTACAAGATGGTATCAGAGCACACGTTGACTGTAGGACGCGACCCTAGAAAATGGAAAAGCCATAGGATAAAACTTTATTTTTCACTTTCCCTATATATCCTTTGGTCTCGTACCTTCTTTACTTCTGTACTAATTTCTTCCCTCTTTCAAAATTTAGATGTCGTCCGCCATTGTCGAGTTTGAGCAGCCCGATGAGACCATGCCTTTTGGACGGCAGCTGGTGAAGATCGTGAAGCACCTGAAGATTGGGCTTCCCACATTCACTGGAACCTTCACCGCCACCCTGCCCGAGGAGACATGTTGGAGGATCGATGCCCATATCCCTGGACGCATCCTCGGAAACCGCACCAAGCCCATTGATTTCCATGTGGATACTGCAACATGGGGCTTGGGCAGGGGCATCGCTGCTCACATTGCTCTCGGACGCATTCGGGAGGAGTATGACGAAGACCTCAAGAGGACCTCCTTCGTGATGTACGGACGCCGTGACGCAAAAGGAGATGTGGTGCGTACCCTGGAGGACGAGACGATAGCATCCCATATCCAGGACATGGAGGATCACATTCGTATGATGGAGCTGGAGCTGTCTGACAACATGATCGTCATCAAGAACCTCATGACTCGCAAGGCCGATCTCGAGGAGGAACTCCAAGACGCTCGCATCGAGCATGAGGGAGAGCTGGACGCACTACAGGAGAAGATCGACGATCTGAAGCTTGAGCTTGAGGAGGCCGAGGAGAAGCTGGATGAGGGAGAAAACATTCAGGAGGATCACTCGTATGGTGCCTATGTCAGCCAGGACAAGGACCAGGGTGATGAGCTTAGAGATGATGACACCGACAGTGATGCAAGGACACCTGATGTCAACATGGTTGACTGGTCTTCATCCGACGAGAGTTAGATTTTATACCACCAAGAGAGTTAGAAATTCGATTTCGTTATCCGATTAGTTTTATTTCATTTGTGAGACCTTGTCAAATCTTGTGACATGGCTTACCTTAGGTTTGATTGTTCATGTGAACCCCTTTGAGTGAAATTGAATTGGAGTGATTTGAAGTTTTATTGCTATCATGTGCATATGGGTAGTATGATTTTACTCCCTAGGCCTTATTCTCTTCTGACTTCTCATCCACTCTAAACCGATCAGATGCCTTCAAGACGTGACCCCGAATTCAACTTTCCGCCGGAGCTCACGCAATTGATCCAGCAGCAGAATGCTCTTATGCAGATGCTCATTCAGAACCAGAACTAGAACAACAACAACCCACCGTCGCCACCCTCAGTTGATAGTCTTACCCGTTTTCTGAGGCTGAAACCACCCGTGTTCTCCAGCAGCACGGAGCCAATCGTCGCAGATGACTGGCTCCGCAAGATAGGAAGGGAGCTAGCCACGGCAGGATGTAATGATGCTGAGAAGGTGAAGTTTGCCGCCCATCAGCTGGATGGCCCGGCCGCTGCTTGGTGGGAGAACTACACCACCACATACCCCTTGGAGAATGTGACTTGGACTCAGTTCCAGCAGGCATTCCGCACTGCTCATGTCTCAGCTGGAGCCATGAGTCTGAAGAAGAAGGAGTTCCGCAGCTTGCGCCAGGGAGGACGCACGGTATCCCAGTATGCTGAGGAGTTCAGTAAGTTGGCCCGTTATGCACCAGGGGACGTGGCCACTGATGCAGCCAAGCAGGAGAAGTTTCTGGAGGGACTAAACGATGAGTTGGGAGTTCAGTTGACTGTGGTGACCTTTGCGAACTATCAGGAGTTGGTTGATAAGGCTACCATTCTCGAGGGCAAGCACCAGCTGATGGAGAATCGTAAGAGAAAGTACGGTCATGGGAAGTATAACTCCGGAGTTCAACAAAAACCCCGCTATAGCCAGTACTCAGGAAGTTCTGGATCAGGAACTAGCAAGTTTGGAGGGAATCATCATAACCATGGAGGCCACATTCAGCATGGAGGAAATGGACACAACCACCATGGTCACAAGCATGGAAATGGCAATGGAGGGAATGGCAACCAGCAGCATTTCAACTCTTCTACACCAATGAAGAAAGATCTGAGTCACATCACTTGCTTCAAATGCAAGAAGACAGGGCACTACTCCAATGAGTGTCCTGAGGCGCAGAATGGAAATGGAAATGGCAATGGGAATTCTGGAGGCAAGAAGCCTAATCCTTTCACTAAGGGGCATGTGAATCATGTCAATGTGGAAGAGGTCTATGAACAGCCTGACGCAGTGATTGGTAAGTTCTTGGTTAATTTATTTCCAGCACTCATTCTTTTTGACACTGGTGCATCGCATTCATTCATATCGAGGGGATTCGTGGATAGACATAAGT
Source organism: Triticum aestivum (assembly GCF_018294505.1). Taxonomy (NCBI): domain Eukaryota; kingdom Viridiplantae; phylum Streptophyta; class Magnoliopsida; order Poales; family Poaceae; genus Triticum; species Triticum aestivum. Next base: position 86,796,559 of record NC_057795.1, on the reverse strand, counting down.
TGCCTACCGTAGCTCTTAAGGCACCCATTCTAGTGAGTTCCCCAGGAGCCGAGTCTATGGCTAGTCAGGGATGTTTCCAGTTGCCTTTGAACATAGGGGGACATGTTTTCCCTACGGATATGATCATACTAGAGTCACAAGGGTTGGATGTAATCCTAGGGATGGATTGGATGTCCAAGTATGAGGGGACCATCGATTGTGCTAGTAGATCGATTTTTCTCACCACCCCAGAGAAGAAGAGGATCAAGTATGTATCCAGGCCTAAGCCTAAGAGGACTCAGGTGAACTCTCTTACGGGAGTTGTCCAGGAAGAAGTACCAGTGGTGAAGGATTATCCCGATGTATTTCCGGAGGAGTTACCAGGTATGCCGCCAGATCGGGAGATTGAGTTTTTGATTGAGTTGCTGCCAGGTACAGGACCTATCTCCAAGAGGCCGTATCGGATGCCCGCTAATGATTTGGAGGAAGTCAAGAAACAGATTAAGGAGTTGCTAGAGAAAGGGTATATTCGCCCGAGTTCATCACCTTGGGGAGCCCCGGTACTCTTAGTAGAGAAGAAGGATGGAACCTTAAGGATGTGTGTGGATTACCGCTCTTTGAACGAGGTGACCATCAAGAACAAGTATCCCCTACCGATGATCAATGACTTGTTTGACCAGCTAGAAGGAGCTAGTGTTTTCTCCAAGATCGATCTTCGATCGGGTTATCACCAATTGAAGATCCGTGAGAAGGATATACCCAAGACAGCTTTTACTACAAGGTATGGGCTTTATGAGTATACAGTCATGTCCTTTGGTTTGACTAATGCCCCTGCCTATTTTATGAGCATGATGAACAAGGTGTTCATGGAGTTCTTGGATAAGTTCGTTGTGGTATTCATTGATGACATATTGGTTTTCTCCAAGAATGAGGAGGAACACGCTGAACATCTGCGCTTGGTTCTGGAGAAGCTCAGAGAACATCAACTTTATGCCAAGTTCAGCAAGTGTGAGTTTTGGCTCAAGGAAGTCGGATTCCTTGGACATGTTGTGTCAGGTGAAGGGATTGCAGTGGACCCTACCAAGGTAGAGTCAGTCACAGAATGGAATGCACCCACCACAGTTGGCGAGATTCGCAGTTTCCTTGGACTTGCAGGATATTACCGGAGGTTTATTGAAAATTTCTCTAAGATTGCAAGGCCCATGACAACGTTGTTGAAGAAGGACACCAAGTTCGTTTGGACTGAAGAGTGTGAAGCCAGTTTTCAAGAGTTGAAGAAGCGTTTGGTTACAGCCCCAGTGCTAATCCTACCTGACATACACAAGGACTTTCAGGTGTATTGTGATGCTTCACGTCAGGGACTTGGAGGTGTTCTTATGCAGGAGGGAAAAGTTGTAGCTTATGCTTCACGACAGCTTCGACCTCATGAGTTGAACTATGCCACGCATGACTTGGAGTTAGCAGCCGTTGTGCATGCACTCAAGACATGGAGACACTATCTTATTGGGAATCGTTGTGATGTTTACACGGATCACAAGAGTTTGAAGTACATTTTCACGCAGAAGGAGTTGAATCTCAGGCAAAGGAGATGGTTGGAACTTATAAAGGATTATGACATGAGTCTGCATTATCATCCAGGAAAAGCCAATGTTGTGGCGGATGCTTTGAGCCGTAAGAGTTACGTTAACACCCTTACAGCAGGAGATTTACCTCAGGAGTTATGTGATGAGCTTAGAGACCTTCAGTTAGAAATAGTTCCAAGAGGTTATGTTGCCGCACTCGAGGTACAGTCCACCTTGTTGGGAAGAATCAGAGAAGCCCAGAAGTTGGACCAAGGTATTGCTGAGATAAAGGAAATGATGAGAAAAGGGAAAGCAAAAGGATTCCGTGAGGATGAAAATGGAACCATATGGTTTGAGCAACGGATTTGTGTACCCAATGATCCAGAGATCAGGAAGTTGATTCTTCAGGAGGCTCATGACTCACCATATTCGATACACCCAGGCAACACCAAGATGTATTTGGACTTGAAGGAAAGTTTTTGGTGGGCCGGTATGAAGAGAGAGATTGCCGAGTATGTGGCAATATGTGATGTATGTCAGAGAGTAAAGGCAGAGCATCAGAAACCAGCAGGTTTACTTCAGCCGTTGCCAATACCTGATTGGAAATGGGATAAACTTGGTATGGACTTTATCACGGGGTTACCCAGGACCCGTTCAGGTTATGATTCCATTTGGGTGATAGTGGATCGTTTGACCAAGGTTGCTCACTTCATTCCAGTGAAGACCACCTATACAAGTGCTAAGCTGGCAAAGATATATATGACCAGGATTGTATGTCTGCATGGAGTTCCGAGGAGCATCGTATCAGATAGAGGAACACAGTTTACCTCAAAGTTTTGGAATCAGTTGCATGAAACTTTGGGTACCAGGCTAGAGTTTAGTACAGCCTTCCATCCACAGACTGATGGGCAGACAGAGAGAGTCAATCAGATTCTGGAGGACATGCTGAGAGCTTGTGCGCTAGACTATGGGTCTAGTTGGGATGATAACTTACCCTACGCAGAGTTCTCGTACAACAACAGCTACCAAGCCAGTTTGCAGATGGCCCCTTTCGAGGCATTGTATGGCAGGAAATGCAGGACACCTTTGATGTGGAATGGAGTTGGAGATCGCAAATTATTTGGACCTGATTTGATCAGGGATTCAGAGGAGAAGGTCAAGTTGATTCGTGACAGACTTAAGATAGCCCAGTCAAGGCAGAAAAGCTATGCTGATGCTAAACGCAAGGAAGTGATCTATGAAGTGGGAGATAGAGCATATCTTCGAGTGTCTCCACTTCGAGGTATTAAGAGATTTGGAGTCAAAGGAAAGTTAGCACCACGATTTGTGGGACCATATAGAGTTCTGGAACGCAGAGGAGAGGTTGCATACCAGTTGGAATTACCAGAGGCTTTGACAGGAGTTCATGATGTGTTCCATGTTTCCCAGCTGAAGAAGTGTCATGCAGAGATGGCGGATATTCCTTTGAGGGATACAGTGCCACTCGAGGCAATTCAGTTAGAGAGCGATCTGACTTATGAGGAGAAGCCTATTAAGATTCTTGAGACTGCAGAGAGGATCACTCGAACCAAGATCATCAGGTTCTGCAAAGTTCAGTGGAGTCACCACACCGAGGAGGAAGCTACCTGGGAAAGAGAAGAAGATCTCAGGCAGGACCATCCACACCTTTTTGCTGGCCAACCCGAATCTCGAGGACGAGATTCATCTTAAGGGGGGTAGGTTTGTAACATCCCAATTTTTATTAAATTCGGATGTTAATAGAATCATTCAAAGCATATCATATTTCTTTGCATTTTTGGAGTTTTAAAAAAATATATTCAAATAATATTTTCCACTCAAGAAAAACAAATGAGAGGGGATAAGATGACTTCCTCAAAATATAAAAGGGTGGGAAATTGTATTTGAATATTATTTGAAGTTTTGGAGTTTATTTGGTATTTTTTTTTATCTGCAAAAAGTGCATTAATTGCATTAGGAAATATTTTCAAAATGTTCTGTGTTTAAGTTAATGTTCATTAGGCTTTAAATATTGCATAGTTATTTTATAAATTATTGTGGTGTTTTTATTAATTCTTTTGAATTAATTATGACCACTTTAGTGTTCTGTTTAAAAAAAACACACGCACACACTCACCGCAGCCTGGACCGAAACTGGGTTCGGCCCAGGAGCGCCCCAACCGGCCCAGCTGGCCATTTGGCCCAAGGCCAGCGCCCCAGAGCCCGCGCGCCAGAAACCCCCCATCAGTCGACCGCTCCGCGCCGCCCTCGCTCGCCTCCTCTCACTGCCGCTGCCAGGCGGGCCCCGCTCGTCAGCTCGTCCCCAACCTCCCGCTTGCCCCGCTCGGATGAGCCCGCCGCCGCGCTCCCGCAACCGCCGGGCGAAGCCCTCGCGGATAACGCTTATCCGTCGACCCCGAGCCCTCTGCCCTCGCCTATATAACGGCCAGGACCCCCTCTGTCGATCTCGCCATCTCGTTTCGCCTCACAATACCCGTAGCCGACGCCCTCCTGCTTTGGATCTCGCCGGAGCCGGAGCTTCCTTGCCGGAGTAAAACGCCGCCAGTAAACCGCCCCGACCTTGTTCTTCTTCACCAAAATATTGCCCGGGTCGATGAGCATCCGTTTGACATTTTTCTTTGCCCTTAGGGACCACCGGAGACGACGCCCCGACGTGCCGCGTCCTCACCGGAGTTCCGAACGCCGCCGCCTCCCTACGCTCGTCGCCGACCACCCCGCCGCCCGCCAACCCCACCAGCGGATCGCGGACACCGTGCCGGACCTCCCCGTCTTCTTCCCCGACGCCGAGGACCGCCGTAGCCGCCGCCCCCTCCGTCACCGACGCCGCGCCGCCATCTTCATCGTCGCCGGCCATCACCACCACCCACTGTGAGCCACCACCCCACCCTCGCCCGTTCGATCTAGCATGCACGGCCCAGATTATATTAGGTTCGTTTTTTTATTTTGCGAAGAGGTACGCGGTTAACCGCGGTTCCCTTAGACCGGCCGGTTTTATTTAAACCGAGCGTCGGTTTTTCTTTAGTTAGCCGCCGCCACTGTTTTTCTTAGTTAGCGGCCGTTCGCCGTATAGCCTCCGCAGCGGACGCTGCTCGGCCAGCCACGAGCCACCACGTGGCCAGGGACTTGTTTGCGATGGTTTTCTTCTCTGTTTAGTCCCTGTAATTAGCAGATTAGTCCCTAAACTTCGCGTAGCCACAACTTTTTAACCGTAGATCCAAACTCGATGAAACCAGCGGCAAATTCTTCGTATTGTTTAGATCTATCCAGTGGTATCCTTTTTGCAAACTTTTGACAGATTCAAATTTGAATTTATTCAGATTTGAATTCGAACTTCAAATGGCCATATCTCCCAAACCGTAACTCCGATTAAGTTGATTCTTTTTGCACTTTGTCACCGTAGCCAAACCCTATCACCTGGACCTTTGTCACAATAATTTTTCACACACTAGAATCTGCCCATTAATATTTTTACTAGTATGCATAGTACTCACTATAGTTCACATCACTCTTTGAACCATAGGCCTATGTTGTTTTGCATCTAGAAATATTTTTCATGCTAGTTAAGTGTGATGTTTGTTCATTTGGTTTTTCCGAGACTTTTGCTTTGCATGTTCTTCTTGGTTCTCTTGAATGTTTGTTTATGTTTGTTTATCTCCTTTGCGATAGATTGCCCGGAGTGCGAAGCAGAATATTTTCAGTCTTTAGAGTTCAACCAGCAGTACCAAGGCAAGTTGCATCTTGATCATGTTTCATTACCTATGTTTTTATTATGCACTTAGTTCTTTGCGGTAGGGCTGCATGGTAGGAATTGATGCCGCATGACTATGCTTTTCACCCAGTAGTTCATTGAGGTAGGTCTGAACCATATGACATTGTCGCCATCGTTTTACATTATGTTGCTTCGCTAAGTAGACGTGGATTGGGGAGTGAACATTGTAAAGTATGAGTAACAATGTAGTAAGTAGGACCTAAGATAATTAATGAACTACCTGGGCGGAAACTTGATGGAATGGTGGCGAAGTACAGTGGGGCACGCATGGGAAATCCATGGTGGTGCACCACTAGTGGACCGTCCGCTCAGGCTCAAAGAGATCAATCGTATTCTCATGTCTAGAAGCTTACGTGTGCAGCCACAAGCCAATATGGGCTCTGGCTTAGTTGAGTAGTTAGTGTGACCCCTTCCGGGATGGGCTAGCAGATGTAGAAGGATGTAGGTGTACCGGCCTATCCGTGGGTTAAGGGGGAGCATTTTCGAAAGACTATGTCTCGATCTTCCGATCATGGAGGTGGTCGAGTCTTGTGGGGAAAAGTGCGCAACCTCTGCAGAGTGTCAACCTAATCGATTAGCCGTGTCCCCGGTTACGGACATCTTGAGCTTCTAGTAGTGAAAATGCTGGGAGATCTCCTCACCTTTAATTAAACAGTTGGGATTTAAATGAAACTTGGGAACGGATGGAGTTGGGTTTGCCAACTCATCCTATGCAAATGTGTAGTAGTAGAATAACATCTTTTATAATAGGGAAAAACTAGCTTTATGCAAAAATTAGACTTAGAGCTTTCCACCAGCCAAATTGCATGTACAAGTAGGTTCATTCACTTATGATGTGACTTGCCAGTACATTCAATGTACTGACCTATATGGCTGCAACTTATCACGTTGCAGATATATCCGACGAGGATTAAGGTGCTATAGGTCGATGTTCTACACTCAACCTTGCTCGTGGAGTTGGACTCATTTACTACTTTGCTTCCGCAGTATTTGTTTATTGGCTCTATGCCCTATTTGGTAATAAATGTATTGCTCCTGGACTATCGATGTAATAAAGAGATGTGTGTTATTTCTGTTATTTCATCGAGTACTGTGTGTGCTAGCAAGTCGATCCAGGGACTAGCACGGTAAGCACAGAGACTTCGACTCTTACCGAGTCGGGTCGCTACATGTAGTGCGAGTGCCCTGGTGCGCGGCCGTTTCCCAGCGTGCCGACACAACGCCTCTTCCTCAGCCTCGCAACTCACGAGGTGCTAATTGGCGGCTTGCCGGCGGGCGAGCGCGATCTCACCGGTGTGGTGATCCGGCGCCAACAGGTACTCCTCCTTGCTGGAAGCGTGCACCCGGTCCACATACCGCAAAGCGTAGATGAGGCACTTGGGCCTGACTGCACTCAGGGCTTTGGCACGGGCGTCCTCCGCCACCCTCACGGCCCTCGCATGAGCCTTCTGCAAAAGAGCCAATTGCCTGACTCTCTCGGACGTGAAATAGGCCTGCCAGGAAGCTTGCCCCGCGGCGCGCTTCTCTTCCTCGGCCTTCTTCTTCGCCTCTATTTTGGCGTGCTCTGTTAGAGGCAAAGCCTCCCACAAGGCGACATCCATTTCTTTCCAAAGCTCCTCAATGCTGGGGGGGCTCGGCGGGCGGTGCGGCGTTCTCCTCGCAGCAGGGAGCCGACGCGTCATCCGACGCGTGTGCTGGCGAGATTGGGAACGCTGACGCGTCCACCTCGATGCGTCGTGGCGAGGAGTGGAACACCGACGCGTCCTCCTCGACTAGTGGCGGCGAGGAACGGAACGGCGATGCGTGGCCGTCCGCGCGGTGCAGCGAGGGGTGCCTAGGTCTTGGGAGGGTCGATGCCATGGTGGTCAACGTGAGAGGGAGGGGGAGGAGATAGCGATGAATGTGAGCGTTCTTCCAAATGCCGTGGGAGGCATAGTATTTATAGCGAGCAATGGCACACCTACGTAATATATGGACTGAGCTGCACTGACTTAACTACAGGTCCAGTTGTGTCACTAACATGTAGGCCAGACCCCTGTTGGGCCCATTTGTCAGTGACAGAATGCACCTGGAGTTAAGTAACTGAAGCAGCGTCCCGTAAGATATGTTGCGTGATTAACATAATAGCTACGTGGGCATATTTGTTGGAGTAAATTACGGGGGAGGGAAGGGTGGAAATATTGCTGGTCACAACGGATTGGACGAGCGCGGGGGGAGGAGAGTCATGCATGCAGATTTTTTCCACACGGGGTGGAGTGGTGGGACCGCCGGAAGGAGAAGGAGAGTCTGGCAGCCATATTGTTTTCACACATGGAGAGGAAAAGATTTGGAGAAGAATGGGCTTCCCGTATGTATAGGGAACGGTGCATAATAAGTCATCTTGCATGCCGGGCTAGGTATAGTCTCAAGTCATCAAAAACATACATGCCCCACACATGTTCATATTTCAAGGTGCACTAAATTATTGCATGCGATGATTAAGGCTGGCCATAATGGTGGTATCTTAGCTGGTATCATGCACACGGGAATAGCAAACATGCTGATGTGGCAAAGAATTAAAGAAGAGAGGGGGGTTAGAGTAATTAGTGTTCATTAGTTGCATTAGTTGAGTACTTTTGCAGACTACAAAAACTATTCCACCGCCTCTATCTTGCTAAGAGTAGGTGAAATTTTTGAATCGTGCCCTTTAAACTAGAAGGGAGGTAGTAGTAGTCTAATAGCTAACCTTGTTGTGATGACTAGATAGGACATGGCACGCACCTGGACGGAGGAACTAGTCTGCATTGTGCATTTAAGTTTTGTCTGAAGTCAATGTACCTCTACTTTGACCAAACTTATAGAAAAATGTATGAACATTCACAATGTCAAATCAATATTTTTATACTCATTATAAAATGTAGTTCTTATACTCATTATAATCAGTATTGTAGATATTGATATTTTTAGTATCAATTTGGTCAAAAACTTTGCAAACGGTTGATAGAAGTAAAAAGGACCAGAGGGAGTATCATGCATGCGGAGTAGGCAAAAAAAATTGCTCATTTATAGCCGGTCGAAGTCTCAAAGGGCGCAACCGTGCGAGGGAGGCGAAGGTTGTGGGAGGCGCGATGGTTGACGGAATTAAGTGAAGTTACATCCACGCACCGGCATGGCGTGCGAACAAGCAGAAGCAATACCGCCAGGCCTATGATATGGGTCTAGTAGACATGACATCTAGTGGGTCCCGCATAGTACTCGAGAACTCTTTGGGGGGCTTGTAGCCATTTATCCATCGGGCAAGCCAACAACCTCACGCCGTTCGCACGCCCTACTCATCCCCGTCTTCTACTAGTACAGTACCTTACAACAGTTTGCTCCCAGTCGTCCCGTCCTTTCACATTACACCAGTTCAACTTCTCCTAACCCTCCTCCAAAATCCATGGCCTCCCAAATCTCCATGGTTGCCACTGAGTACCAGGTTAGAGCCATCACCGGCGATGAGTTCATCATCATCTACACACGTGGATCCGCGGCGGTGAAAGCATGCCTTGCTCGCTTCCTATGCATGGTCAACAGTTCAAAGGATGAGTGAGTCGCTGGGCTAGATGTTGAGTACACCACAGTCCTGGAAAGAGAGAAGATTCTAAAGGAGGCAGAGAAGAAGAAGCCCACCGTGATCTAGGTTTGCGTACATAACGTGTTCTTGGTCTACCACATATGCCATGCCGACGTTGAGTGTCAGGATTTTAAGAACTTCCTCAAGGATGAAAGAGTGAAATTTGTTGCTATAGACTTTAGGAATAACAGGAATGTCCTGGGTCGGATAGGCCTCGTTGTAGGCCAGCCCTTCGATCTCCAGAAGGCAAGCCTGGTGTCCTCCTCTTAGCCTTCAATGCTGACCCTGGCAACTACCATGATTAATCCTTCGCATGCTAAACTGAAGAAACCTCACCACGAGTTTCATCATGCATGGGAGTCGAAGACATTGGATGAAGATCACATCCTGTACGTAGCAATGGATGCCTACCTTTGTTTAAATATCTACAAGGGTTGGATGAAGAAGTAGAGCCCAGTGTCCAGTTCAAACAAAGAAGCATCGGCAAAGAGGAAGTGGAAGAGGGACAAGGACGTGGACTCGGACTCCAAGTAAGGTGGCAGTGTCGTCGCTCATGTTGGTTCTACTGCAGTGTCAAGCGGACTAGTTTCTTAGTTTATTTTCAGGGGTGTGTTGTGTTGAGCCCCTAGTAGAACTATGTTTATGTTCTTTCTTGTTATTTGAACTTTATGTTCTTTCTCGTTATTTGAACTCTTTAGTATGTACGGTAGTACTAGTACTATGTCTTACTATTGTTCTTCTTGCAGTTGGTACTACTGCTCGTATCTTCGTGTTCCTACTGTACTTAATACGTTCGTACTAGTAGTATAATTTGGGCCAGTCAATTTGTGAAAGAAGTTCGACGGGCGAAGGAAGAAGATGATAGAGAAGCTACCCCAGTATCTATATTAGGGTGGCAAGGTGCCCATGATCTATCTTATGAGTGTTGGGTGTGGAATGCAGTTCACCGGAAAAATGGATCGTGCTTGGGGTTAAACGGATGGCGGGTGTGGGGGGAGCATTGCGGTGGTAGGTGGTTCAGGGGAGGGCGGGGCAGCGGTGGCAGGGGGTTAGGTGTGTGGCGGGCTGAGAAGATGAACCGTGCATCAACTTCGGAGGTTGAAGAAGCCCTTCTAGCCATCCATGTTGCATCCAACGGCTCACAAGAGTCGACTCACACAAATTGCTCCTTAAAATTGCAGGATCCACGTGGCATTCAAGGTCTTGAAGGTAGATTCCACGTCTGCACCCGGTTTGCGGCCTCGGCGCGGGCGCGATCGGCTACCGCCACGACAGCCACCATGCACACAGGCGGACACGACAATGAAATGCTAGTTCCTCCTGGTCGGCGTGCTGGAGCACGCGCTCGTCCTCCTCTTCATACGCTGCGTGCATAGACGCGGCTCCACCAGTTGCTCGCGTGCTTGGCAGCGCGGCGACATCGCGAGGAGGGACTATAAACAACGTGAGTGGGCGATCCTTCAGCTTCATGGCACAGGGATGGCGGCGACACGTCAGTGATGAGCGAGAAATTGTTGGACGGAGCAGGCGGGCGCCGGCATGTGCAACAGCGGCGGCGACATATTGATGAGTGCGCGTATGGGAGCTTAGTTTAGTTTTATATAGGGTTGGTTAAACTTAAAAGAAAATCGAACTAGTACACGTAAACATTAGACTGAATCAGTGATTATATTAGTTACCACATCCACGATACGGAATCCTGTGCAAGCGCATGAACCGCGGCCGCGCAGTCGAACTAACGGTGCGTCACCATGTCGCGCTCGAAGGACATCCACCGAACCTTTTTGTGTGTGTGAAAAGAATCCCCGAATATTACTCAAGTTTTTTTCCTGGAAAAGTTCTTGACACTACAATATTTCCATATATTTGAATTTAGCTCCAGTTCGTGTTTATTTGGATTTGGACATTTTAGGTGTGCCCTAGTTTTTTTTAATACTGATTTTGTGTGTGTGACTGAGAGAGAACGTGTGTATGTGTCCATATGTGTGTTGTGGCGGAAGGGCAATGTGGAGACGGTGTGTCACACCCTGATTTTCATGCCACAACACTTAAGCTAATAAATCATGATAAATTGTGGTTTGACAAAAACTTTTGAGTGTTTTGGTCTTTGCTTGACTTGATTTTTTGTCTGTTGTTTGCTAGTGCTCTAAAAATCAAATAAATCCTCCAACTCTTATACTCCTTCTCCTTGATCCGAAAACCTTGCCCAATGATCATGCCATGTGTGTAGGACATAAAAATGATTTCTTGTAAAAATATTTTGGCCAAATAGTATTTTCAAAAATTAGTTTTTCCAAAAACCCCTGAATTGAGATTTGCACTGCAAATACTTAATTAAGGGCAGTAAAATCTTTCCAAAAATATATTTGACTCCTATTAGATATAGGACATCCAGAAACCATAAAATATAATTTTAAAAGTTATTTTCCTATTTTATTTAAAGGCTTTTTCTTAAATCCAGAAATGGTCTTTAATAGGTTAGAATTATTTTAAAGCTTCAAAAATATTTGAGAAAAATCAGGGAAACTCATTGGACATATATTTTCCATATATAAGAGTTTAAGCACATGGTCATGTTCAAAATATTGGTCAAATCCCTCAAAAACCCTTTCTGGATATTTCAAGCTTTTGAAATATTTACAAAGGAAATATTCTCCAAAAATTCCAAGAAAGTTCTTGCATGTTACATATGACATGTTTGATAATCTTGACAAGTATCATGTGTCACGCCCAATATGCGACCCTATCCTAAAGGAACTCGAAGGTCCCACCAAGGATAGAAGCGCATATTGGAGACGCTTTTGCAAGGTGGATATCATTACATCGTACCATTACATTATAGTTGGGGATACATACAAGAGGCAAACAATGCCACATGAATACATCAACATCATACATAAGATCAACATCCGACTACGGATGAAACACAAACAGAAGATCACACGACATCCACCCTGCTAGCCCAGGCTGCCGACCTGGAACCTATCCCCTGATCAAAGAAGAAGCAGAAGAATAACTCCAAAACAAGCAAACATCGCTCTCGTGTCATGATCATCGCAAAACTTGTACCTGCAACTATTGTTGTAGTAACCTATGAGCCACGAGGACTCAGCAATCCCATTACCATGGGTATCAAGACTAGCAAAGCTTACTGGGTAAGGAATGGATAAGTGGTGAGGTTGCAGCAGTGACTGAGCATGATATGGTGGCTAACATACGCAAATAAGAGCGAGAAGAGAAGCAAACAAAATAGTCATGAAGCTAGCAATGATCAAGAGGTGATCCTGAACTCCTACTTACGTCAAACATAACCCAAAACCGTGTTCACTTCCTGGACTCCGCCGAAAAGAGACCATCACGGCTACACACGCGGTTGATGCGTTTTAATTCGGATTTGGTGTCAAGTTATCTACAACCGAACATTAACAAATTCCCATCTGCCACATAACCGCGGGCACGGCTCTTGAAAGTTTATACCCTGCAGGGGTGTCCCAACTTAGCCCATCACATGCTCTCACGGTCAACGAAGGATATACCTTCTCCCAGGAAGACCCGATCAGTCTCGGAATCCCGGTTTACAAGACATTTCGACAATGGTAAAACAAGACCAGCAAAGCCGCCCGAATGTGCCGACAAATCCTGATATGAGCTACACATATCTCGTTCTCAGGGCACACCGGATTGTCCAAACTTTCGGTAGGCCACCCTAGAGTTGCCCCTGGTGGCCACCGGCGGCTGACAGGTTGGACCAACACTCACGACGAGCACTGGCCCGGGGGGGGTAAATAAAGATGACCCTCGGGCTCCGGAAACCCAAGGGAAAAAGGCTTAGGTAGGCAAATGGTAAAACCAAGGTTGGGCCTTGCTGGTGGAGTTTTATTCAAAGCAAACTGTCAAGGGGGTCCCAGAAATCACCCAACCGCGTAAGAAACGCAAAATCAAGGAACATAACACCGGTATGACGGAAACTAGGGCGGCAAGAGTGGAACAACACCAGGCATAAGGCCGAGCCTTCCACCCTTTACCAAGTATATAGGTGCATTAATTAAATAAGAGATATTGTGATATCCCAACATAATCTTGTCCATCATGGAGCAATCTTCGACTTCAACTGCAACTAACCATGCTATAAGAGGGGCTGAGCAAAGCGGTAACATAGCCAAGCAACGGTTTGCTAGGAAGGGTGAAAAAGGTTAGAGGCTGACATGGCAATTTGGGAGGCTTGAAGAGCAAGTGATAGGTAGCGCAGCATAGCGATAGAACGAGGCAACTAGCATAGCAATGATAGTAGTGAGATCCAGAGTAACGGTCATCTTGCGTGAAATCCCGCTAGGAAGAAGAACGAGTCCATGAAGAAGATGAAGCCACGAAGACGAACCAAGCGTAGACCAACGAATCCTCACGATCGCAATGAAACCGGAACTAATGAGAAGGAGCACAACCGGAAAAAAGCAAGCACCACGGTAAACACACAACACATAAACATGACATGATGCACAACCAAGCATGATGCATGACAAAGCTAGATGAGCTACTCATGGCAAGAGATGATGCAAACAAGAACAACACATCAAAGGCAAGTTTAAATGAGGCGGGAAACAACATAGAACTAATCAGGTAAGTCCTCATAAGCAAATTTTGAATTTGGTCCAGATCTGAACAAACATTAAGTTGAAGTTGTTAAACAGCAAGTTAAGATGCACCAAGATGATCTACACGAAAATCTAGTCAAGTTACATATAAAGTTCAATTAGTTCGGAGCTACGGCCTAGAAGATATGAGCAAAACAAGTTAAACATGGCACTGATGCAAAATGCATACAAACTTCAAGCAAACACTCTTCAAACAAGGATTCAACAAGGTAATATGAAACTACATGCAAATCTAAGCAAGTTTCATATAGAGCACACTCAAAACGGAGCAACAGTTCAACACATACACATGAAACAAGTTTAAAGGACAAGCTGGCCAAAACAGCAACAAGGCATCTAGCAAGCATCAAAACAATATGCTACAGCACCTCAACATAAAAAACAAAAGGCATGGACATAGTTTATAGATAAAGCATTACAAAACATGAACACTGAGCTATCTCCATGTAACGCCCTCGATGCGGCTATATCTCCCACGTGTCGAAGCACGACTTAGAGGCATAACCTCATTGAAAGCAATGTCGCAAGTGAGGTAATCTTCACACAACCCATGTAATACATAAGGGAAAGAGATACATAGTTGGCTTACAATCGCCACTTCACACAATACATGAATAAAGCATTACATCATCCAGATACAATCAAGGTCCGACTACGGAACCAAAATAAAAGAAGAACCCCAAATGCGACAAAGGTCCCCGATCGACCCCAACTGGGCTCCACTACTGATCAACTAGAACGAAACAACACGAAGGGCAAGATCTTCATCGAGCTCCTCCTTGAGCTTGGTTGCGTCATCTGCACGGTAACATAGGCACCTGCAAACTGGTTTTGGAAGTATCTGTGAGCCACGGGGACTCAGCAATCTCGCACCCGCGAGATCAAGACTATTTAAGCTTATAGGAAGGATGGAGTAATGAGGTGGAGCTGCAGCAAGCGACTAGCATATATGGTGGCTAACAGACGCAAATGAGAGCGAGAAGAGAAGGCAAAGCACGGTCGATAAAAGTATGATCAAGAAGTGATCCTATAGCAACCTACGTCAAGCATAACTCCAACACCGTGTTCACTTCCCAGACTCCGCCGGAAAGAGACCATCACGGTTACACACGCGGTTGATGTATTTTAATTAAGGTCAACTTCGGGTTTTCTACAACCGGACGTTAACAAATTCCCATCTGCCCATAACCGCGGGCACGGCTTTCGAAAGTTCAAATCCCTGCAGGGGTGTCCAAACTTAGCCCATGACAAGCTCTCACGGTCAACGAAGGAATAGACCTCCACCCGAGACGTTCCGATCAGACTCGGTATCCCGGTACAACAAGACATTTCGACAGGGTAAAACTAAACCAGCAACACCGCCCGAATGTGCCGACAAATCCCGATAGGAGCTGCACATATCTCTTTCTCAGGGCACACTCAGATAGGTCAAGCTACGAGTAAAACCAACCCTCAAGTTTCCCCGAGGTGGCCCCGCAGGCTGCCCAGTTCGGACCAACACTCAGAGGAGCACTGGCCCGGGGGGGGGGGGTTAAATAAGATGACCCTTGAGTCTGCAGAACCCAAGGGAAAGAAAAGGCTAGGTGGCAAATGGTAAAACCAAGGTTGGGCATTGCTGGAAGAGCTTTACTTAAGGCGAACTGTCAAGGGGTTCCCATTATAGCCCAACCGCGTAAGGGACGCAAAATCCGGGAACATAACACCGATATGACGGAAACTAGGGCGGCAAGAGTGGAACAAAACACCAGGCATAAGGCCGAGCCTTCCATCCTTTACCAAGTATATAGATGCATTAATTAAGTAAGATATATTGTGATATCCCAACAAGTAAACATGTTCCAACAAGGAACAACATCTCCATGTTCCAACAAGGAACAAACTTCAATCTTCACCTGCAACTAACAACGCTATAAGAGGGGCTGAGCAAAGCGGTAACATAGCCAATCAACGGTTTGCTAGGACATGGTGGGTTAGAGGTTTGACATGGCAATTTGGGAGGCTGACAAGCAAATGGTAGGCATCGTAGCATTGGCATAGCAAGAGCGAGCAAACTAGCATAGCAAAGATAGTAGTGATTTCAAGGGTATGATCATCTTGCCTGAAATCCCGCAAGGAAGAAGAAAGAGTCCATGAAGAAGACAAACGGACGAAGTCGAACGAATCCTCACAACTCCGGAACGAAACCGAAGCTAACGAGAGAAGCAACCCGGAAAGAAACAAACAACATAGTAAACACACAAACATAAACAAGTCATGATGCACAAACAAGTATGATGCATGTCCGGTTTAATGAGGCATGGCATGGCAAAGGCAACAAACAATACTACAAGTTAAGTGGAGCTCAATATGCAACGAGGTGCATGTTGACGGAACACCACATCAATTATTTAGTTATCTCTCGTTTAAGCTACCCAACAATATTAACTGTTGTTAAACATGGCAAGAGGTGAAGCATAATATAAACTATACCATCTAAACAATTTAAATGGGGCCGGATATAAAAACAACAAATCCGGTAAATCCCCATATGCATTTAGCAATTTAATGCAACAACAAGTTTAAACATTTTAAATGTTGTTATCATGATGCGGATAACATATACAAGTTTTATGCAATTTTTTTAAGAAAATGTTGACATGAGCATGTTATGAAGCATTTGGTCACCATGGCGGAACAAAAAGGGTGCCACGGCGGTGAAACGGAAATGGCGCCACGACAACATATCAGTTCCGGTAACTTGATTGAGATACCAATGCAAACGAGAAGTGTGCGGAAGTGCGCAACATGCTAGAGATGGTGGGGTGCTCCCGACTACCGGGTTCCCACGGGTTAGTGGCATGGCAAATGAGGAGGAACGTGCAAGGAACAACTCGGACATGGTGCAAACACGGGCATCTCATACAACCCACATTCGTTCTCGGAAGGTCGTCTCGGGGTTATACCTTCGAAGCGTGCATTTTCAAAGCGAATCGGTTCGGAGGGGAAGTAGTCGTTCTCGCGACGGTAGTGGAAGTAGTTGTACTCGGCCGTAGCGGAAGTAGATGTTCTCGCGACGGTAGTGGAAGTAGTGGTACACGGCGACGGTAGTTGTACACGGTTCGTAGATGTTCGGGTCGACAGTAGTGGTTCATGTTTCGGAGAGGAACTTGACGCCCATGGGTCGACGGTAGAGGTACTTGACGCATCATGTAGTCGAACTTGGCATATCCGAAGGGGTACTTGACGAAATCCACATCGAATGTAGTCGTGCACGTCGTAGTCGGACTTGACAAAAATCACACCGGCTGTAGTCGAAGTACTTGGCGTGCATCCACTGTTGACCAACAGTGTACAGGAGGCAGCAAGGCATGGCCGACTTGGTGTGCAACCAAAGATGGACTCCGGGCGTCTGGGTTGACTTGGCCACGACAAAGGCAGCAAGGCCAACGGGGCAGCCAACTCGTCTTGGAGGGGAGCCCTATCGGACAGAGCAGCTCGAGGACATCCGTGGCTCACGAGGCACCAACAGCAGCAGGACGAGGCATGAAAAAAATGACAGCACGGCAACCATGAAGGAGGCGCACGTGGTCGTGGTGGCTCGGGCAGAAGGCCACAGAGGAGCGACGGGGATGCAGACTAGGCAGGAGGCGGCGGAGACATGGCCATCGATGCGCGACCGTTTGGAGGTGGGGCGCCACGTAGCTGCGGCTGCTCCCAGCCGAAGCTCGGGCCTCCATGCCGTCGAGACGCGGCACAGGGAGATGGAAGGATGGATGGGCGCGACGGAGGGCAGCAGTCCGGCGACGGAGCAGAGGCAAAGCAGGGTCGAGGCAGGGGTGATGCGGAGGAGCTCGGCGTCCAGGGCGGCATCCATGGCGGGGCGGCGCTGAGTCGAGGCGCTCGGGCTGCAGGAGGCGAACGGCGGAGGGAGGCGATGGCGACGCGGGGGAGAAGGAAGGGCGAGGTGGAGGCACACAGGAGGGGAAGGAGGAGATCGAGGAGAGGGCCTCCTCTGGCGGCGCGAGGGAGGAGAGGGAGAGGGGATCGGCCGATGGGTGTGTGCGTGGTGGCGAACAAGAAGAAGGAGGCGGCGCTGGCAGGGAATCGAGAGGGAGAGATGCACGGGCTAGGGTTACAGGGGGGCGTGGCTGGGCCTTGGCCTTGGGCCGGCGCGGGAGGTTGGGAGGCCCAGGCTGCTGGGCTCCTCTCTCTCTCTCTCTAAAGAAAAATAAAAAACAGAACAGAGAAAAGAAAGAAAGAAAGAGAGGTTAGGGGAAGAAAAAGCGCAAGGGGATATTTTTCCCGGACTCGCAAAAATGAGCTTGTTCCAAGAAAAATAGAAAGGGGCATGATTGAAAGATTTAAATTCAAACTCATTTGAATTTAATTCAAATGGGTTTGAACGGAAGTGAGGGTTTGGGAAGGTCCAAAAATGTTCGGATTTTTGGTGGAGCTCCGGAAAATGATGAAAGAATAAATGGCAAAGTTGGAGATCAAGAATTAAGACAACAAAGGCATTGGGATTTTGCAAGTGTGTTATGGTGAATTCCAAAAATAGAATATTTAATATAGCTCCCTAATATTGGAGGATATGTTATAAAGATAAGTCACCCTTCCCTCGATTTAAATAGATCACAAGATCTATGCAATTTATTTAGAAGAGTTTTAAAAAAATGACATGATGGCATGATGCAATGCAAATGATGCAACAAACAAAACAAATCACACGACGAAACTCGGAGTCGCTGGAAGTCTTCTGGAGCGTCGGTCTCGGGGCGTTACAACACTCCACCACTACGAGAGGATCTCGTCCCGAGATCTAGAATGGCACCGGAGGGAAACGGAAGAGGAAGAGAGGAGGTAAAACTAAGTTGCTTCTTCGACCAATGAGTGAAACCAAAGAACCTTGAGAGGTTGAACAAATTGAAAGAAAGAATACAAAGGAGATGAACGAGATTGCAAACAATCCGTTAGAAAGAGGAACAAGGAACATTACGAGAACTTGAAGGTTGCAAAGACATGAATCAAGAGTTTAATGGACAAGATAGAATTCGAAACCACTCCGATTAAAACAAGATGAGAGGGGAAGAATTCGGGCAGTACTCCGGTTGAACATGGAAGGAATAGAACATGAACTTGAGAGGATGGGATGATACTTGATGAAATGAACAACACACTGCATCCGGAACTATTGAAAGAATGGAACAAGGGGTAAGAAAGATTTCAGACAGCTCTCCAGTTGAGGAAGGAGGGAAAACTTGATAAGATTAGAGAACTCGAATGAAAACACGACACTCCGGTTAAATGGATAAGCAAGAAAAGAACACGATCCTCACGAATCGAGATGGTGAGTGAAAAGAGCAACGTCACAATGCCTCCGGAAGAAAGAATAGAAGATAGGTCATTGGAATAACAGAATGGAGGGGGAAATGGCAACTTCTGCCACAATTGAGCTTGGAAAGCACCCTTCCAAGAAGGTTACAACGGGGTTGTTGGAAAAAACCAACAACGAAACGAATAAGCTTGTAGTGGGCTTATGGAAAACATCTCAAAATTATGAGGTGACAACCGGCCACTAACGGAAACAATTGCTTGCCTGAGATCAACGAAGAGATGAAAACTTCTTCCACCAAGATGATAAAGAGATAACTTGGATCATTGGCAAGCACCACAAATAGCAACATTCCAATGGAAGGCTTTTAGGTGAAATATGACACAAGATAACTCCAACAACGAGGTTGATGGATTTAAAAATAACTCATTCTTAACAACATGTGAATCATGGAACATGAACTCAAATTATCAAGAATGACATAATACCACCTCCAAAATATGGTAGAAAGAATTGCACTCCGGATTACCATATGAAGAAAGCTCGAGCTCCTTAGGAAAGAATCTCGATGAAAACTTCGAGAAGAAATATAAATCCTTGATGAATCGTCGTGTAGAACCTCCATGAAGAACTCCGGTAAACAAAAGGAATGAAAAGAAAGAGAAATTGAAAACACAAGGTGAATCCTTGCAATGATTTAGATGGATCTCCGTGATAATTAGAGCTTGGAACTCCGGGAAAAAGAGAAGATGAAACAAATGAAACCGAGAATTTTAAGGGCCTCCGGAATAAAGAATTAATCACTTGGATGAACAAGAATAAGAATTATGTTATGCTTATCCTTCACCAATTAAATTGATGACAATCAACGGATTTGGCATACTACTTATTCTCGTAGAAAGGATTAAAAGAGATATAGCATAAACTTGAGAAGGTCTTCAACGAACCACCGGTAGGATTGGAACAACAAATGAATTTATATGATGAACAAGGAAGAGAGATCTTGAAAGAACCACCGTAAGAATTGAAAATGATCGAAGTAGGGGTGCATCATCGGTAAGAATTAGCAAATGAACGAAGGTGCTTGAGACAAACTAGATACATGAGAACAAAGAGATCAAGAACTGATTAGAGGATATTCGATAGATGCACCGGCAAGATAGGAGAATGATAACTGACGGCTGAGAATGAATAAACCTGAATTGATGGACTCCGGATGACAAACTGAGAAGACTCTTGAATATCTCCTGATGGGTGAAAAGAGTTCCCACAATCAAAAACAATTATGAGAGGATGGCAACAAGCTAGCACCATGAATCTTGAAGAGAATAGAGCAAGATTAAAGAGAAACTCTTCTTCGGTCTTCAAATGATGAGAATGACAACGAGAAACACCACCAAGAATTATTGAGGCACACCGGAAGAATCAAAAGCGAAGAGGTTGAGCCAACTATGAAAGAATCTGAAAGATCAAGGAGAAAGGCATTTGACTGATGATAACTCAATCTTACGTCAAACTTGGAAAAGAATTTGAGATTAACGCCGGGAAAATAAGAAGAGTCAGGTAAGATCCTGGAAAAAGACCTGTGGGTTAGGGCCCACTCAAAAGAACACCGTTGAAAAGATTTAAAAGAGATGTTGCACCGGTTGAATTAAATGACTTGAATGAGATACCAATCTCGAAAGAGCTTGAACGAATGCAGAGTGGAAACACGAATCTTCGAGATATCTTGAGCACTCCGGAACAATAGAATAGCGAGAAATGAATAAATATGAGGAGCACCGTCAAGAGAAGGTATTTGAGACGAGAAAAAGGGGATATAATCGACAAATCTTGACTTGAATCCACCGGAGAAGAGAAAGGAATGAAGAATGACGAACTTGAAGCTACATTAGGATCTTCATGAGAATCACCGGATAAGAACATTGACGGAAAAGAATGGAGAAACTTCCCATCAATAAAATGGATACTCGATTAAGAAATCTGAGTCCTTGAAGGAAAAAAAAAGGGGGTGGGAGGGCGGGAAAACAAAAACAACTTGGGACGGATGAAACAAACACCGTTGAGAGAACTGAGAGGTGATCTTGCGAATGTTGAAATGATCGGATCCACTTGAAGAGAAAGACGCTGGTTGAAAAGGATTGACATGACAATCTTGATTGTCGAGAAGGATTGGTATTCACATCGGAGTATGAGAACACCATTTCGGAAAGGTATGGAATCAACACTTGACATTGAAGCAACTCGAATACCACAACTCAAAACAAAACAAAGGATTGGCTTGCAAAATAAGCCAGAACAAACATATGATAGAGATTTCGTCCGAAGTTTTCGTGGTGGGGCCTACATGGGCTCGATCGTACAGCACCATCATGTACAAGGCAGTGCGCATGACATACGAAGCGTCCCCGAGTCGGCATAGCCAAGGACTCTTTAAGACACAACGAGACCACTGTAAAATCAATCGTGAATAGGCGGACCACTAGACGTCGAACCCCAATTTCATATCATACATCTGTCGGAAAGATATCCTAAGAGCTACTTGATTTCCCACCTATGAAACTCCCGAAATTTTCCGGTTATGCAATCAGGTGTTGGGGATACAGGGGAAGCATAATATCTCACCCAAAACTAACAAATCCTACATCCAGCTGTATCCATCCTTCAACACATAACCAAGAAACCTTCGGAAATCGTCTACCTCAACCTTCGAAAAGCATCCGTTATACAAGTCATGGCAATACTCCCGTACTCACCTCAGTACTGGGTTATCGGGGTTATCTCACCAACAACTGCATAAAAGAGATTTTCGATGTCGGCGAACTAAACTCAGGTATTCCAGAATTGCAACGATAAAATTATGACGACAACACCTCAGAGCTCAACTCCCCGGGACACTTCCACTAAACCCCTGACAGGAGGCACCAAGACAATGTTCTCATCATAAAACCATCGAAACGATTCCAAGATACCCGCGTGATCCTAAAAAAATTTAGTGAAATTTGAGAAGAGAAGAGTCAAAACTCTACGTCAGGATGCCTTACCAGAGCGATGAAGAGACTGGGGAGTAAAAAGAATTCCTAACTCTCCGATATATATAATCCTAAATGACTCAAAATATTTTTCTAGACACAACTCGGCCGCTAAAAACGATCAAGCAGTGGGGCTCCTAAGGTCGGGGAAGGCTCTGATTACCAACTTGTAACGCCCTCGATGCGGCTATATCTCCCACGTGTCGAAGCACGACTTAGAGGCATAACCGCATTGAAAGCAATGTCGCAAGTGAGGTAATCTTCACACAACCCATGTAATACATAAGGGAAAGAGATACATAGTTGGCTTACAATCGCCACTTCACACAATACATGAATAAAGCATTACATCATCCAGATACAATCAAGGTCCGACTACGGAACCAAAATAAAATAAGAACCCCAAATGCGACAAAGGTCCCCGATCGACCCCAACTGGGCTCCACTACTGATCAACTAGAACGAAACAACACAAAGGGCAAGATCTTCATCGAGCTCCTCCTTGAGCTTGGTTGCGTCATCTGCACGGTAACATAGGCACCTGCAAACTGGTTTTGGAAGTATCTGTGAGCCACGGGGACTCAGCAATCTCGCACCCGCGAGATCAAGACTATTTAAGCTTATAGGAAGGATGGAGTAATGAGGTGGAGCTGCAGCAAGCGACTAGCATATATGGTGGCTAACAGACGCAAATGAGAGCGAGAAGAGAAGGCAAAGCACGGTCGATAAAAGTATGATCAAGAAGTGATCCTATAGCAACCTACGTCAAACATAACTCCAACACCATGTTCACTTCCCGGACTCCGCCGGAAAGAGACCATCACGGTTACACACGCGGTTGATGTATTTTAATTAAGGTCAACTTCGGGTTTTCTACAACCGGACGTTAACAAATTCCCATCTGCCCATAACCGCGGGCACGGCTTTCGAAAGTTCAAATCCCTGCAGGGGTGTCCCAACTTAGCCCATGACAAGCTCTCACGGTCAACGAAGGAATAGACCTCCACCCGAAACGTTCCGATCAGACTCGGTATCCCGGTACAACAAGACATTTCGACAGGGTAAAACTAAACCAGCAACACCGCCCGAATGTGCCGACAAATCCCGATAGGAGCTGCACATATCTCTTTCTCAGGGCACACTCAGATAGGTCAAGCTACGAGTAAAACCAACCCTCAAGTTTCCCCGAGGTGGCCCCGCAGGCTGCCCAGTTCGGACCAACACTCAGAGGAGCACTGGCCCGGGGGGGTTAAATAAGATGACCCTTGAGTCTGCAGAACCCAAGGGAAAGAAAAGGCTAGGTGGCAAATGGTAAAACCAAGGTTGGGCATTGCTGGAAGAGCTTTACTTAAGGCGAACTGTCAAGGGGTTCCCATTATAGCCCAACCGCGTAAGGGACGCAAAATCCGGGAACATAACACCGATATGACGGAAACTAGGGCGGCAAGAGTGGAACAAAACACCAGGCATAAGGCCGAGCCTTCCATCCTTTACCAAGTATATAGATGCATTAATTAAGTAAGATATATTGTGATATCCCAACAAGTAAACATGTTCCAACAAGGAACAACATCTCCATGTTCCAACAAGGAACAAACTTCAATCTTCACCTGCAACTAACAACGCTATAAGAGGGGCTGAGCAAAGCGGTAACATAGCCAATCAACGGTTTGCTAGGACATGGTGGGTTAGAGGTTTGACATGGCAATTTGGGAGGCTGACAAGCAAATGGTAGGCATCGTAGCATTGGCATAGCAAGAGCGAGCAAACTAGCATAGCAAAGATAGTAGTGATTTCGAGGGTATGATCATCTTGCCTGAAATCCCGCAAGGAAGAAGAAAGAGTCCATGAAGAAGACAAACGGACGAAGTCGAACGAATCCTCACAACTCCGGAACGAAACCGAAGCTAACGAGAGAAGCAACCCGGAAAGAAACAAACAACATAGTAAACACACAAACATAAACAAGTCATGATGCACAAACAAGTATGATGCATGTCCGGTTTAATGAGGCATGGCATGGCAAAGGCAACAAACAATACTACAAGTTAAGTGGAGCTCAATATGCAACGAGGTGCATGTTGACGGAACACCACATCAATTATTTAGTTATCTCTCGTTTAAGCTACCCAACAATATTAACTGTTGTTAAACATGGCAAGAGGTGAAGCATAATATAAACTATACCATCTAAACAATTTAAATGGGGCCGGATATAAAAACAACAAATCCGGTAAATCCCCATATGCATTTAGCAATTTAATGCAACAACAAGTTTAAACATTTTAAATGTTGTTATCATGATGCGGATGACATATACAAGTTTTATGCAATTTTTTTAAGAAAATGTTGACATGAGCATGTTATGAAGCATTTGGTCACCATGGCGGAACAAAAAGGGTGCCACGGCGGTGAAACGGAAATGGTGCCACGACAACATATCGGTTCCGGTAACTTGATTGAGATACCAATGCAAACGAGAAGTGTGCGGAAGTGCGCAACATGCTAGAGATGGTGGGGTGCTCCCGACTACCGGGTTCCCACGGGTTAGTGGCATGGCAAACGAGGAGGAACGTGCAAGGAACAACTCGGACATGGTGCAAACACGGGCATCTCATACAACCCACATTCATTCTCGGAAGGTCGTCTCGGGGTTATACCTTCGAAGCGTGCATTTTCAAAGCGAATCGGTTCGGAGGGGAAGTAGTCGTTCTCGCGACGGTAGTGGAAGTAGTTGTACTCGGCCGTAGCGGAAGTAGACGTTCTCGCGACGGTAGTGGAAGTAGTGGTACACGGCGACAGTAGTTGTACACGGTTCGTAGATGTTCGGGTCGACAGTAGTGGTTCATGTTTCGGAGAGGAACTTGACGCCCATGGGTCGATGGTAGAGGTACTTGACGCATCATGTAGTCGAACTTGGCATATCCGAAGGGGTACTTGACGAAATCCACATCGAATGTAGTCGTGCACGTCGTAGTCGGACTTGACAAAAATCACACCGGCTGTAGTCGAAGTACTTGGCGTGCATCCACTGTTGACCAACAGTGTACAGGAGGCAGCAAGGCATGGCCGACTTGGTGTGCAACCAAAGATGGACTCCGGGCGTCTGGGTTGACTTGGCCACGACAAAGGCAGCAAGGCCAACGGGGCAGCCAGCTCGTCTTGGAGGGGAGCCCTATCAGACAGAGCAGCTCCAGGACATCCGTGGCTCACGAGGCACCAACAGCAGCAGGACGAGGCATGAAAAAAATGACAACACGGCAACCATGAAGGAGGCGCACGTGGTCGTGGTGGCTCGGGCAGAAGGCCACAGAGGAGTGACGGGGATGCAGACTAGGCAGGAGGCGGCGGAGACATGGCCATCGATGCGCGACCGTTTGGAGGTGGGGCGCCACGTAGCTGCGGCTGCTCCCAGCCGAAGCTCGGGCCTCCATGCCGTCGAGACGCGGCACAGGGAGATGGAAGGATGGATGGGCGCGACGGAGGGCGGCAGTCCGGCGACGGAGCAGAGGCAAAGCAGGGTCGAGGCAGGGGTGATGCGGAGGAGCTCAGCGTCCAGGGCGGCATCCATGGCGGGGCGGCGCTGAGTCGAGGCGCTCGGGCTGCAGGAGGCGAACGGCGGAGGGAGGCGATGGCGACGCGGGGGAGAAGGAAGGGCGAGGTGGAGGCACACAGGAGGGGAAGGAGGAGATCGAGGAGAGGGCCTCCTCTGGCGGCGCGAGGGAGGAGAGGGAGAGGGGATCGGCCGATGGGTGTGTGCGTGGTGGCGAACAAGAAGAAGGAGGCGGCGCTGGCAGGGAATCGAGAGGGAGAGATGCACGGGCTAGGGTTACAGGGGGGCGTGGCTGGGCCTTGGCCTTGGGCCGGCGCGGGAGGTTGGGAGGCCTAGGCTGCTGGGCTCCTCTCTCTCTCTCTAAAGAAAAATAAAAAATAGAACAGAGAAAAGAAAGAAAGAAAGAGAGGTTAGGGGAAGAAAAAGCGCAAGGGGATATTTTTCCCGGACTCGCAAAAATGAGCTTGTTCCAAGAAAAATAGAAAGGGGCATGATTGAAAGATTTAAATTCAAACTCATTTGAATTTAATTCAAATGGGTTTGAACGGAAGTGAGGGTTTGGGAAGGTCCAAAAATGTTCGGATTTTTGGTGGAGCTCCGGAAAATGATGAAAGAATAAATGGCAAAGTTGGAGATCAAGAATTAAGACAACAAAGGCATTGGGATTTTGCAAGTGTGTTATGGTGAATTCCAAAAATAGAATATTTAATATAGCTCCCTAATATTGGAGGATATGTTATAAAGAGAAGTCACCCTTCCCTCGATTTAAATAGATCACAAGATCTATGCAATTTATTTAGAAGAGTTTTAAAAAAATGACATGATGGCATGATGCAATGCAAATGATGCAACAAACAAAACAAATCACACGACGAAACTCGGAGTCGCTGGAAGTCTTCTGGAGCGTCGGTCTCGGGGCGTTACACTCCATAAATCACTAGAACATGCTCAAAAGGACATGGCAAGATTGCAAATAATAACAGTTTCACACACTTGGCAGAAATTACTGGACATGGCAGCAATAACATCAGGTTACAAAGTTTAGAGCTATCAAACAACATGTTACATGACATTATCATGGCAAACAAAGGAATGGTATGTTAATACTAAATACAAGGAACAAAACTCCCTTATTGAACTAATTCCAAATATCAACAGAAAAGATGGTAGGATCCATGCAAACATGGCAAATGATATGACAGATTCAGACATGGCAGGAACAACGATAAGTAGGCATGTTGGTGAGCTTGTACAACTCCCCACACAGCAAAACATGGCATGTGAAGTCAACCAGCAGTAAGAATACACATTTGTGAACCTAAGAATGGCAATAGCAAGTTAATAGGGTACATGGATCACTAGTAAAGCACATGGCAAAACTGAACTTAATGTTAACAGGCTGACAGCAACATTACTTGGCAACTTTAGAGAAAGATTACAACAAGCTACAGCAGGCTATAAATGCAACCAGGGGCATGTATGGATAGACCATAACATGTAGACTAAAACATCCTTAGTGAATATCTCCAGATTATGCATAGAATCACTTGTAACAGCAGGTTTACATAGCATCATGATATAGCAGATTCAGCCTAGCAAAACAGTAACAGCAAGTATCCTACTTCACGAGCTCGATGCACTCACTACAAGACTCACAAAAATAAATAGATTGCACCACTGTAAATATGGCATGATGTATCTCAAAACTCATGTAGAGCTCATGCTCATAGGATGCACACACAAAATGCAATGAAAAAGACAAATCACCAAGTTCTGTTAACAGACAGCAGTTAATATCATATAGCACTCTTGCAACGATGATAATGGCATCAAGATGGACTCAAACAAGTATTGAACAATGGAATGAAATGAAGATCATCTCTCAATGAACATTTTGATATATCATACACGCAAAACGGAGTAATATGCAACACGTTGTGGCATGATGAACATGGGCACATATAGATCAAATTCAGGGACTTGCAAGAATTTTCAACCTCGCGGGACGGGACGAGGTGATGCGGGACGAGGAGATCCAGGGACGGGGTCAGTGTTTGGAAGAGATCCCGGTGGATCTGGTCCAGGCAAAACTCCGGCGATGGCCGTCGAGCTCCGGCGAGCGCGCGGAAGCCGATGCGACCTCGAGGACG